>NC_090922.1:249067907-249370586 GCF_040938575.1 Ambystoma mexicanum
GGTTCTGGAGGTGTGCCTCAGTTTACCAGAAAGGGTGGGGAGACCAAAGGTTGGGGAAAGGTTTTGCATGGGTTTTAAGCAGGTTTTCAAGGTCTAGGGGTGAGGTGGATGCAGTTTATAGGTTAATGTTATGTGGACAAAGTGTTGCCTAAGGGCTGGGCATTTCCCAGGTGCAGGGGCGCATTTTGGCTTTGGGGGGTGCAACAAGGTTTTACTGGCAGTTTGGGCTAGGTAGGGGGGGTATTAGCAGAGCAATCCCAAGGGAGTGGGCGAGAACAGGTATTAAGAGGTGGTCGAGGAGGCAGACGTCAAGGTAGGAAGGAGGAGTGCCGTGGTGGGGGATATAACAGAAGAGCCGTTAGGGGTGTTGCCCATTATAGGTAGGGAGTTGAAGGCTGTGGCAGGGCCCTCATGTTTGCCACACGACAAGGTTACCAGGCTTGTTGGGGGTGGCTTGAGAGGGTGATAGCGGCAAGGAGACAATACGGAGAGATTCACATAGGTTAAGTGGGTATTGCAATTTGAGTGTACGGTTGTGGCCCTGGTTCGCTTGTGGACAGGAGACAGGGCGCGCGCTAGGGCGAGAACTCAGTAAACACATCACAAGAGGAAGTTGGCAGGTGAGGTCAAGGGAGTTGCAAGTTTGGCTTTGATTATTTGAAGTTTGCTGGGAGCAAAAAGGGATTATAAAAAATTTGGTGCTGGAGGTACGAGCAGTAGAAGAGAGGCACTCAAGGGGATAAGTGTGCCGAGAAGATACGTGAGGGGGCAGGTTAGGAGGATTGGGCTGCATTGATGGGAGTGCTAGTTTAGCCCCTGGTGCAGTGGGGGGGAGTGATGAGAGGTGACTGCATGGACAAGGTGCACGAGAGGCCCTGGTGCAGTGTGGGAAACATGTTGAAATGGGCGTGAGGTGCTGGAGGGGCAGGTTATGTGGATTGGACTGCATGGATGGGGGTGCAGGTTTGGCCCCTGGTGCAGTGGGGGGGGACAATGAGAGGTGGCTGCATGGACGGGGGTGCACGAGGGCCCCTGGTGCAGTGTGGGAAACATGGTAAAATGGACGTGAGGTTCTGGAGGGGCAGGGTATGTGGATTGGACTGCATGAACTAGAGTGCTTGTTTGGACCATGGTGCAGTGGGGAGGAAGCAATGAGAGGTGGCTGCATGGACAGGGGTGCATGAGGGCCCCTGGTTCAGTGTGGGAAATATGGTGAAATGGACGTGAGATGCTGGAGGGACAGGTTATGTGAATTGGACTGCATGGACAGGGCGCAGGTTGGCCCCTGGTGCAGTGGTGGGGAAGGAAAGTGGGGAGATGGGTCTGCAGGGACGTGGGTGCACGTGGGCCTCTGGTGCAGTGTAGGAAACATGGTGAAATGGACGTAAGGTCTGTAGGGAGGGTCAAGTGAGAACGGGAGGGGATTAAGATAGCAGAGGAAGGAGGTCTAAGTGAGGGTAGGTGCATTTGTTTAGAACTAGGTGGGTAAAGATGCACGAATGAAAGGTGGACCAGGAAGGAAAGGGCTGGGGGGTGTTTCTGTAGGGGCAGTAAGGAGTTGGACAGGTGAGGATGGGTTTTCTTGGGGGAGACATATGGGGGAAAAAGACGGGTGGTCTTGCAGTGCGAGGATGGGTTTGCAGAGCTGACAGCACAACTATTGGGTGGTTATGCGGAGGGCTTGCTGGCCTTGGGGGAGAGAGCAGAGGTTGGGAACTAATGCTTGCAGGAGGTGGCAGGTGGCATCGGAAGGTAGCAGGATGGGACTAGCGAGAGGGGGAGTGCTGGGAAGGATAGTACAGGGGGTAAAAGGAGAGAGCTCTAGGATTTAGGGCTGATTAGGAACGAGGACAAAAGCGGGGGGGATTGGCAGTGGCGAAGAGATACTCATAACAATTTTTCTTTTTCAGATGGGGGCATGGAGGAGTGGTGAGTTGCTGCTGACATGGAATTGTGGCCATCAATTTGTTATGGGGCAGGGAATGAGGGGAGAAATCGGATTGTTTGGACACAACAGGAATGCATTTACTACAGTGTTAGTGGGATCCGGGTCTTGGGTAGGTCTAATTGCTGCCCATGTTAGTGGAAGGAAGGGAGCGACAGGGGGTTCCCGAGGGAAAACTAGTACACTCAGGGGGGAATGGCTTAGTAAATGAAACAGGAGTAGCATTGCTAAAGAAAATAATGGGGGACCTAGCTGGTTTGGGAGATATGGCTCATGGTAAGGAGGTTGGACAAAGTTGCCGCTGAGGAGGGTTGGAGTAGGGGTGGTGAATGAAGTGGCAGTGGGAAGGTCTAGGAAGATGTTTAAGAGGTAGATGGGGAAGTTTGCAGTGTGGCAGGGCCACATAGTGCTGGAGCACAGGGAAACAACTTTTGAGGATTTTCGGTTTCAAGGGGATGATGTGCATCTATCGGTTATTATTATTAATTAGCGGGTACGGCGTCGGCGGTGCAGGAAATGATAGAAAATTGGAAATAGAGGAAGGGTTAGGTTAGGTGGGGCAAAAAGAACACCTCAGGGGAGGGTTTTTCTGGTGCTGGGGACATGGCCCTTTGGAGGAGGGGGTCTAGAAGCACAATGGGGTACTAGCGTGGGAAAGGAAGGGGGTGGTGCTGTTTGCACAAACGGGCTACCCCAGGGGTACAAAGAAGGGGAACAGGTATTGAAGATGGAGGGGCATGGCCTCGGGGAGAAGATGGGAGAAAGCGGGAAGGAAGGTTTGAGAAGATGTTAAGGAGACGGTAGGGAGCAAGGCATAGGAAGGGAGGAATTTGAATTGCTTTAATTAACTAATTGTTGGGGGAATTAAAGTGTTTAATTATTAAATGGTTTGGCAATTTGTTGAAAACAGATATGTTAGTCTGTAAGGCCAGGGAGCCAGAGTAGCGTTTTTTGTGAGCTGTGGCCTGTCGCATTAAAGCAACCTTTTCCACTACTAGCCAGTCTGGGTGTTTTTGTGCAGTAAGCCCAAACGGGGATCTGGGGGGAATGCAAAACATTTCCCCCTGGGTGGTTTTGGGTGCTGCACAGGCCAGCGAGCTGGCCTGTGCATAGCGTGCCGCCATGGGTTATAAAGGCAGGCAGGGAAGGTTCAGGAGCAAGTGACGGTTGAGGATGAGCATTTGTCCCCGCCCGCCCACCACATTTTGTCCGGGTTTTGTCTGGTTTATAAAGAGTTGGGGGAGGAGATCTGATTGGGGAATGTCAGTTTTCCACCTACACCTGAGTGCAGAGTCTTTTTTACGTGAGGTCTAAATAGTCAAGGGGGGTGTTAGATTTCGTGTGACAGGCCGGGACACTAGTTGGGGAATTATGATGTAAGGTCCTTGGTTGCTGATGTGGCAGGTCAGCCTGGCTGCAGAACATAGGAAGGAGGAGTTTGGTGTCGAGGGGAGTTGCAGGGGTATGAAGTTGATTGATGGCCCTTTGGAGGAGGGGGGGAGCACAATGGGGTACTAGCGCAGGAAAGGAAGGGGGTGGTGCTGTTTGCACAAACGGGCCACCCTGGGGGTACAAAGAGGGGGAACAGGTATTGAAGATGGAGGGGCATGGCCTCGGGGAGAAGATGGAAGAAAGTGGGAAGGAAGGCTTGAGAAGATGTTAAGGAGACAGTAGGCAGCTAGGGATAGGAAGGGAGGAATTTGAATTGCTTTCATTAATTAATTGTTGGGGGAATTAAAGTGTTTAATTATTAAATGGTTTGGCAATTTGTTAAAAACAGATATCTTAGTCTGTAAGGCCAAGGAGCCAGAGTAGCGTATTTTGTGAGCTGTGGTCTGTCACATCAAAGCGACATTTTCCACTACAAGCGAGTCTGGGTGTTTTTGTGCAGTAAGCCCAGCAGCCAGGTATGCCCACTACATACCAACATTCATGCCCCTTCACTCAGAGTAGAAGCTCCTAACGGATTTCCCATCCAGGATGCACTCGGACTCACTCAGTACAGACACCCGAAGTGGACAACATATTCCAAAATACACTCTGCCTCATTCTGGACACAGATTTCACTTACATAAATTCTCTCATCCAAACCCAGTGGAGTGTCAGCTATGCCCCAAAGCACACACTTTATCTGTCATTGCGATGCAGCAACAAGCCGGCCAACTTGCCATAGAATGCGCTCTGCAAACATTTGCAAAGATGCGTGTGCTCACAGATAAATTGTTAGAGTAAATACCCACAATTCACTAGGCATCCCAGAAAGCACTTGTGGCAGCGTGTGCCAATTTCTCAGATCTCAACTTGTCCTAGAATGCACATCTGATTACTGAATATAGAGGCTTTCAGCATGGACTACAGGTTCCAAATGCACTCTGCCCAACCCAGTGCAAACCCCCCAAAATACTACATGTTACAGAAAGTACATGTTGCTATACAGGACTACATGTCACAATATGTATTATGCCTCAATCCTTTATGTCCCCAGAAGTCTAGATGTCACCCCCAACAGAGCTACATATCACCGAATGTACTGTCCCTTGCTCGAAAATGTCTTTACACGACCAGACCAGAGACATCACACAAATACCCTCTGAGTACCAGACGACTGTTTTTCCCAAAAATGCACAGCGAGTACAGATGCTCCCATAGTACTGCCCAGAAATGCACCCTGCCTCCCTCACATCAAATCCCAAAAGGGCCCCATGTAAAATATCCGAGGCTTAGTTAATAAGTACCGTATTCAGATCGAGCCTTTGGATGAATAAAGATTCACATAACAAATATAAGACGAATTATAAATATAACTTCCTGTTTTGTCTGCCGCGCACGCGGTGGCACCCCAACGTTTCTCTTTGGAATGCCATCACGTGCGCACTTGTTGTGACACTTGACAGTTGGCTCCAACTATCATAACGGAGCTGGGCTTGCTGGTGTACAGGCCTGCATAACGATTGATTGTTTTCTGAATGATTTTGCTTACTCATTTTTATTGTACCCTTTTTGATCCTTTGTACAGTGCCTTGGTTAAGACGCTTTATAAAATACAAATAAAGTACAAATACAAAATACATACGTTGACCTTTCTCCAGGCAGCAATTTCTCTCTCTGTCTCAGACAGCTCTGCTGCAGGGGCTGCCTCCCCGCACACCAACCAGAAGAGGGGACTACAAGTCCCAGGAGCCTCTTTGGTGAGCGCAACAGTGCCTTTTCATAACATCTCCCCGCATCTGCTGTAGTGGGGGCTCTGTGACTATGGCCCTCCACCAACCCCTGCTCCTGTATTGCCTGATTTTCCTCTGGCCCGCACATTGGATATTGGGTAATCAATATGCAACACTGTGACCAGTGAGGCATGGAAGCCAAGCAGTGCCTGGTAGAGGGTGGAGTCAATGAGTGGGCTGGTAGACCCCAGTAAGGGGGGATTGAAATTCTGGAAGGGCAATTTGCGCTCAGATTAAAGATTAATTCGCATACAAAATATAATATGACACAGTTCTATGAAGTCTCTGATTTGGTTTATTCCACATGTTAGTGCATAGATACAGCCGACACGTGTTTCGACCTCCTGGTCGTTTTCAAGGCCTATGTATGCAAATTAATCTTTAATCTGAGCGCAAATTGCCCTCCCAGAATTTCAATCCCTCCTATACTAACTTTCCCTCAGATCATTGTGGGTGATCTGTGGGGAGTGGGCTCTTGCGGCTGATTTTGAATCATATCTTTACTTTTGATTTTGAAGGTGGCGAATAGCGCACGGTTACCCATATCGATCCCACTACTTTTGACCACCCCTAAGGGGTTGAGTGACCTAATTTAGTGAGTCAGGTGACCAATGAGGACGGCATGGTGACAAGTGAAAGAGGTAGGTTGAGCAGTGAATGACAAGGGAGGCAGCACAACCATCCAGCGTAATAGGGTAACCACTGAATTCCCACTGGTCACAGCATTCTATGGAGACCTGAGCCTCATGAGCCTAAGGTCCCAAACTACACCTCACTGATGATGTTGAATGATCCTGAAACATGTCTGAGGTTTCTTGTGGCATTGTGCAGTAGGAAATTGACGTAGTAGTACAGGCTGGACTGCCCCTTTTGGGGTGGGGCCAATCCTGATTTGCATATGGGCTTTCCCCTTCTGTAATTGTTTGGCAGTCTGAAGAACAATGGTTTACAGCAGGGGTCTCCAGGCTTTTCGTTGGCAAGAGCTACTTGTAGTTAATGGCCAATCATAGACAGGAGCTACTAGGATGGTGAAATCCAGGAGTATGAGAAATTTGACCAAGATGTTTTTGGACAGTTTATTTGCTCTTCATATAAAAAAGGAATACTGTATGCATTGACTGTGATATTAATAAATCAATAACTGCAAAAAAAAAATGATTTTATAATTTTTTATTAGATGCTTTTTCCTAAAAATTGTTAAGCATATCAGAAGTAGTAAACTAATCAGGACATTCAATGTGAAGGCTTAACCTGCATGCTATCCACCAGCGCTCAGTAATCTGGTGTAAAGCTTGGAACAGCAACAGCCCTTAGATGCTGTCAGGCAGGATCAAGGTTTTGATTTCAGGAAGTTCGTCTGAAAAAGGCAGATTCACAAAAAAACCCAAATATTATCCCCACAAAAAATATCGCCTCTGGCCGTTCCCGACGACCATATATACAGCGATATATTTGGTGGGGATAATTTTACCTGATCCCCGCGTATTTTGTAAGTTTCATTGCAACCTACGGTTGATCAGTTCCGGTAAAAAAACCTGCAAAGCATAGTTAGTTATTCCGTGGTAATGTGTGAAATGAATGCACATAAAGTGCCCTGGTCCAGGGGCAGCGAATGCCTGTAAAAGTGTCTGGGGCACAGGCATGTCTCTAGATGTGCTAACCGGGTACCAATTTACGGTCAGACACATTATTAATTCAAGGTCTGTTTTTATATCACAGTTTAAGACTATGGATGGACAGCAGGATGGGTAATTGTAGTGTCTTTGTCCGGACTCTTGACACACTGTTGGAAGTGAACAGGTTCTCACGACTGCCTATTAAAAACCCGTGCCTGTTGCTCTGGAGCGTGACATCATAATAGTGAGTTATTATGTGCAAGTCAACATATTCCCACATCCACATGCAATGCCATGTGTGCAGGCGTCTACCAGCCTCTTACTAGGCCTCGGCCACTGGTCTATCAGGTATAACTGGTCCATGGCAGCAGGGCTATGACAGGTTGCCTAATACAGCAGGGGCGTGCAATAGTGTGTATTTATGTCCTTACCTGCATTATGAATGCCAATGACATGTTCAATATATGCTGTTTATAAAGCAACACACTGCTCAAGGGCTGACGCATCCAGCGATTCTGCCTTGTCGTTATTCTGTTCATGTGGGGCATATCCAGGCGGCTTGTTCTCGGTTTGAGCCAAGATACAACTGTCCTCACCCAGGTAGGGGGGCCGGAGGTTGGGTGCTATACTAGTTCCCATCAGGAGTCCCACACTCTCAGGCATCTGCCTGGGCCCGGCATTGTGCCATACTATCCCCGGACTTTCATGTCACACGTGTGTGGTCATGTGTATGTCTCTACAGGTCACTGCTTAAGCGTTTCATTGCATCACACTTCATTATCACAGAGCACTACTCCCTTAGATATTAAATACGATTATAACAAAGGGGAGTGACTAATTGGAGTGCGCTCAACTCTCTTAAAGGATAAATAGTCCGATACTGCAAAAACTGCACAGGAGCTTCCCCTAAATTCCTCCAACAATTATTGGTACAAAAGCATAGGGTGTGCAGTTATACTGCGCAAAAGGACACAATGTTCAAATGTTAGTTGAATCACTGCTAACATTTGAACATTGTGTCCTATTGTGCAGTATAACTGCACACCCTACACTTTTGTACCCTTAGATATTACCTTGCTGACAAGATGCCTCAGATTGGACTGAAATAGACTGAATCAGCAGAGGCGTGCAAAGCTGTACTTTGCCTCCATCTTGGCAGCCAGGTCAGAGCTCCAGGTAGTCACCACAGTAGTCTTTGTTACATTAAAATTGCTATGTTAACTACACTCATTGGCAAATGGTAAACTTGGCCTCAACTTTAGCAAACACGAGGTTGTAGTATAAATGACTAGGCCGATTACCGAGCCCCATGATGAGTCAGCTGTCTCTATTCATATTAAGTGCCGTTAGAGCTAGAAATGGGCCGGCCTGCTGATTGCGGACGTTGTTAAGAAAGTTGCCAGCTAACATGTGTTCCCTTATAATGTTTTGAACATTAAAAAGTGGGGTACATAAGATTGAAAGGTAACTGCATCATGCCAAGGATGTAAGTGCCTGCATGTACAGTGACCTCTGCAATCTACTGCAGCTCAACATGCAGTAGAGACAGGTTTCCATCTGGTGGGAGATGTTATGTTATGTAACTTGGCATTTATATAGTGCCTTATGTATCATTGGTATGATCTCAAAGCACTGGTATGTTGAACGCCCTCGGGAACCGTAATTCGAGTCAGTAGAGAGAGAGAGTCATAAGGTGCGTGGGTTCACCGGATATGTGTGCAGCCGGTGTTGCAGTTGCATGAAAGCTGCTTTTTAGCGGTAGGTGTGGTGGTTGGGAGGTCAGGTATATGTGTTCAGTCTGGAGGGATGACATCCAGATTGATTTGTGGCTACGTTAGGCCTGAGGAGACGCTTAAGATGGTGGTGTGTGCCCAGCTAGCTGTGCTTAATTAGAATGATGAGGAGTATGTGGCGGATGTTAGTATGAGAACAGCTATACCGAATGTGTCATAGTATTGTGGTGTTCTAGTTGAGTGGTGGTGTATAGGAGAGAGTAAGTGTGGTAGTTTAATATGGTGGTTATCAGTAAGGCGCTTGAGATTGTGCACTCCATCTGTACCATCTATTCTATCTGTTTTATTTACTCTGTCCAATTATTCCACTTTGTCTGTTCATCCATTTTGTCTGTTTCATCCATTTAATCTACTAGTCCTTCCATCATTCCATCCACTCAACCCATCATCCACATAATCAACTCCATCCATTCCGTAGACCCATTTCATCCTTCAAATCAGTTTAATGTGTTCTATCCAATTCATCCTTCCTATTCATTCGATCAGCTCCTTGTGTTCCACCCGCTCTATCAGTTCCATCCTATCAATCCGTTCCATCTGCTCCATCCGTTCCATCCACTCCATCTGTTCCATTTGCTCGATGTGTTCTATCCACTCGATGTGCTCCATCCACTCCATCTGTTCCATCCACTCCATCTGTTCCAGCCACTCCATCAGTTTCATCTACACCATCTGCTCTATTCGTTCAATCTGCTCTGTCTGTTCCATTCGCTCCAACTGTTCGATCCACTCCATCTGTTCCATCCACTCCGTCTGTTCCATCCACTCTGTCTGTTCCATTCCCTCCACCTGTTCAATCCACTCCATCTGTTTCATCCACTCCATCTGTTCCTTTCACTCGATCAGTTCCATCCACTCCATCTGTTCCATCAGCTACAGAGAACCATAGTTCACAGAAGAGACTTACCCGACAGAAGTTACCTCCGATGCAGTTTTCTCCAGTTAAGAACATTTATTTGCTTGCATTCGCATCATCTTCAGTCAGAAGTTTCACTCACAGCTGCAGCATCTTCAGTCAGCAGTTTTCCGCTCGCAGCAGCATCTTCAGTCAGAAGTTTATTCCACAGCCAACTGTTACGCTCACCTGGTATCCACAGGGACGCCACCCAGCTGGGTTACTCGCTGGTATGCTTCTCAGCTTTGCCCTGATGTGGTCTGCGGGGAAGGTTCTGTCATGATGCCTACCCCCGGGGACCCATACCAGGTCCAGCAACCCCAGAAGCAGGCATCAATTTATTTTGAGCAAGCCCAAAAACCCCTGCTAGGGGCTGTTTGGGTGCGGTCCTGGCATCTATGGCGCCAGGCTCATATGGAGAGTCAGTCCTAGTGTCATAGGCGCCAGGCTCATAGAGTAGAACTTACCTGATGCAGACCATGCTGCAAGAGCTCCAAGCCAAATGAGGCTTGGAAGGGACTATTTTACCTTGGGACTATTTTTTACTCAGGTGGGGCTGGGGAGGAATACTTACCTGGGACTACTTTGGAGGCTATTTAAAACACGCCCGAAGAGCAGCACATGCTTCGCGTTATTCTGCATCCAGCACCGTAAAGCTCACCGTGTCTGCAAGCCTGCATCCAGTCTTCTGCACGCCCGCCTCGAGTCGGCAGCTCCTAGAAAAAGGGGGAAACAGAAGGAGAAAAGTTTAGAACAAGAGCAATACCTTCGATCCTTACCTGAATTCCGGATCCACCGCGCCTTCGAGCTGGAAGAAAGAAGTATTTCACGCGCGCCGCCTCACCTGCTGCAGCGCCGCGCTGAACTTACCGGCCTTCACAGCATTCTCACGATCCACCGCATCCTTCTGCACGTTCCTGCCGCACTCCGGCACCTAAGGGGAACACAAGAACAGCAAAGGTGAGCCAAGGGAATAAACAGAGGCAATAGTAACTACCCCCACAGACTTACCTGATTTACCGCCGGGGGTACTATTCCTCTTCATGGGTCGGCGCAGCCTCCATAGCATCCTCGCCATACCCCGGCCCCTAAGGGGAACAAAAGGACAACAAGGTGAGCCAGAGGGACAAGCAAGGGGAATCCTTCTCACCGCAATAGACTTACCTAATTTTACCGCCGGAGGCATTATTCCCCGAACTTCATATTTTCTCTCCGCACCTGAATAAGGGAGAAAGCAACAGGTTACATCCTGGCCTTATTTTATTGAACTGTGTTGGATAAGACAAATCCTTACCTGAACTTCGTCAGCTACCACGAGGAACTCTTCGCTGGGGTCAAGCTGCAAACTGCAAGGAATCGGACAAGAGTGAAAGTCAGACATTTGAACTCTTACGAACTACAATGTTCTGAAACTCACCAATTCCTTCTAACCAGTGAAGCAACTGGTTATCTACGCGCCCCTGCGCTCGATGCAGGATAGAGAGCTCATCCTTCCAAACCATCAGGTGAGACTTTAAGAAGAGACATTAGAGGCGATCAGTGGGGAGAACAGCAGGGGGATTTGGGGGTTAACTCTCAACTCCACTGGTGGTTAATTCCCTTTCTCCATTTACAGAAGAATACTCCTACTGGCCAAGCAAACCAAGCTGGATGGGCAAGTCCAGTCTGTCATGTCGGCACTACACGTCACATTGGTGGAGACCGCAGCTGTCCAGTTCGGATCGACGCCCCTGTAGGAGCCAGGTGAGCGTAACAGAACGCAAAGCCTACCCACAAATTCCCGTCCGGGCGTTATGGAAACTTCAGAAACTAACCAATTGGCCCAACTACTAGGGGAACTGAGGGCAGAAGTGCATTCCGCCCGTCAAGAGGCCAATGCTCTTAGGAGAGAGCTGATTTTGTCAAAGGAGCGAACTGATGATCTTGCTAGGCAATTACTGCAAAGCCAGGCTGGACAAACGCCTCGAGTAACCCTGTGAAAATAAACCTACCAGGAACTATTCCATTAGCTCCGCCCGAACGCTTTGCCGGGGACCCTAAAAGGTTCGCCGTGTTCATGAACCAATGCCGCTTGCACTTGTTATGCAGACCTGGAGCCTTCCCAAACGATCAAGCCAAGGTAGCCTTTATATTGTCATTTCTCAGTGGCAGTGCAGCTGATTGGTCAATTCCACTAGTTACTCAGGATGACCCAATTCTTCGAGATTTTCAGGGATTTCAAACGAGCATTGAAAGACTGTTTGCCCGGCACTCCCAAGGACAGGCCCTGGATAACGAACTTTTGTCCCTACGACAGGGTAACCAGGACCTTCTATCCTACATCGCGACCTTTAATAGGTTGATAGTGGAAACTGGATGACCTGAGGTAAAACGAATCACGTTATTTCATCGAGGGCTTCGAGGAGAACTCAAGGATGTCTTGGCTCAAGTCGTGAACCCACCTCAAGACCGCGCTGAATATATAGGCTTAGTGGTCCAGTTAGATCACAGACTTCAGAACAGAAAGGCTGATCGAGCCAAGTTTGAGAATCGGGTGTTGGTTAAAACCCACGCTAACCCCAAAGCAGCAGATGCTTCAGAACCCATGCAAATCGGAGCGGTTAAAGGACCCTTAACCCAGAAGGAAAGAGAAAGGAGACGACAAATGCAATTGTGTCTATATTGTGGAACTTCTGGGCATTTCCTACGGGAATGCCCTGTGAAACCACCCAAGAAGGCGTAGGAGCTGCTGATAAAAGCCATATGGAGTCAGACTCGGGAAACGACCACGCCTGACAAGCGTAGAAGTCCGCTTGCCGAGCTTGAAGAAGGATACTCAGACCTCGCATTTCATCATACCAATGGTCCTCGTAGATCCAGGGCAGCCATCGCGTATGCACGCAGTAAGGGCATACATAGATAGCGGGGCCATAGAAAACTATGTGGACTACGAATTGGCTTCCAGGGTGAATCTACCTCTCTGCCGAAAAACCACCTCAGATGTCATCACGACAGTCGATGGAACTGAAATCGCCTCTGGGCCTGTGACTCATTCCACCGCAGATATGACACTATTGGGTCAGGATGGGCATCGCGAGACTATTGTGTTTGATCTAATCAAAGCCCCACAGTTCCAAATAATACTGGGGATACCTTGGTTGGAAACACATAATCCTTGTATTGATTGGCGAGAGAAGAGAATAACCTTCCCGAATTGTGCACAAACCTGTTACCCAAAGAAAAATCTGAACGCAGGCCTGGCCTCAGTAACCACAGCAGTCATGCGACTACCTCCAGAATACCAAGAATTCCAGGATGTCTTCCCAAAAGAACAGGCAAACACCTTACCTCCTCACAGATCGTACGATTGTCAAATCGATCTCATACCCGGTGCACAACCCCCTTGTAGCAGGATCTATGCCCTTACGGAACCTGAGAACCTTCACCTACGACAATACTTAGACCAGTACCTTGCCAATGGCTTTATTCGCCCATCCAAATCCCCTGCATCTTCAGTTTTGTTCTTCGTGCCCAAAAAGGAAGGTGACCTCAGAACGTGCATAGACTACCGCGCATTGAACCAGATAACTGTTAAGAACCAATACCCATTGTCTCTGATCCCTGAACTACTGGACCAATTGAAGGACGCTTGCATATACACTAAATCAGATCTCCGGGGGGCATATCATCTGGTACGTGTAAAAGAGGGCGACGAATGGAAGACTGCTTTCCGCACTAAGTATGGGTTATTCGAATACCAGGTGATGCCTTTCGGGTTGTGCAATGCACTAGCAGCCTTCCAGTACTTCATGAACGATGTCCTTCGTGAACTCATTGACGTTTGTGTTGTCGTACATATCGATGATATTCTAGTATACTCCTCTTCAGAATCTGACCATGTGAAGCACGTCCGAGCAGTCCTTGAGAAATTGCGCCAACACAAACTATATGCAAAACTGGAAAAATGCATTTTTCATGCCACAGAAGTTGAATTCCTTGGGTTTGTCCTGACCCCAAAGGGAGTCCGAATGGACTCACAAAAGGTGGACGCAATCCTTAAGTGTCCATCACCAAGTTCAGTTAAAGGAGTACAAAGCATGCTCGGCTTTGCCAATTTCTACCGCAGATTCATCCCAGATTTTTCACATGTCGTACATCCCATCACAGCACTCTTGTGAAAAAATAAACGCTTTATGTGGACTGAAGAAGCTGAAAATGACTTCCAAGAGCTGAAAGCGAAATTCAAGTCTGCACCTGTATTAAAACACCTGCGCCCAGAACTTCCATACATAGTGGAAACTGATGCATCCAGTCTAGCCATGGGAGCTGTCCTGTCTCAAAAGGACCCTGAAACGGGCTAGCTTCACCCAGTAGCATTTTGGTCCAGAAAGATCTCGGCAACCGAGTTAAACTATGCAGTTACCGACAAGGAGTTATTAGCCATTAAATCCGCCTTCAAGGCTTGGCGGCACTATCTTCTCGGTGCCAGGCATACCATTACTGTGATCACCGATCACCGGAACTTACAGTATTTAAAAACAGCCAAGGCCCAATCGTCACGTCAACTCCGATGGGCATTGTTCTTTGCTGAGTTCGATTTCGTGATAACCTATCGACCAGGTTGTAAGAATGGTAAAGCAGACACCTTATCCCGAATATGGATGGGAGAGGCAGAAGTGAACCCAGAACCGGTACCTATAATTTCCGAACAAAGGATTCTTGGCATGACTACTCTACAGACACTAGAGGACATTCAGGTAAAGATCCAGCAACTCTTTGATTCTACATCCCTGCAGGTCTGGGTAAAGAAAGGCCCAGGCTACTCTGTCACCAATGATCTGCCTTATTACCAAGGGCGGCTATTTCTGCCACACAAGGAACTACAAGAGCTAGTCATTTCCCGTTATCATGATACCCTAATGGAGGGGCACCCAGGTATTGCAAAAACTGAAGCTAAAATTAAAAGACAATTCTGGTGGCCCACCTGGCGAAAGGATATTAAATCTTTTGTGATGTCTTCTGGCATTTGCGCCCAAAACAAAAGTCAAAAGAAAAAAAACAGCTGGACTCTTACAACCTTTAGACATTCCGCCTACACCATGGCACACCTTATTGTTAGACTTTATTACTGATCTACCTCATTTAATGGATTTAACACCATTCTATTTATTGTGGATCTTTTTTCCAAGATGGCCCACTTTATTCCTTTAAAAGGATTACCTTCAGCCTCAATCCTGGCCAACGAATTCCTCGAAAACATTGTTCGCATGCATGGATTTCCATCCGTGTTGGTCTCTGACCGGGGCAGTCAATTAATTTCACATTTTTGGAAGAAATGTTGTCAGTTGGCGCAAATCGACGTGAGATTATCGACCAGTCACCACCCCCAGACCGATGGTCAAACGGAGAGGACCAACCAGACTCTTGAACAATACCTGCGTTGTATGTTACATCAGACTGAGAATAATTGGAAAGACATTCTTTGGATCGCCGAATATGCATACAATAATTCAGTACATTCTGGAACTGGACAAAGCCCCTTTTATACCCTATATGGGCACCATCCTCGAACCTCAGATCTTGACTCACCCCAACATTTAGAAATGCCCGCAGTGGACCATCTACACGCTGCGATTACACAAGCCTTTAAGGAGGCAACTGCACATTTAAAACAAGCGAAGGAGAAATATAAGAAAGATGCTGATCGGCATAGAAGTGATACTCCACAGTACCAGATAGGGGATCAAGTATGGTTGGCCACAAAACACATACCTCTCAAGGGAACGCGGACCTTTAACCCTAGATATTTGGGACCTTACTCTATTAAGGCCATTATCAACCCGGTGGCCGTCAAGTTGGACTTAACTGCTAATAAAATGCGAATTCATCCCGTCTTTCATGTGTCACTTTTGAAGCCAGTGCAACCAGGGACAAGGCTAACCAAGCCACCAGACCCCATCCTTATAGACGGGGAACCTGAATTTGAGGTTAAGAACATCCTAGACTCCAAGATGCTGAAGTCAAAACTTTTTTATTTAATCGACTGTAAAGGTTACGGACCACAGGAAAGGTCTTGGGAACATAGTTACCACGTGCATGCACCTTGATTGGTGAAAAGATTCCACCGAAATTTCCCAGACAAACCAAATCCACGGGGAAGAATGACTTTAGGAGGGGCCTTGGGGGGAGTGCTGTCATGATGCCTACCCCCGGGGACCCAGACCAGGTCCAGCAACCCCGGAAGCAGGCATCAAGTTATTTGAGCAAGCCCAAAAACCCCTGCTAGGGGCTGTTTGGGTGCGGTCTGGTGCCTATGGCCTCTGGCGCATGGCGCCAGGGTCATATGGAGAGTCAGTCCTGGCGCCATAGGCGCCAGGCTCATAGAGTAGAACTTACCTGATGCAGACCATGCTGCAAACTTACCTGATGCAGACCATGCTGCAAACTTACCTGATGCAGACCATGATGCAAGAGCTCCAAGCCAAATGAGGCTTGGAAGGGACTATTTTACCTTGGGACTCTTTTTTACTTGGGTGGGGCTGGGGAGGAATACTTACCTGGGACTACTTTGGAGGCTATTTAAACCACGTCCGAAGAGCGACACATGCTTTGCGTTATTCTGCATCCAGCAGCGTAACGCTCACCGTGTCTGCAAGCCTGCATCCAGTCTTCTGCCACGCCCGCCTCGAGTCTGCAGCTCCTAGAAAAAGGGGGAAACAGAAGGAGAAAAGGTTAGAACAAGAGCAATACCTTCGATCCTTACCTGAATTCCGGATCCACCGTGCCTTCGAGCTGGAAGAAAGAAGTATTTCACGTGCGCCGCCTCTCCTGCTGCAGTGCCGCGCTGAACTTACTGGCCTTCGCAGCATTCTCACGATCCCCTGCATCCTTCTGCACGTTCCCGTCGCACTCCGGCACCTAAGGGAAACACAAGAACAGCAAAGGTGAGCCAAGGGAATAAACAGAGGCAATAGTAACTACCCCCATAGACTTACCTGATTTACCGCCGGGGGTACTATTCCTCTTCACGGGTCGGCGCAGTCTCCATAGCATCCTCACCGTACCCCGGCCCCTAAGGGGAACAAAAGGATAACAAGGTGAGACAGAGGGACAAGCAAGGGGAATCCTTCTCACCACAATAGACTTACCTAATTTTACCGCCGGAGGCATTATTCCCCGAACTTCATATTTTCTCTCTGCACCTGAATAAGGGAGAAAGCAACAGGTTACATTCTGGCCTTATTTTATTGAACTGTGTTGGATAAGACAAATCCTTACCTGAACTTCGTCAGCTACCACGAGGAACTCTTCGCTGGGGTCAAGATGCAAACTGCAAGGAATCGGACAGGAGTGAAAGTCAGACATTTGAACTCTTACGAACTACAATGTTCTGAAACTCACCAAGTCCTTCTAACCAGTGAAGCAAGTGGTTATCTACGCGCCCCTGCTCTCGATGTAGGATGGAGAGCTCATCCTTCCAAACCATCAGGTGAGACTTTAAGAAGAGACATTAGAGGCGATCAGTGGGGAGAACAGCAGGGGTAGGTGGGGGTTAACTCTCAACTCCACGGGTGGTTAATTCCCTTTCTCCATTTACAGAAGAATACTCCTATGGGCCATGCAAACCAAGCTGGGTGGGCCAGTCCAGTCTGTCATCCCGGCACAACATGTCACATTGGTGGAGACCGCAGCTGTCCAGTTCGGATCGACGCCCCTTTGGCAGCCAGGTGAGCGTAACAGGTTCTGCCTGAAAATACAGGAGGACTGTGTTCAAGACTAACCGACTGGGGTAAGTATCCTCCCTCCACCCCCGTATGATTTCAGTCCCTCTGGCGCCCTCTCCTCACCTTCTGGTAGAATTAGGCATGCTCTGCGTCCTGCCTTCTTTGTAGGGGCACATTGTCTTTCATGGGCGTGTGCGGTCCAGTTGCTTCACTGACGCCGGCCCGTTTGATATTGTTCAGGTAGGTCTTATTGCTGTTCTTTAGTTTTGTTGCTATCCTGCATGCCATTCTGTGTTTAAAATGTCTCTTTTTTCTCCCTTAGGTATGCAGAGCTTCAGACCGGCGAACTGGCTTGGTTGAGCCCCGCTGGTAAATGATGGCGCATTAAGAGCGCTATGATGCGGTAAGTAAGCGCTATGCGCAGCACTGCGAAGTCTTGCCTTTGCTAACCTGTGTTTTCCTTCCTTGTAGGTCGCTGTGTTCTTCAGCACGAGTGGAATGTCCGGAGTGGTGCCAGCCAAGAGGCGACCAGCCAGGTAAGGCTTTTGAGCAGTTCGTAATTTGTAAATGTCTCTACAGCTTTCTTTAATGTTGCCTCTAAATTCCTCTTTCAGGTCGTTCTGTCCGGGAGGCGTGCAGATTCGAGGAAGCTGTTCTCAGTAGCTGCGAGTGTTTAAAGATGAAGACTGCAGGTAAGATGCTGCTGCTAATGATGTTCCTTTTGTCTCCTTGCAGGTTCTGCTTTTCCGAGGTTCGAGGGAATAGCTGGGCACAGTGAGCATCACGTTACAAGCTGCAAAGTAACGCGAAGCGTGTTGTCTTGCTCGGGTGTGGTTTAAATAGCCCCAACAAAATAGTCCAGGTAAAGTAGTCCCTAGGCTACCACACCTAAAACACTAGACCGCATAGCTTGGTTCTTAGGAACCAAGCTATGTGGATGCCTCCATGTTGGCTGACAATACAATAAAGTAGTTCCCAAGCACATTGTTTTTCATGGTGTATGAGCCTGGCGCCATAGGCGCCAGGACTGGCCCCATGAGGGCTTTTGAAGAGGATGCCAGGCTCTAGAGGCCTGAGTCCTGACTCCACCTGGCCAATGGGCTTGCCAGATGGGGTTTTGGACGAGGGTCGTAACAGCACTCCCCCCTAAGGCCCCTCCCATGGTGTTCCTTCTGTCTGGCCCAGGTTTGGTTGGGAAGTTCCGATGGAATTTCCTGATTAGACATGGTGCGTGGATGTTCTCGCTGGGCTCCCAGGTTCTAGCTTGTGGTCCAAATCCTTTCCAATCGATGAGATAATATAGCTTGGTCCTAGAGTATTTAGAGTCCAAGATATCTTTGACTTCGAATTCTGGTTCTCCGTCAACAACTGTGGGCTTAGGTGATGTCCCAATCCGTGTGCCGGGTTGCATTGATTTCAGGAGGGACACATGGAATACCGGGTGAATGTGTAGATTAGGTGGTAAATCCAGTTTCACGGCTGATGGGTTGATAATTGCCTTAATGGTATAGGGTCCTAAGAATCTGGGATGAAAGGTCCGGGTTCCCTTGATGGGTTCGAATTTAGCGGTCAACCAAACTTTGTCTCCTACTTGATAATCAGGGGCCTTTTTCCGGTGTTGGTCGGCGAATATCTTTTGTTTTTCTTTGGCATGAATAATGTGTTCCTTTGCCCTTTTGAAAGCCTCAGTAATGGTTGTGTGTAGTCTTTACCGCTGGCATTTCCAAGCTGGCTGGAAGGTCTAGTTTAGAGATATGTGGATGTCTGCCATAAAGGGTATAGAAGGGCGTTTGTCCCGTGCTTGAATGCAAATAATTGTTATATGCATATTTGGCTATCCATAGGAGGTCTTTCCAATTCCTTTCTATGTGTGCAGCATGCACCGTAAATATTGCTCGAGTGTCTGATTGGTTCTCTCGGTTTGGCCGTCCGTTTGGGGATGGTGACTGGTAGATAGCCGAACGTCGATCTGCACCATTGCACAACATTTTTTCCAGAAGTTTGAAACAAACTGGCTGCCTCGATCAGAGACCAGAACCGAAGGGAAGCCATGTAACTTAACCACACCCTCCAGGAACACTTTTGCTAAAGTGGCTGCGTCGGGGAGGCCTTTGAGAGGAATAAAATGGGCCATCTTTGAGAATAAGTCCACAACTACAAGGATGGTGTTGAACCCTTGGCTTGGAGGTAGATCAGTGATGAAGTCAAGGGAAAGAGTGTGCCATGGAACTGGAGGAATGTCCAATGGTTGTAGGAGACCAGATGGTTTTTGTTTCTGTGATTTATTTTGTGCGCAGACACAGCAGGACTGAATATACTGAATGATGTCCTTACGCCAGGTAGGCCATCAAAAGTTCTCTTTCACCTTAGCTAGGGTTTTGGCGATCCCAGGATGCCCTTCGATCAGTGAATCGTGAAAGTTTGAAATAATATGCTGTTGTTATTCCTTCTTGGGTACATATAGGCGATCCCTAAAAAAGGGTAGATGGTCCTTGATGGTATATTGTTCTCCTTGAGTTTGCCATGCGAGGTAGGCATCAGGATTCATTGTCCGTTGGATTTCGTAGTTCTGCTTGTGTTAAGGCTGTCGTGATACCCAAGAGTTTGTCTTCAGGTATAATAGGTACTTGGTCTGGAGTGGAGTTATACTATTTCATCTATGCCCTGCGAGATAAGGCATCCGCCTTTCCGTTTCTGACTCCTGGTCGAAATGTGATTACATAATCATATTCGGCGAAGAAAAGGGCCCACGGTAATTGCCGAGAGGACTGGGCCTTGGCTGTTTAGAGATATTGCAGGTTTCGGTGGTCTGTGATGACTGTAATGGTGTGTCTGGCCCCCAGAAGGTAGTGCCTCCAGGCTTTAAAGGCGGATTTCATAGCCAGGAGTTCCTTGTCCGTGATGGCATAATTAATCTCTGGAGGTGAGAACTTTTTCGACCCGAAGGCCACACGATGTACCTGGCCGGTTTCCGGGTCTCTCTGTGAAAGGACAGCCCCCATTGCGAGACTGGACACATCAGTTTCAACGACATAAGGGAGGTCTGGACGAGGATGCCACAGGATTGGAGCGGAGGTAAACCTTTGTTTAAGTTCCTGAAAGGCTTCTTCTGCTTCTTCGGTCCAAGCAAACTTTTTTATTGTTTTTTCGTAATAGTACTGTGATTGGGTGCACAACCTGAGAGAAGTCTGGGATGAACCGGCGGTAGACGTTAGCAAAGCCCAGCATGCTTTGTACCCCTTTCAGAGATGTCGGTGAAGGCCATTTCAGAATGGCATCTACCTTGTGCACATCCATTCTGATGCCTCCTGGAGTAAGGATAAAACGAAGAAATTCTACTTCGGTGACGTGAAAAAAGCATTTTTCAAGCTTTGCAAACAAGCGATGTTGACGGAGCTTGGTGAGGACTGAACGAAAGTGCCTGACATGATCTTGTTCCGAGGCTGAGTATACTAAGATGTCGTCTATGTACACTAAGGCGCACACAGCAATTAACTCCCTTAAGACATGATTCATGAAATATTGGAATGCCGCAGGAGGTTGCATAACCCGAAGGGCATGACTTGATATTCAAACAAGCCGTACTTAGTACGGAAGGCGGTTTTCCATTCATCTCCTTTTCTGACTCGGACCGAGTGGTACGCTCCTCGAAGGTCCAATTTGGTATAAATCTGGGCATCTTTAACTTGGTCTAGCATCTCAGGGAGAAGTGGCAAGGGGTAGCGGTGCTTAACGGTGATCTGGTTCAATGCGCGGTAGTCAATACAGGTTCTCAAGTCTCCTTCCTTTTTCGGTACGAAGAAGAAAGGACTGGCTGCGGGGGACTTCGAAGGACGGATACATCTGTTTGCAAGGTACTGGTCTAAATAGGATTTCAAATGAAGGTTTTCTGGTTCTGTGAGAGCGTAGATCCTGCCGCAAGGGATTTGTGCACCAGGAACAAGGTCGATCTGACAGTCATAGGGCCTGTGCGGTAGCAATTTATTGGCTTGGTCCTTTCGGAAAACATCCTGGAAATCATGGTATTCACTTGGCAAGGTATTATTTGCTCCCATGGTTGATACTGTCGCTCCGGGAGTCATGGGGATACAGACGTCGGGTTTCTCCTCTTGGTAATAGCAGGCAGGGGAGCAGTCACCAGGGAAGGTTAATTTTCATGCCCGCCAGTCTATCAAAGGGTCGTGAGCAACCAACCATGGCATCCCTAGTATTAGCCTGAACTGAGGTGCCTTGATGAGATCGAATGAAATAGACTCCCGATGTCCATCCTGGCACAGCAAGTTTACCCTGGCTGTGCACTGGGTTACTGGTCCGGAAGCGATTTCTATCCCAGCCACGGTGGTTACCTTGTCCATAGTTGGCTTAGAACACAAAGGAAGCCCCATCTCTGCTGCCAGTTCTTTATCAATATAATTTCCAACTGCTCCGCTATCGATGTATGCTTCAACAGCATGCATTCTTGACGACTGTCGGTGGTTAATTAAGATCACTGGCATTGCAAAGTGCGAGGTCAGCAACTCTTTCTTCTCACTCGACAAACTAACCTCTACATTTGTCGAGCCTGGTAGTTTTCCTATTCCTTAGCTTCATCCTTCTCAGTGGCCCCGACTGTTCTTCTTGGGGGTTTTATTGGACAGCCCTTCAGGAAATGTCCTGCTTTCCTACAATACAAACAAAGCTGTTGTTTTCTTCTTTTGTCCCGCTCTTCTTTTGTTAATGGAGGCCGTATCCCTCCAATCTGCATGGGTTCTACAGCATTTTCAGGGTACACGGGGTGTGTTTTCCCTTGGTCAAACATACACGGTCCGGGGGTCCGTCTTAGACCGTTCTGCCTTTCGGTCCTGCAACCAGTGGTCTAGCTGCACGACCAGATTTATGAATTCTGCGCAGTCTCCGGTTGGATCAACCACCTGGGCTAAGACGTCCTTTAATTCGCCTCGTAAACCTCGATGGAATTACGTGGTTCTTTTGTTTTCTGACCACCTAGCTTCGGCAACCAGTCTGTTGAAGGTAGCAATGTGCATTAACAAGTCCTGATTCCCCTGTCAGAGGGACAAGAGTTCATTGTCTACTGCTTGTTCCTGGGTATGGCGAGCAAAACGTTTTTCCATTTCTCTCTGGAACCCCCCAAAGTCATATAATAGAGGATTGTCATGGGTTACCAACGGCACTGACCAATCTGCTGCACTACCACTCAGGTATGATAAAACAAAAGCTACCCGAGCTTGGTCGTTTGGAAATGCTCCAGGTCTACAAAGAAAATGAAGGCGGCACTGATTGATGAATGCTGCATACTTCTGTGGGTCGCCTGAGAACCTTTCTGGTGGTGCCAGGGGCACTGTTCCAGGTAACGTGATCTGTACCGGAGTGGGTGGTATGGCAGGGTTTTGCATCGTTGGATTGCTTACAGGTAGAGGCGTCTGTCCTGCCTGTGATTGCAAGTATTGCCTGCTAATCTCTTCAGTGCGTTCTTTGGTCACTATTAGGTCTCCCCGGAAGGCATTAGTCTCTTGTCAGGCAGAATGAACCTCAACACGAAGCTCTCCTAGTAATTCGGCCAATTGGTCCATTTCTGATATCTCCATGGCGCCCAGGTGGATTTGTTATGGTAGGCTTTGCGTTCTGTTACGCTCACCTGGTATCCACAGGGATGCCACCCAGCCGGGTTACTCACTGGTATGCTTCTCAGCTTTGCCCTGATGTGGTCTGCGAAGAAGGTTCTGCCTGAAAATACAGGAGGACTGTTTTCAAGACTGACAGACTGGGGTAAGTATCCTCCCTCCACCCCCGTATGATTTCAGTCCCTCTGGCGCCCTCTCCTCACCTCGTATTAGAATTAGGCATGCTCTCCGTCCTGCCTTCTTTGCAGGGGCGTGTTGTCTTTCATGGGCGAGTGTGGTCCAGTTGCTTCACTGACGCCGGCCCGTTTGATATTGTTCAGGTAGGTCTTATTGCTGTTCTTTAGTTTTGTTGCTATCCTGCATGCCTTTCTTTGTTTAAAATGTCTCTTTTTTTCTCCCTTAGGTATGCGGAGCTTCAGACCGGCGAACTGGCTTGGTTGAGCCCCGCTGGTAAATGATGGCGCATTAAGAGCGCTATGATGCAGTAAGTAAGCGCTAAGTCTTGCCTTTGCTAAACTGTGTTTTCCTTCCTTGTAGGTCACAGTGTTCTTCAGCATGAGTGGAATGTCCAGAGTGGTGCCAGCCGAGAGGCGAGCAGCCAGGTAAGCCTTTTGAGCAGTTCCTAATTTGTAAATGTCTCTACAACTTTCTTTAATGTTGCCTCTATCTTCCTCTTTCAGGTCGTTCTATCCGGGAGGCGTGCAGATCCGATGAAGCTGTTCTCAGTAGCTGCAAGTGTTTAAAGATGAAGACTGCAGGTAAGATGCTGCTGCTAATGATGTTCCTTTTGTCTCCTTGCAGGTTCTGCTTCTCCGAGGGAATAGCTGGACACGGCGAGCGTCACGTTGCAAGTTGCAAAGTAACGCGAAGCATGTTGTCTTGCTCGGGTGTGGTTTAAATAGCCCCAACAAAATAGTCCAGGTAAAGTAGTCCCTAGGCTACAACACCCAAAACACTAGACCGCATAGCTTGGTTCTTAGGAAACAAGCTATGTGGATGCCTCCATGTTGGTTGACAATACAATAAAGTAGTTCCCAAGCACATTGTTTTTCATGGTGTATGAGCCTGGCGCCATAGGTGCCAGGACTGGCCCCATGAGGGCTTTTGAAGAGGATGCCAGGCTCTAGAGGCCCGAGTCCTGACTCCACCTGGCCAATGGGTTTGCCAGACGGGGTTTTGGGCGAGGGTCGTGACACCAACACATCTTCTGAAGGTTTTTTCCTCAGCTTTCCGAAAACCAGCAGACAACACAAGAGGTATTTAATTAAAAAACAAACGTAATAGTTTAACAGAGAAGATGTTTAATAAGCTTTTACCTACCTGAAGGTTCTTCAAGTTTTCACCTCACAGTTGTTACTGCGCTCCACTTTGAAGGATGCAATTACTCGGTATTGGCGAACTTACGTTTTAAAACCTTTTCTCATTCTGAGTAACTCGGCAGCCATCCACAGCCATAATTCTTTTTCCGAATTCCCAGAACCTGTGAAAAAAAGAGAAAAAGAACAAAGTAATTAGAAAGAGAGATCTCTCCAAATGGGAATCAATTCACACCCTTAAAGATCACAGCATCTTCACCTGCTTACTTACCCAAAGACTCATTCTTAAAAGAATAGACATTTCAAGGCAAGAAGCTATAGAGTTCATCAGCAACCCAAGTTACCATTGTTCCTCCATCTAAACGTGTCCCTGTAGAAAATCAGATGAAGAGCTCCACAATAATAAAATAGAGGTGAGAAGGGAATTCAGCCCTAGAGTTAGAACGGGGTGATTTAAGGGAATACACAGCTCATGTAGTATTATATCAGTTAATAGATGTTATAGCATTTCTATTGCTGTCATTTGTTTGTTTAACACAGAGAAAGAATCCTTAAGGCTCCAAGGTATCAGGTCCACAGGCTGGGAAGGTATTACACTCCCGAGGAGTCCATGTAAGTGTTACACTGCGGTACACACAGTTTCAAAGACGTTTTAGAGACAAGCAACAGCGGGATCTATGTGAAGTGGTGAGACGCCTGAAAGGAGAACAACGGATCACTCAAGTGATCCTAATTTCAACAGCAGTAAGAGTGTGGGGCATCCTTGGGGGCCATCCAGATATTTTAAATCATTTGTAGGAAAGAGGTGCTACAGGTGTGGCAGTGGTACACACCTAGCATACGATGAGGAGTGTATAGCAGTACATATTGTTTGTCGAGAGTGTGGGAGAAAAGGTCAAATTGCTCGATGCCATAAGAATTTCAGGCCCGGAGGCCAAGCTCAAGAAGTTAGTGAAAGCAATGAAGAAGAGGAGTATGTGAATATGGTTAACAAGGTTATCAGTTCAGTGCATGCAGTGTCAGGTACAGTGAAGAGGCGCAAACCATATGCAGTTATAGTGATAAGAGGAGTACCAGTTTCAATCTTGATTGACAGTGGTGTTAACTACACACTCATAAGTGTGTAAGTGTGGAAGGACAAATTCAATAGCTGCACCTTTGGGAGCTGGAGATTAAGGCCAACGGCTATGGTGATGTACCAATAGATATTGTGGGCAAATTCACTGGTGAATTAAAGTTCAAGGGAAGGAAGGTGGAAGGAACGATTTATGTGGCGAACAAAAGGGGTGAATTTTTGTCCTGGATTGACCAAGAAGAATTGGTAATAAGGTTGGCTGCGAATTACCCAGAACAAGTGTTGGCAGTAGAAGAAGTCAAACCCAGTAGTTGTTCATTGGAATTTAAAGAAGATGGTCAACAGGTATTCAGTAAGAATCTGGGCTGTCTCAAGGGTGTTGTACATAAGATCAGACTCAGGCGAGGGGCTGAACCTAAAGTGGCAAAATTGTGCATGGTGCCCTTGGCATTGCGCAAAGATGTGGATGGTGAAATTCTCAAAATGGAAAGAGAAGGAGTGATTGAGAAGATTCAATTGTCTGAGTGGGTCAGTCCCATTGTGATAGTGAGAAAAGCCAACAGATCAATTAGACTGTGCATCGATTTTAGACACCTGAACAGTATGGTGTGGCAGAAAGATTTCCTCTTCCCAAGATTGACAATTTGCTGACAGGGGTAGCAGTTGCACATTTGTTTTCAGTTCTGGATCTCAAGTCTGCCTATCATCAGAACTACATGAAAGGTCAAGGGATCTCACTGCATTCATCACTCCCATTGGTCTGTTTAGATGTAGGAGGATGCCATTCGGTCTGGTATCGGTGGCCAGTGTCTTCCAAAACATTATGTATCGACTTTTGGGGGGTGAAAAGGGAGTATTATGCTACCTGGATGATGTGTTAATTTGTGGTGGAAGTGAGGAAGAACATGATGAGCAAGTGAAGAGGGTGTTGGAGATATTGAAGGAGGCAGGCCTCACAATAGCTAAGGAAAAGTGTACGTTTAAGGAAAGTCTTGTACCTGGGACATGTGATCTCTTTGGAGGGTATCAAGTCAAAGGACAATGCGGTGGAAGCTATAAAGAGTATGGAATCGCCCCAAGAACAAGAATGAGGTGGCGTCATATATGAGAAGGCTTACTCAAAAGGGGGTATCATTTGCATGGGATGGGAAGTGTGCGGAGGTGTTTGAAGACATTAAACATGCAGTGGTGGAGGCTCTTGTGTTGGCCGGTTCTGTGGAGAGTAGGAGGACTTTGATTTTTGTTGATGCCAGTAATTATGGATTGGGAGCAGTTCTCATGCAGGAAGATGGGTCTGAGTTGTTTACGGTAGCTTTTGCCTTGAGAACATTGAAAGAGGTGGAGGTTAGGTACTCTGTGGTAGAGAAAGAGGCCTGGGCATGCAAGTGGGGAGTAGAGAAATTCAAGGTGTACTTGTGGGGTTGCAAATTTACCATTTGTACAGATCATAAGCCGCTTATCAGCATATTTTCAAAGGGTGGTTTGGAAGGTGTATCGAAGGAGTATCGAGACGCATAATGAAATGGGTCAGTAGTTTTCAAGGTGTACAGTTTCGTTTTCTACGGTACATGTTCAAGGGAGGAACAATGTGATAACCATTGCTTTGTCAAGATCGGTGGTGGAGAAAAGTGGAGAAAAGTGAGTCTAGTGGAAGTGCTGAAGTGGAGGAAGACATTGGTGAAATCTTTTGGGTGCATGAATGTTTGAAAAAGTCAGAGTGGGATCTGGCTTGTGAGGAGGATAAGGAATATCAAGATGTGGTGGAGCTGGTGAAAAGGAATGGAGCCAAGGTGGGAGATGTGAAGATGCAAGGTTTTGGGAAGTTGAGGAGTGAGCTCTGCGTGAAAGGTGATTATTTGTGCAGAGGTCATAAGTTGGTGGTTCCAGATAGGATGAGGAACACAGTAGTAGAATTGGCACATGTGGGTCATTTAGGTCTGGCTAGAATGAAAGGGTTGGTTAGATCTGATTTTTGATGGCCCAGCAACAAAGATGTTGAAGAACAAGTGAGGATGTGTCCAGATTGTGTGGGAGGTGACAAAGGGTTAAGGGTTCAAAAGACTCCTATGGTTGTGAGAGAAAGCCTGAGGATGCCATGGGATGAGGTGGCATTGGATTTGTTAGGTCCCTTTAATGTAAGGGGGTCTAGAGATACATATTTACTTGTGCTAATGGATTTGTTGTCCAAATGGCCAGAGGTTTGTGTGCTTAAAGAAGTGACCAGCAGTAATATTATTTGTTTTTTGGAGCCGTTGTTTTGGAGAGAGGGGTTCCTAGGAAGAGTCTTTCAGATAATGATTCACAGTTAGTATCTAAAGAATTCAAGGAGTTTTTGGGGAGACATGGGGTAGAGCAAGTCACAACGTCATTATATCACCCTCAAGGTAATCAGTGCATGGAAAGATTCAACAAGACTTTGATGGAAGCCATAAGGATTGCAGTAGCCACAGGTGGTGATTTGCTCTGAAGCGTTATGGAGAGAACTTTTCAATATAGGCTGGCTCCACATGGACTCTCTGGAGTACCTCCCTTTGAGTTGTTGCGAGGTAGGAAGCCTAACTCGCATTTGTGTCCTGGGTGGATGGGCAGGTCGCGATGTGTTGCTGTTGAGGAAGAGGATGTGAGAGGGAAGCTTTTGGCCTGTGGGCATAGATCTAATTTGCGATATGATGAGAAGAACTGCTGTAGGGAATTGGTGGTCAGGCAGGGTAATTGGATCAAAGTGAAGCTGCCAACAAAGGTCAGGAAGGGTAATTCCTTGTTTTCTGAGCCTAAGGAAGTAATCAAAGATTTTGGTTCATCAGTATTAGTCAAGGGGGGAGCGGTCTGGAACAAGGAGAGAGTGGCAGTGTTGAGGAAGAATGTTGTTGCGGTTAAGCAGCAGGAGGGAGGGAGGTATTAGGCGTGCATGGAGATGTGTCTGTAAGAGTGTTTGCACAGGCTGCAAACACAGCTCTACAATTGTACATAGTTACATTAGTTGGCCTATCAGCCCCTGAACTCTGTTGCTAGGTCTTGTGTGTACACAGTTACCAGGTTCCAGGTTCTGGTGTCATAGTGGAACTTGGAGCCTGGTGTGTAGGAGATTCTGATTCTACTTGAGGCAGTTGATGTTAGTCCCGGACTGGGGGCCGTTGGGTTTTTTTTTGGAAGTCAATGCGGGGTGGAAAGAAGCTGTGTTTTTCAAGGTAATGGATGGTCCCCATTTGAACAGTAAAGTCTTTTTTTGGGGAGTGGAGAGGTGGGCTGTCTGGTCGTGTTTTGTTACGTGAACTTCTGTCACGTGTTTTGGTCTACTAGTAGAGTTTTCAAGCGCTGGGTTTGATGGCCGCGATAGCTGAGGCCGGAACATGGTGCTGATGGCTGACCCGCATAGCCTCTGCACCACGATGCTGGCAATTGTGGCGTTGCCCACTGATTGCCGGTGCATCATGGCACGTGACGTGTAGCACATGCAATACGTCCTTCATAGCACCTGGGTCTGCCAGGGATCGGGTCCTTTGCCGCCTACCACTTGCCTGAAGGAGCCCAGACCCCCGCTACCTCCCTTTGCTTCCTTGCATGCTGAATTTCCCTCTGTACTACATATGTTTTGTTGCTTTTTAGCTGTTTACCGTCTTGTAACTGCCATTAAACCCCTCCTACTCCTGCTGTTGATACTACCCAAGCTAGGGTGGGCAACTGCCCTTTATTTTGCGAGGTTGTTACGATGTTATAGGTTAAATTCAGGGTAGCATAGCTGTCGCCGCCACCAGCGGTCTGAAACATTTGAGCATGGTCTTTCAGAAGAGCGTTACAATTCAACCATAAAGGTCACACCATATAAGGGTCAATAAGTTATAGAATTGGGTATGCTGTTTCGCCATATGTAGCTGCTGCTTACTCGGCAGTGCCCCAAGGGAGGGGCGGGTAATTATAGGGGTGAGGGGCAAGGCTGTTTGTCTCCGACCCCCCAACTTTTTTGTCACACTAAGAGTTTCATTTCATTCCCTGGGTCGCCATTAAATGAAACGAGTCCAGAGCACAAGGCAAGCTTTTGGTTTTTTTTCTTCCCCCTTTTGTTTATTATAATGGCATAAACTGCGAACGAAATCACCTCCAGGGATTTCAGATGAAACGGTGAGATTACATGTTTTCATACTTTGGTTAAGTGGTGAAACCAGAATATGGTCTCTACATGTGCTTGAAGACATCTTCAGTACCTATACATATTTGTTGTTTAAAGTGTCATGTGTATAAATAATGTGTTTATATAGCAATGCTTTAAACATTACAAGAGTTACATAATCTGACAAAGTAAATATGGGTACAAAATGATTTTAGCTTAATGTTCCCATCCTGAAGTGACTGTCACTGTAGCATCATGGAAACTGTGATCCTAAACAAATTTCATTTGGCTTTTAAGACTCATTTTGTACAGCATTAAACACGCCTCCCCCAATCATCACCCAACATTCGTATTGATTGAGAGAAGTGTTCCCACCAATAGCCTCCTCAATGCCTGTCTGTGTCCTGTTGCCCCTTTCTACGCATTCCTAGGTGCAGTTACAAGTAGCTTTGTATGGTCAAACTGGTCTGAAGAAACTGGTAGTTTGCTATTAAGCTGACCCGGCTCTTCTAGGCTGTATGCAGGAGCTTAATGGCTCCCACCTGTTACCTTGTAATGCCATTGTCATTTTCCATGGTGCCTTGAGTATCAAAAACAGATCTTCTGATGTTGTTAATGCGTGTGCAAATTTGGTGAATTGCATTTTGCCGCATAGGACCTGGACAGAACTCTATGCATGGACCAATGGTTGTACAGTTCATTTTATTCACACATGGCACACTGCCGGTTGCAATCTGTGTCTAAAGTGTCTTTCAAAACCATTTTCTAAAGTTGGCCACCTTAACCCAGACCCCTTTGTAGAGATCCAATGTTCACTGCCACCGAAAGGGGAGGAGGGCTTCTAATAGTGTTCTGGCCCTACAGTTTGAGCTATCCTTTGTCTTTTCACTCTGTTCACTTGTTGCTTTTTACTTAAAGTTTTTTAACTATAAGGCCAGCTTTTATTGTGTGCCCTGCATATCAAATCTGTTCCACGGAGGCCTGTACCTGCCAGAGTGCTGCACGTCGCAACGGATCCCTTCAACCAGTTTGCGATCTACTTTGCTAGTTCCAACTTGAAAGCCCATATCAGTTCTGGCATGCATTTTTTGAAAATGGGACCGACGTGCTTGTTATGAAAGTCTGCAATAGCATGCCATCAATTAAAATGAGGACCTACCATCACCTCCAACATTTTGTTGCTTGGGAGGTGTTGTGTTAACAGTATGCCGAAGATCTTGGAAGGTTGGGTGTGCCAATTCTGCCAAATGTATGGTCTAATGCAGCTTCTAGAGTTTCGTGTCTTACTATTAGTTTGCTGCCGAACCATATATATCTATCCCCTACCGATCTGAAGGTTGTACCGTTTCTACTTTACTCGGCAAGGTCTACCACATTACTAGGAAGGACTTTAGTTGTGTGGACATATTGCCTTAATCTGTGCCTGTTTGCCGTTCACCCTCTCTTCAAAGTCTAAAATACTTTGTGTAATCTCTTGTCCTAGACTTTGAGCGAGGGGCTATCACTCTCGCAAATGTACATTTGCCTTTGGACCCATGTCACTACATGTCCCCAGTATGGCAGTACATGCTATTGCTTCACGGTTCTGAGCAGGGTAGGTCTGTCCATTTTTCACTTTGTTTTCGTCTCAGTGAGAGGACTATCTTTTATCCATTTTGATTAATTCAAATGGCAACTTTATATTGGTGTATCGATCTGAATCGTGAAGCAATCAAGTGCATTACAAGTCATAGGTGCGACAGTGAGGCAATCAGAGAAACCCGGGAGTGGCCTGGTGGGCAATTTTAGTAGGAAGGGATCTACAAGCAACCAGGGGAGGAAATGGGAGGGGCGATAACTTGCATCTAGTTTGGTGTGGGCTGGACATGGGTGTTGGGGAGGAGCCAAACCTTGAAGAGGATTGAGCTTCTTCCTCTTAAGTACAAGCAAGGAGGTTCCAGTGTCTTGGGGCATAAACAGAGAATGCCTTAGAATGTCTTCTGGTTGTTTTGTTTCCTGCACTGGCAGAGTTCAAGTCTACACAGTTCCTTGCTTCAGGTGAATTGTAGGCCTCCAATGCTGAAGTTTCTCATTAAGGGAGGCTTGGGGGACTTCAGGTGACAGCCTTTTAGATGATGCGCAGGATTTGAAGATGATAGATGCTTGCAGCGTGAGCCAGTGTGTCTCAATGAGGGTTGGAGTGATTTGATTGATTTGCAGAATCCTTTGACCAGTTATGCTATAGTATGTAGTGCACATTGTAGGAGTTCCGGGGTGGTTGTTGTATGGCCTTGCAGGATGGCATTGCCACCATCCAGATAGCAGAGGGCATCCCCAGTATGCAGATGAGGTCCAAGGCTTTCATGCACATCTGAATGTGCAATGATAGCTGCCATGTTTGCTATGGCAGCCAGAATTATAGAATTTGCACGCACACCACAGACATCCTTATTCCATGACTAATGTGTGTTTGGAGGATCCTGGGTTTCTGTGTCTTTCTCTGCACACATGGAGTGATTCCGTCTCCATATACAGGGATGGATCAGAATTGGGGGTCTGGCCATGTTGGTTGGAATCTTGGTCATGCTCGGAATTGAATACAGCTGTTTTGGAAGACTGCTGGTGGTGAAGCATTCCTAGAAAAAACTGGGTTGGTGTAATAACATCAATACATTCCATGGATATGTGTCCTTGAACCATTTGAAGCATGAGCATAAGTGTGGAGAACCAGCTCCATATTTGTTCATATTTCAAAGGACTTTACTCGTTCCTGGTGGAGTATTTTGTGGTCTAAAGAACTACTGCTTAGACGTTGGCTGAGTATGCAGGAAAGCACAGTTTGTCGTTTCTGTGGTAACAAGGACGTATTGGAAACTGCGAAGCATTTGTTAGTGTATTGTAATTCTGACTGTTTTTCTAAGTATTTTAAACTCTTATTTAGGAGGGACAATTTTACTGATTGTTTTGTGTTGCATGTTTATTTTGTAACCCAAGTAAAAAAGAACAAATCCAACATTTCCCTCCCCACCCCCCTTTTTTTCTCAACCGATTCCCATGAGACCTCTTGTCCTGTACCATCCCTTTTGCCCCCTCCAGGCTCCCCCATAATTTGTAAATAACAGGATCATTTATCAACCTCACTGCCATCTAGGGGGAAAACAAGAAGGTCCAGATTAACGACTTTGCGATGAATGGCAAATGTTGACAGTGAATCCCCTGTGGACTATCATATTGATATTGATATTGATATTTTATTTCTATCGCATCATACATAAATGTTTCAGAGCGCGACAAGGCAATGGAAGAGGAACAGGGGAGAAACAAAAACAACGATCTTACTAGGGCCAGTGACATTGAGAACGCACAAGTGCATGGGGAAGGGAAAAGGGGGAAAGTGCATGGAAGGGGGAACAAAAGGAGAGTGTGGAGCAAGGAGGAAAAAAACATAAATAACAATAAATTAATAAATAAAAAGGCAACAAACAGAGGGAGTGCAGCCAGCAAGTGGCAAGTGCTGGGTTTAAGGCAGCAGGCTGGGTAGGTCTGATAAGTGCAGGAAGAAAATAAAAATCAGTTCGAGTGATGCCTTACACAGGTGTCTCAGGCAGGTCTCTGCAGGAATTGTAGCATGAGTTTGAAGCCTGTGCTTATGGTGAGGTCCAAATTGAGCTGCTTCGCAAGTTCCCGAAAATCAAAGTACAAGGGCAGGAAGTCTTAAGCTTAGGTATATCTGGCATGAACAAGTAGAGTTATGTATTCACACCCCCGGCCAACTCCAGTGAGCCGATATCAGTGGCTGAAGTCATGGGAACTTTAATGTTAACTTGAGGCTGTGTGTGTATGGTCATCCACTACCAATCATTTCAGAAGTTCTAGCGACAGCGGTGGAAGCAAAACTGTTTATGGTACTGGATCTCTCAGAGGTTTATCACTATGTGCTATTAACATCGGTGTCAACATGTTACAGCCTTTAGCACCACGGTAGGGGCTTGCAAATAATGCAGAGTGCCTTTTGCCTTGGCCTTGGCTGCTGCTTATTTCAAAGTGTTATTGAAGGTGTTAAAAAAATGTTGCCCATGTGGTTGTGTTTCAGGATGTTGATGTATGTCAGTTGTACTTGGCAGATTGAGGGAGGCAGGTCTTACTGTGCAACGTAATAAATGTAAAATTGGAGTGAGTATTTGGATCACTGCATCTGCATTTCGGCAAATGGTATTGGTCCAAAATTTGGTTGAGGCTATTAACCAGGCCCAAGGGCCAGTGGAAGGTCCTTCCTAGGGTACCATCAAAGTTTGTGGCAAATGTTGCAGTAATTGCTACGCCACTTCGATCCTTCTTGATGAAAGGTATGACTGGTCTGAGGAGTGCGAGCAAGCCTCTTGAGTGAAAGCATCCTTCTTGGGGGTGGGGTAGGAAGAAATGTAGTTGTAAGGACACCACTTAACACGCAGTGGATGCCGGTATGTTGGACTAGGGCCCGCAGTGTGATGAAAGTAAAGAAGCATGTGAAGTGGCGTTTGCGCTTAGGCCTATTAAATGTGCTGAAGGAATGACTCCGTAGTAGAGGGAAGCACTTGCAGTGCACTGGGCCATCCTCCATTTCAATTTTTGTGGGGGCAGCATTTTGTTTTGAGAACAGACCCCTGGCCCAGATGTTTTCGGGTGCTCAATGGAGCAGTGGTTCGCATAGAATATCCGGATGTATTGTGAGTCTACAATCATTTCTCCCTGGCAATATGACTGATGTAGCAGACTGTCAGTTTCCTGTAGAGGTGCCAGAGTGTAAGAGGACCAGTGTGGTGGTAGCTAGTATAGACCAGGAGGCTGTAAGTCTGAGTGTGGGAGTTGACTGATCTTCAGCGTGTGAAGGAGTGGACAGTGGCTGGTTGGCCTGGTAAGGAAGTAGTGGAGAAGAGATGTGAGGTATGGTTCGAAGTGGAAGGATGAGGAGTTCTTAATAGGGAGAAGGCTTGGGGAATTAAAATTGTTCCTCTTGGTCTCAGAGGGAAATTAGTTGACCTAGCTAGCGCATCCGGGGCATCTGGGTGTGATTGGCCCAAAAGAGATTTTTGGTGACCGCTGATGGGTGTAGGTGTGGAAAGGAGTTTTGGGGAGTGTGGGGTGAGTTACTACAGCAAACACTAGAAAACTGTTTCTTACTCCCCTAGAGTTAAATCTCACAGGCCAATATTTTGCACCCTGGCCTAAATGGTCAGATGCATCAACTTGAGCCTTGCATAACTCTCTATGCAGATAACAGAGCACACGTACAGCAATATCACCAAGCTCCCATATGCCCTCCTGTCATGCGGCCATTGTGTAGCGCTGGGCACACATTTCTGTCCAGCTATTCACCAGGCATAATAAATCCCTGTCATTCTACAGGGCGTTCTTTCTCACCAAGAATCTGTCATTCATTGCCAGCACATTTTGAGGCCTGGTCTTGCTCCATGGCTCGAGTTGATCTCCCATTCAACACCTACATTGCTGATTCAATAAGAGTTGACTGGTACAAATGGAGCTGGCTTAAATCCTGATCAAATGCAAAGCTTTCACTTGAGGGTGGTAGGTTGCTATGCTCGTGCCGCCTAGGCCAGGTAGGTCAACTTGAGACACCATTGATTAGACATCGTATTTTTATTGAATCCTAAGCTCTCCCATGTAGCACTTCATGCACACAGGAAGTTGTCTCTTATAGTGTGGAGCAACTTGATTGATTATTAAACTGTCTGCATAAGTTTCAACTGATTATTAAACTGTCTGCATAAGTTTCAACCTGCTACAGTTTGGGAAAAGACAAAGGCCAACTATTTTTCTTCTCGAAGGCCAGAAAAGTGTCTTCACTATCTCTGCGTCTCCTTGTAAGGTCTTGACTCCTAAATTATGCTAAATAGAACTGTGACGTGTTTGGTTGCACATGTACATGCCTCTGAATAAAGTGGCGCAGCTATTTCTGGATTGCTAATTTGGCTTCTAACCAACAGCCGCGTATAAAAGGTATGGTGTCTAAAGCAGAGGGAAAAGTTTAGTGTTAACCTTCTAGCCAGCCATACACATTCTAGAAATGTACAGGGCACACATTTCTTACTCTTCTAGAGTCCATTATAACTTAGCCAATGGATGGTGCCAATGTACAGCCTTCATCTAAGGCATAACGTATGAAATGCCATTATGGTGGGTTGGTTTTGTCAATTTGCCACTGCTGCACTTCTACTTTCTTTATGACACATTTACAAAGTAGCAACATTCACACCTGTGTATCTAGTTGCTCATGCTCGCCCTACAGATACGTGGTGTATCGGCCAAGTTTACTCCCTAAAAATAGGCTCCCCATGCACTCCTCCATAAAAAATGGGGAGTAAAAATACTTTCAATAAGAAAATTGAAAATGGACAAAATGGGAGCTTATGCTCCTGCTGGATGTATTTGGGTCGTTAGTGCATGTAGCAGTACCTCAGGAAGAAACTTCTATACTTAAAGAAGATTTATCTTTTTAATGTGCATGAATAGCATGTATTTATTACCAACATTTCTGTTTTTATAGTTGACCGTATATGTACTGGTTTATATACTCCCATTAGGACTTAACGTTTTTTACTCCTTAAATCGTCTTACTCCCAGCTTTCAAAAATGGGGAGTAAAATACTCCCACTTAAAAATCTTGTATGTAGCACTGCTTATACTGTTCCAGTAGACCCAAGAGCTATACATTGATAGGAACCAGTATCCTTGTTCTTATAAATGTGTAGGGCTCGGGGCGTCGGACCAACTCTGCCTCTAGCCTGTAAATGGCAATGCTTAAGCCTTCCTCTTAGCAAAGCGACACCACCTCATGCTTTTAGAACGTTCTGAATGTATCTTTTGCTTGGTATGTAGGTGTGATCTTGGTGTGGCAGAGTGCCAGGCTAATGGCTAGCTGCTTAACATTCTATCTTGCTCTGCCCAATTGAAATATATGGGTCAAATGTGTCATTTCAGAGTACGCAACTCCTTTTAGAATTCCCAGTTTCACACAAGCTGAACCACTCCAATTTAAATGGCTAGTAAACAGAATAACATGAACAGGTTTATTAAAATACAAATGCTTCAAGCGGCATGCAGGGATCTGCACTGGTCTTCATTCCACGATGGATCTTTTAATGTGTGCTAAAGCTCTGCCCCTAATCTCGTGCAGGATGCATGTTGGCTGTTAGGTGGCAGTAAGGCTTTTTGGTCAGTGGGGAGGGACTTACTGGCACAAGGCAGAAGCCTGTGTTCAGAATTTCACTTTCCTCCTTGGTGGTGGTGTAACTGTATTTGTCAGGATATTGAGCTGGGTCTTTCTTTGCCTTCTTTGGTCTAGTAGATGTGTATTCCGATCTGTTTAAAATGTGTTTTCCTATACTTTCTTTTTTCCTGGTGAATTTGATGGCTTTGTGTGGCAACTCATATGTGCCCGGATGGCCATGTGTTTCAGAGGTACTTGTGCGGTCTTTTGATTCAGAATGTTTATGTACTTTCACCTAAAGTAGTTTCCATTGGGTGTGACTGGCTTGTGATCTATAGAATTGTCCTTGCTTTGAACTTTGGGTGCAATGGTCACTGCTGGTGTGTTTGATGCTGGTCTTGTAGAGAGCAACTTTGGAGATTCCACACTTTACCCACTGGGGTGCAATGTTAAGGCCCCTTAATTGACCAGAGGTTCCCTGAGCATAAAGGGTGTCTCTGGATTTGTTTTGCAACTTTATCTTCACCAAGTTGCCCATTTTGGTTGTATGGGGAATGGCGGGCACCTATCTGTTGCGCTTGCTTTAGATGCTGCTTCTCCTAATCTGTTCTAGAGGGACACCCGAGAAGTGGCATGAATTGCGCTCCTAGGCAGTCATCCGCCTGGTATGTGTTGGGCATCAGGGAGAATTGGGTGACACTTGGGGTAAAGTGGGATGTTTTGTAAGCCTCTAGAGCCCTTTGCATTTTCTTTGCTGTCTGCACCCAATTGCTTCGCCTACTGCAGTGTCTCATAGGTGAGTGCGGCAGTGGCACCACTTGCAGCATGGACCCCTCCACCTCTGCCCCAACAATACCACAACTGGCTAATCGGATGGCTGTGCCCCTGTATTTTAAACCATGCTTTATTGATTTTAGTAGACAAACATATAAATCAAGCAAATCTAAGTTACTAGACATTCCTGTTACCAAACCTTTAACCATCCTGACAAATATCACATGTAAACGTTTAACCCCCCACCCAACACCCTGCTTTTCCTCCCTCTAGTCCCCCCTCCCTCACCATGTTGCATGTCAAGTCTCAATGCTGCCACTATACAAGTCAATGCTGTGACTGGTCAGTTTGCGCAGTCGCAGGGGTCTCTTGTCCATCTCAGGCCCTGGGGTAGCTGATGTGAACAGTGTTTGTGTAAGTGTTCCATGCCGTAATCGCCACATTTTGTCGCAGGGGCTCACGTGTGCTGCTTTCAGCCAGACTGATGTCTCAACTTGTGTCCTTTGTTTTTAGGTCACGCCACCAATCCTCTTAAAGAGGGCCTTTCGCAGACTTCCAGGCCATCGCCATCCATCGCTTATCCAGTATGAAAGACAAATCTTTCATTTTAGAGACATGATTTAAATTTTTGGGGCGTGTAAAGCAAGCCTTGAGCGAGAGTGGATTTACAGTCTATCTGCTATTGACCCACCCACGCCCCCCCAGTATTGCGATACACTCTGACAGGACCAGAACATGTGCAACATATCTGCGTCTGTGGCTTCACATCTAGGGCAATGTTGTGCCTTGCGAGGAGTCGAGTATGCGTTGCATACAATTGGATCAATTGTAACCTAGAGTTCCAATATACAGCAGTATGTGAGCCCAATGTGCATCCAGGAACACAATTCCTAGGTCTTTGTCCCACCGGGACTTTATGATTGCATCATGGGAGTGACCACTTTCAAGCAGGAGCCCATTTAATTTAGAAATCGTGTGGGCTCTTGGCTATGTCATACATGTTAGTTGGGGCGAGTGCTTCTGCCGCTTCTGTATACGTTGGCCATCTACGTGCAATCAGGTACTGTCTGTGGTGGAGCCCCATGGTATCAACCAATTCCAGGAAGGGTGTAAAGGAGGTCCCTGTGAGCAGGTCCCCTATTGTAGCAATGCCCCCGGATTTCCAGTGTGTCTGTAAACCCTGATGCACTTAAGATGCCTCTGGGGCGAGAGCAGCCAGAAGAATCTGTACTGAAAACGGGTCCTTTGGTTTAAAAAAAATAATAGTAACATACTTGACCGGGAGGAACAAGCATTACAGCCATAGCATCAACAGTATAAATCTGGGCATTACGCCCATACAGGAACAGAATAGAACCTGAAGTCTTTGCAGCATGGCAGTCTCTACCGAAACCACCCAAGGGCATACTAACGTTGTCAATGGACCTGGGACGATTTCCCCCATCCTCACCACAGTGGATGGAACCAATGGAACAGATGGAACGAATGCAGTAGATGAAACCGGATGGAACGGATGAAGTTGATAGAATGGATGAAGTGGATGGAACGGATGAAGTGGATGGGAAGGATGTGTGGGCGGGTAGAATGGAGGGAGTGGATGGAGGAGATGAGTGGATGAAGTGGATGGAGCGGATGAAGTGGATGGAATGGATGAAGTGGATGGAACAGATGAAGTGGATGGAACGGATGGAATAGATGGAGTGGATAGATGGATGGAGCAGATAGATGGATGGATGGAGTGGATAGATGGATGGATGGAATGGATAGATGGATGGAATGGATGGATCAGACGGAGTGGACAGAGTGGATGGAGCAGACGGAGTGGACAGAGTGGATGGAGTGGATCGAGCAGATGTAGTGGACAGAGTGGATGGAGCAGACGGATTTATGGAGTGGACAGAGTGGATGGAGCAGACGGAGTGGACAGAGTGGATGGAGCAGATGGAGTGGACAGAGTGGATGGAGCAGACGGAGCGGACGGAGTGGACAGAGTGGATGGAGCAGATGGAGTGGACAGAGTGGATAGAGTGGATGAAGTGGTTGGAACGGATGAAGTGGATGGAACAAATGAAGTGGATGGAACGAGTGAGGTGGATGGAACGGATGAGGTGGATGGAACGGATGAGGTGGATGCAACGCACGAAGGTGATGGAACGCACGAAGGGGATGGAAAGCACGAAGGGGATGGAACGTATGAAGGGGATGGAATGCATGAAGGGATGGAACACATGAAGGGGATGGAACGCATGAAGCGGATGGAACGCACAAAGGGGATGGAATGCACAAAGGGGATGGAACGGACGGAGTGGATGGAATGGATGAAGTGGATGGAACAGACGAAGTGGATGGAACGGACATACGTGGATGGAACAGATGTAAGTAGATGGATCGAATGTAAGTGGATCGAACCGTTGAAGCACATGGAACGGATGATGTGGATGGAACGACTGCTATGTACATGTATCCCCATGTTACCCTATCCATCCTGTCGCTTTATATACATATGCCGCTATGTACACCCTGTGTCCTTTTCTCATGCCTGGCCACAAGCGCTTCACTGATAAACCACCATATCACACAACTACGCTTACTCTCTCCTATACACCATCATTCAACTAGAACACAGCTATGCTATGACACATTCAGCCTAGCTGTTCTCATACTAACATGACCCCACAAACACCTCATCATCCTAATAAAACACAGCTAGCTGAGCACATTCCGGCTAGTTTAGGCATCTCCTCAGGCCTAACACAGCCAGAACTCAGTCTGAGTGTCCACCCTCCAGACTGAACACATCCAACTGATTTCCTCAGCACCGCACCTACCGCTAAGAAGCAGCTATCATGCAACAACCACACCAGCTGCACACATATCCGGTGCGCCCACGCACCATACGACACTCTCTCTCTCTACTGACTTGAACTGCGGTTCCCGAGGGCGTTCAACCTACCAGCGCTTTGAGGTCATACCAATGATACATAAGGCGCTATATAAATGGCAAGTAACATAACATAACATAACAAATGTGGCTTAGACTTCCTTGATAAGCCCATTAATAAAGTATCAGTTGTGCAAGCATCTTTGTAACTCAACAGCTTGCCTCCTGAGAATCAGGGAGGTGTACAGAGGAATAAGGTTGTGCTGAGTAATGCAAAAAGTAAGCTGATTTGATTTGATATTGATCGTGGAAATCTAATAGAAATTAAGGGCAATGTTATTGTTACAGTATAAAGAGAGTTAACAAAGTTGCAAAATAAATGAGCGCTATTGAAATTGAAGATGCACCTAGCTAAGTTATTTATTCGTGGTGAGTAACCAGAGGTGGACAGTGGATGATGCAAGAAATCACATCAGTAAGCACTGACATTTGGCATGAAGGTGGGATGTTGCACAAAGCTTTGGAGGGACTCCACGTGACACAAAATATTCAGGAGGAACAGATTGAAATGGCTCAGCTCATGGCTCATTTATATTTCCATTGCAATTAGTTGAAGAGCACTTGGAACATAAAGAGGCGAGTATGCTGAATCAGACTGAAGACCTGAAACAGGCCCATAAATCACGTCAGCAATTAAAAGATAAGTTACAGCCCATTTTAGAGCTCAAATATGAAGATCTCATTGAGCAACTCAAAAACGAGCTAAAAGCACATCAGCAAGAGTGTGTAGCAAGAGTGTGTGGCACAAGAAATGCAGTTCTTTGCACTGCAAGACAGACATTAACAGTGTGTGGAAATGTTGAGCACACTGCAATATGAGGTGAATGATCAAATTACTTACAGTCGGGCATTGTTGGATGGGATGTGATCTTTAAATGAACTAAAATGTGAAAACTGTCAATTATAAAAGGGTTTGGTTCCCAAAATGACTTTGATCAGATACACCAAGATGTAAATACTCTGAAATAACAGAAAATGCAACTGATTAAGGAAAAATACCTATTGAACCAGGATAACAGTGTCCTATTACAAAAGGTAAATCAGTTGCAAATGGATGCATGAAAGGGTCAGTCAGGTTCTCAAGAACTGACCAGAATTAGGGAAAATAATATAGAGCTTATGGAGCGTTCGAAGCAAGCAGAAGTTGATCTATCAAAGGCAGCGCATGCAGAGATGCTCAAGAGTAAGAACTTGATATCTTGAAAGAAAAGCGCCTTGACTATGCGTGCATGACACAAGACTCTCAGAGGGAATATGAAGTACTTCAAGACGGATGAGGTACAGAAAATAATGGATATATTGGTGGCTCAGAGCTGTGTGCTCAAAGCAAACAGGGCCTTAGTGTCAGCGTTACAAATGCAGCTCTCTGAATATAAATAGGAAATTAGGACAGAGAGAAGCATTTGGGCACCCTGACCAATCAGAGTATGGGATAGTGCCGTATGATCAAGGAGAGATGCCCCTCCAAACAGTGACCTCATGCTAGTCATCCACAGCCTGCCATGTACAGACTGGAACTGGCCTCATGCATACCACTTATAAAGAACAGGGAAACATGAGGCAGCTGGACTTAACTAGGCCTAGCCAAACTGATCCAGAAGGTCGGTACTTATCTGACATTGATAGATATTCACCTATGTATTTATTTATTGGGTATTTATAATGCACCTAAAAACAATGTTTTCGAGGCGCAACAAGACAAGAGGGGGGAAACAGGAAGGACAAAAGCAATGGTCCTACTAGGCCTTGTGACATTCGGATTGTGCAAGTGCAGTAATGATAAGTGCAGGGGTTGAGGGGAGGGGGGAAGTGCCAGCCGGGCAGAAGGGCCCATGAGAAAAACAAGTACCTCAGGAGGCCAGGTGGACAGAGACAGTGGAAAGCAGAGAGTGCAGGGGAAAGAAACTCAACGAGCTAAGTGGGAGGTAGGGAGCTGGGGGGCTACCATGGTGCAGGGCCAGCCAAGCTAGTGCAGGGTAAGGGGCACAGAGGGCAAGTGCAGGATGGTGGTGGGGTCAGGGGAGACCAAGAGCCGGGGTAGACTGAACTAGGCGGGCGTGTTGCCCTGTAAGAGTCTGAAGGAAAAAGGCAGGCAGCCAACAGGCAGAACTGTGATATTAGCAGGGGATGGGGAGAGGGAAGGAAAAAGAGAAAAGGAAGGCCTTGGGAAGTTTCCACAATTTACAGAGATCCGGCCCAAGTCTGAGAGGGCCAGAGAGGCCATTCCAGAGGGAGGCACCTGCGGAGGAGAGGGATCTACCTCCCACTCTATGCTTGGAAAAGCATCTGATCTGCCAAGAGTTAGAGGTAGAAGACATAGAAGACAAAGGCTCTAGCAGGAAGGTATTTAGGGAGTGAGAGTTGGATATAGCGGGGGTCCCAGGCCCTAGCAAGCCTTGTGGATGATGCAGAGGGTCTTGAACTTCATCCTTGCAACAACCGGGAGCCAGTGGAGAGCCTTTAGGGCTGGAGATACCTGTATCAAACTAAAGGGAAGTTGGCCGGACCAGTGTGTCCCGGGAGACCAAAAATAATCCTGTGAGTACTTCTGACCCTGAAGACTCATGTGATGAGAACATCAGAGAGTTATACTTGCTGAAAATTATCTTGCAAAGGGAACATCTAGCCCACTTCGCTGAAAGAAAAAATTCAAAACTTCAACCTAATAAGGGCATTCTAAAAACCTCCACACATTCAGGTGAATGGGGGGATTTCCCCAGATGATCTGAAAGGGGAGATGTTACCTATTGGCAATGGTCTGAAGAAGAGACTGTGTTCTATCCTAGGACTAAAGGTGACGATGAAAACTACCCCTACTTTGGACCTGGAGACGGGGGCGGGGGCCTAAAAATACTCCTCCTGCCAATGAAAGGCAGAGGGGATCCAATCAAACGGTAGTCAGGCAGGATTTCATAACAATGACACCTGTGACCCTGTCACCTATGTAAGCCCTCAATATAAGGCTACAAAACTGATCCTGGGAATGTGTACACACTCCCAGCACAAAGGGGGGGGGGGCAAACCAGGTAAGTACTTCCCCAGGAAACTTCCCTCCAAATTTCCCATAGGAGAGAAGTACCACTCCACCTACCAACCTGAATTTCTTTACCCGTACCCTCAAAATCCAAACTTGCTGAACAATCCTCCTCCTTCTCCACGGTTCCATGACAATAGGTCCCTGGACCAGGGAGAAGGGAGAATCAGGAATGAAAATTATGGGGGAAATTTCCAGTACCTGAGCTACTCCGCTAGAAGGGACAATTTCCCATTTAAGGAGCAGCATAGTCTGAGCAGAGACCTCCGTACAACCCCAAGAATGTTACTAAGCTGAAGCGACAGGTCCAACAATTGACCGACGACCTGGGGCGCATGCTGAGGGCTCAGTCACACACTCAACCTAACCTTCCTTCCAAGAATCTCTCAACCCCCCTGTCTGATGCCCCAGGGGGGAAATGACTGAAGAAGAATCTCGACAAGCAACAGATTACTGAGGATGGGGCCCAGGTGGAAGGGAGATGCCAAGCCCTAGAGCAGGGGTGCACAACTGATTTTGACAGAGGGCCGAAAGTACCTTACATGAGGGCTATAGTGGGCGAAAAGTAAATGTGGGCGTGGCAGGAGGCTTTTTAAACCCCCAATTTGTATTAAACACATGGAAAAAGAATATGTTTTTGAGGGGTAACGATTTTTATTTGCATTTCAAACTTACATTTTGTACTACACTTTTTCCATTGTTAGAATTTATTTCTATTTAGTTATTGTATTTCGTCTTTTAATTAACTTATATATATATATTTTATTGGCCCTAGATTGGACATTCTGTTATTTTGGACTGCTATAGTTTGCTGTTTGGGTTGCCCAAGAGGAGTATGGCCTTTGTTGAGTCAGGTTTCCTCAAAAAGCAAAGGATGTACATCTCCTAACTGTGCCTGTTTTAGCTTTATTATTGGATTCACTCTTGGAGTGCCACACTATGCCCCATGGCTCCCATCCCCAACCAAACACTATGCCCCCATCACCCCCAACCAAACACTATGCCCCATGGCTCCCTCAACCCTCAACCAAACACTGTGCCCCATGGCCCCCACCCCTCAACCAAACACTATGCCCCATGGCCCCCTCACCCCAACCAAACACTATGCCCCATGGCCCCCACCCCTCAACCAAACACTATGCCCCATGGCCCCCACCCCTCAACCAAACACTATGCCCCATGGCACCCTCAACACCCAACCAAACACTATGCCCCATGGTCCCCACCCCCAACCAAACACTATGCCCCATCGCCCCCTTACCCCCAACCAAACACTATGCCCCCATGGCATCCTCACCGCCAACCAAACACTATGCCCCATGGCCCCATCACCCCCAACCAAACACTATGCCCCATGGCCCCCTCAACCAAACACTATGGCCCAAGGCCCCCACCCTCACCAAACACTATGCCCCATGGCACCCTCACCCCCAACCAAACACTATGCCCCATGGCACCCTCACCCCCAACCAAACACTATGACCCATGGCACCCTCACCCTCAACCAAACACTATGCCCCATGGCCCCCACCCCTCAACCAAACACTATGCCCCATGGCACCCTCAGTCCCAACCAAATCTATGCCGCATGGCACCCTCAGCCCCAACCAAACACTATGCCCTATGGCACCCTCAACACCCAACCAAACACTATGCCCCATGGCACCCTCACCCCAACCAAACACTATGCCCCATGGCACCCTCACCCCCAACCCCAACCAAACACTATGCCCCATGGCCCCCTCATCCCTCAACCAAACACTATGCACCATGGCCTCCTCACCCCCAACCAAACACTATGCCCCATGTCCCTCACCCCCAACCAAACACTATGACCCATGTCCCCCTCACCCCCAACCAAACACTATGCACCCATACAGACCCGAACCCCCCACCCCCCAACTCCGAACCCCCACCCCCAACACAGCACACACACAAACATGCACCCATACAGATCCGAACCCCCCACCCCCCAACTCCGAACCCCCCACCCCTGTGCCCCCAGCCCCCAACTCAGCACACACACAAACATGCACCCATACAGACCAGAGCCCCCAACCCCCTAAATCAGCATACAAACTGGCAAGCATGCACACATACAGACCCTGCATCTCAACATACAACGCACTTACACTCCAGAACAAACATTCATGCACACCGACATCCCCCACCCCCGCATCTCAACATACACACAAAAAACATTCAAATCCAAACATTCATACACATCCGACACCCCCCCACACACCCCCACCCCCGTATCTCAACATACACACAAAAAACATTCAAATACAAACATTCATACACATCCGACACCCGCCCACCCCCGCATCTCAACATACACACAAAAAACATTCAAATCAAAACATTCATACACATCTGAAACCCCCTCAGCCCCGCATCTCAACATACACACAAAAAAACATTCAAATCCAAACATTCATACACATCCAACACCCCCCACTCCTCATCTCAACATACACACAAAAAACATTCAAATCCAAACATTCATACACATCCAACACCCCCCCACCCCTGCATCTCAACATACACACAAAAAACATTCAAATCCAAACATTCATACACATCCGACACCCCCCACCCCCGCATCTCAACATACACACAAAAAACATTCAAATCCAAAAATTCATACACATCCGACACCCCCACCCCCGTATCTCAACATACACACAAAAAACATTCAAATCCAAACATTCATACACATCCGACACCCCCACATTTCAACATACACACAAAAAAACATTAAAAACCAAACATTCATACACATCCGACACCCCCCACACACCCCCACCACCGTATCTCAACATACACACAAAAAACATTCAAATCCAAACATTCATACACATCCGACACCCCCCCACCCCCGCATCTCAACGTACACACAAAAAACATTCAAATCAAAACATTCATACACATCCGACACCCCTCCACCACCGCATCTCAACATACACACAAAAAACATTCAAATCGAAACATTCATACACATCCGACACCCCCCACCCCCGCATCTCAACATACACACAAAAAACATTCAAATCCAAACATTCATACACATCCGACACCCCCCACCCCCGCATCTCAACATACACACAAAAAACATTCAAATCCAAACATTCATACACATCCAACATCCCCACATCTCAACATACACACAAAAAAACATTAAAATCCAAACATTCATACACATCCGACACCCCCCACCCCCGCATCTCAACATATACACAAAAAACATTCAAATCCAAACATTCATACACATCCGACACCCCCCAACCCCACATCTCAACATACACACAAAAAACATTCAAATCCAAACATTCATACACATCCGACACCCCGCCACCCCCGCATCTCAACATACACACAAAAAACATTCAAATCCAAACATTCATACACCTCCAACTCCCCCCCGTATCTCAACATACACACAAAAAACATTCAAATCCAAACATTCATACACATCCGACACCCCTCCACCCCCACATCTCAACATACACACAAAAACATTCAAATCCAAACATTCATACACATCCGACACCCCCGCATCTCAACATACACACAAAAAACATTAAAATCCAAACATTCATACACATCCAACAACCCTCCCACCCCAGCATCTCAACATACACACAAAAAAACATTCAAATTCAAACATTCATACACATCCGACACCCCCCACCCCCGCATCTCAACATACACACAAAAAACATTCAAATACAAACATTCATACACATCCGACAACCCCCGCATCTCAACATACACACAAAAAACCTTAAAGTCCAAACATTCATACACATCCGACACCCCCGCATCTCAACATACACACACAAACATACAGCAAAACAGACCCGACACACAAACACAAACAGACCACTTACCGGAGACGTGCTGGAAGGCAGGTAAGCTGGAAGTCGCTGGAATTGTACTACGGCTGGTGTGGTCCAAGGCGGTAATGCCTTCCGCATCAAGCCTTATGGACCACGCCAGCCGTAGTGCTGGCCCTCAATTGGTGCAGCACACACACACTACGTGGCTCATTGGAGCGACGTTAGTGCGTGTGTGCTGAGCCAATGAGGGCCAGTGTTTTGACCGGCCCGGAAGACAACAAAGACTTTCCTAATGGAGGGCGGCCGATGCTGCTTGCGGGCTGCCCTCCATTAGGAAAGTCTTTGTGCCGCGCGGGCCGGACAAAAGAGCATGGCGTGCCGCAACTGGCCCGCGGGCCGTATGTTGTGCACCCATGCCCTAGAGGAAGCTTCCTTTCACACCAAAACAGAATTCCTGGAAACCTCTCAGCCTGGTACTGACTCTTCTACCACCAGGAAGTTAGAACTCAAAGAGCAAAGGGTAAGTAAAAGAGGTCAAAGAAGAACCCACTTTGTGGAGAAATGGAACAAAGCAATCCCCTTTGAAAGAGAAGAATCCCTGGACGAGTCAGCTAAGAAGATCTTGTTCAGGAATGGGGGCATCCCTCCCAAAGACAAATGGGTCCCTGGAGACCCTGAATTCAACAGGATAGGTGTGGAGACTGACCCAGACCAAGAAACTCTTAGACCCCAAAAATGTGAGACAGATAGAGAAACTGTTGAGGTATCCTCCCCACAAACAGGTTCTGAGATCTGTCTTCAGGTTAAGGTGACAGCGAGGAATCTGAGAAAGAGGATCCCCAACTATGCAAACTGCCAGATGTACGTTTCTTCCTACAGATTCCCAATCTTCAACACGGAAAATCGCCCAAGATCACACAGTGGCAGAATTCAACATTAAGTAAATGGCTGCCGAGCTGGCAAATAACTCACACTTGCTTTGCACCCTTGAGGAGAAAGAGAGCAAGTACAGGGTCAGTGTGAATTAACAGCTCTGGTGGATACTGGATCCCGAAACCACTTTTCTGTTCAAAAAGGTATTTGACCAACTAAACTCAGGAAGGGGGGCAGACTAATCAGATTCGGCACACACCTCTTCCCAGACAACACCAACATTTAAATTTGAATTATATTCCGTTGTAGGGACTGCAGATCTAGAAATAAAAATTGGGCAACATTGTTTAAAACATCCAGTGACAGTCATGACTCCAGGGGGGAACACCAAGTTTACTGGGGAACAATCTTCAGAGGTTATCACCTCTGATCGACTGTGTGACCAAGGTCTTCTGGACCCAGACAAACCGGCCTATAAAACTAAAACAAGTGCAAATGATGTGAGTTTGAATGGCACCTGCCATTTAATCGAACAACACTCTAAGAAAGTGGAATTTAATTTCCAGAATAATCAGGTCCCAGACATCACTTTCACCTCTTTAGGAGAACAAACTGGTGATGGGAACCCTTCTCAATTCTTGAGAATCAACCTTCCTCCCAGTTTTAAGTGGCATTCCACACTGGAACGGAACATCCTGAAATTCTACACCAGTACAAAGTCATATGAAACAGGCTGATGAAGAACCAGCACAAGATTACCGACATTCTGAAAAAGGGCAAACTGTTGTTTTTCCCCATTCAGATAAATGAGGCGCAGGAACCTGTGCTTGCCAGAGTATGCCTGAATAATGGAAAAGGCTTCATCAGCGAAGGAATATTCAGGAAACTCCCAAAAGTTTAGACCATTCCGACATTTAAATTGATTGATCAATGGGAAGTAGGTCTGAAAACACCAAACGTGAAACATGTTCAGGTGTATGCTAAACGTTTTCAGTGGCAACGAAAGCATAGAACACAATTGATGGGTTGTGAGAGATGTCCCTTGCACCTTTTATTTAGGTAGTGACATTCTCAAACTATTCGCAATCAATTTTGATCTAATTAATAAGTATGGTCACGACTGGGTGGTAACTCCATGGGCTTTGACAACACAGAAAATGCATGTTGGTCACCTCAATTGCTGCCTTAATGCGATTGAAGTTTAAGTGCAAGCAGAGGTTGCCATCCCAGGACAGGTGCAACAATTCATGATTCCTCTCAAAATTAAGTACTGACAGTACCTTAAATATCAGGAGGCCTATATATATTTGAATTCTCGTCTCAAACAACAAGGTTTGTATTTACATCCAACATCTCTAGTCACTCTAGAACATGACACAATTAGAATATTGGTGGATAACAGTCACTCTCAAAGTAGCACTTTGGGCTCTGTGAGAAACCTGAGGGTATTCTCAATCCTACACCCCTGGTATCCTCTGCACGGGTGGCCGGGAGAAGGAAATCGCTCTTCTATCTCGACCCTGTGGGTGGTCAAGTGAGGGAGGATCACCTGGGTGGAGGGTCCTTGGTGATTGGGAATGAGATATACTCAGGCGAGACGCAGTATTCCACATTCCTTTCCAGGGAGAACCCTCTATTCCAGAGGCAGTTATGGGATATTGTTATACAGGTCCCATTGACCAAGAAATGTATAGGAGATACCACCCGTCCAATTGTACCAGAAAGAGGGCAAAAAGTGTAAAATGGTGAGACATGATAGCCCCCTTTCCCTATTGACGACTAACCTAACCCTCCCCCAACCTTTATGGGCTTTTATAAGCCAGCTCCCCTCATTTTCCCACATGTGTCACTTGACAATACTGAGACGAAGAAGAGGCAACTAAGAGTGTTGAAGATTACACCATTTTACCACTCTAGTACTGAGACAAGGAAGATGCCTGCTAAGAGCTGCGAGGGTCAGGCATGCCCCTTTAATTATGGTCATGCAGGGCTAATCAAACATCCACACCAGCAGCATGTCAAGGGGCTGCAGGTGTATAAAGGGAGACCAACCCAGTAGGGCAGAGAGCAACAGGCAAAACAACAGGGATACCTCTGGGTAGAAGAACAGCAGTAGACCTTTGCAAGGAGGCAGTCGTGGTGAGACCGGAGAAAGAGGCAGAACGCTGGCAGTTATCCCAGAGGACTTGTGGGACCCAATGGTGAGTGGGTTGTGCACTTTCCACAAGTATGCAAGCCTCAGAAACTGAGCGAGAGCAGCAGCTGCTGCTGATGATCCTGGAGCACAGAGGACGCCGCCCGCATCCATGAAGAAACATTGGAAGTGCCGGATTGTGGAAGGGAACACACGGCAATCAAGCGGGGCTCGCGCCGGTGGATTTCCCGGCTTCGGGAGCTGAGAGGAAGTCACGGGCACCTCCGAGAAGGGGCAAAGAAGGCTGGTGGGTTTCAGAAGGACGCTCAATCACCGGGGTGCTCCTATAGGACTGTAAGTGAGAAGTGGTCAGTGAAAGTAAGCAAATAAAGGCATATTGAATACTGATCTAAGTGGGAAACCTAACATTGAAGCAAATAAATGCATGTTGAATACTGAACATAATTAGGCAACATAAGTGCCCATTGAACACCGAACTAAAAGTAAACAATATTGAATATATATTGCACAACGATTTAGCTCAAACTGTGAAGTGAAATACATTAAAGGCTGAAGCGAGCCAAACAGAGAACTTTCATGAGTGAACGCAGTTTGGCAAGAGGTGTGTGATACATGGTGGCAGAGCCATGAGGCTATTAAGGAGAAGCCAGAGGAGTGCAGAATTACACATGAAGCCAGAGGCTAATAAAATGAACTAAGTGAAGGTGACTTGGTACACAGGAGCAACTGCCAAAGAACCTGGGTGGGCTGAGGAGTCCAGATATCCTGGCTATGTGAGCTGGGATGGGTAGACCGTGCGGTCTAACAACTGTACCTATACCAGAGAGCCCTAAATGATGAAACATAAGGACATTGGGGAACAGCCCAATGAAACAATGCAAATGAACGGCAAGGTAAGCCAGAAAGAGGGTCAGGTTGACCTGGTGGTTTTTTTTGTTAAGACTTTTGAAAAGACTGAAGCAAGTGTAAGTGATGAAATTGAAGTCTTGGGGAAGGGAAACCTGAGATTTAAAGGACCACACTTGTTGTCTTGGGAACTGAGTCTCAAGACCCCTTTGTTTTGGATTGTGTTACTTGAAATTTGGCAAAGGGAACCCCACAGATTGGTTCAGAACTATATTGCCTTGAACTGGAGAAAGGAAAACTTTGAGGCTTTTAAATGGAACTTTCTTATGCTTGGAGCTGAAAGTAAGCTGTGAGCTGGAAGAGCTCAGAAATTTGAGTTGAAAACTATTTCTTTTAACTTTGACATTCCTACACATTTGTTAGCTTTGGTTGTGAGGACAAGGATAGCTTTTGGACACAGACAGACTTTTAAATTGAACTCTTTGACTGAGACTTTCCTTAGATCCGTTCAGGTAGGGGAATACCACCCTAGCATAGGGCAGGTTAGGCCTTCAACCATCCTGACATTTAACTTATCTGTGTCTTACTTCATGATGCCTTCACAGCTCAGACACCTTTATTGGAATGGCAGTTGATGCCCAACATTATTCTATTGATTTAGGCAGTGGTCGAAGTGTACGAAAAAAAGTAGTGGAACTATGTTCCCTGCTGGCTTGCACCCACTCCCCGCAAACCCCATCACCACATCCCCTCCCACAGACAATGCACACCCCCAAACACTTGCACCTGCTGTTTAAGGGAATGTTCAGTGCAGTGCACTGAAAGTGCAAATTTCAACTTCTTCCTAAACAATTATTTTAAAACTAAACCATTCCGGAATGGTTTCTTTTTACAATAAAAGTATAGGAGCTGTAAAAGGTAATTTAAAAAGTAGAAGAGCACCGCTGCCGACCGCTCCCGCTCACTTCGATAACTGGATTTAGGTAAATAAATCATTGAACCAATTCCAAACAACTGTTTCGACATCAAGGACTGTATTTCTCCAGGAAAGATTTGTACCCGTCATGGGGGGAATTTCTTTGTGTATTCTTCATGCCCTTATTTTTTATTTATTTATAACCTGTGACACCACGAAGGATGAGGTGGTATTTAGAGTGAGTAACAACTACCTCGAATCCATGGAACCTCCTGTCCAGGTTAACACCATTAAATGATATCTCTCCGCCCAACTGGAGTATACCACTGAAATAGCCACCCTTAAGGTGTTTCCAGGGTTCAAGCAGATGGTTGAAGAGCAGATCAATCTTACTGATGCATGTGAGACTGAAGACCAAAGGCAGAAACTAAAACAGGTATTCCTGGACTTCCAGGATATCTTTCAGTAGACTCATATGAATGTGGACATACATCTATTCATTCCACCATCATACGCACTGACCCAGAGATGGCATCAGCATTTGAGAAACAATACCGGTTACCTCTCGCATCCTTGGAGTCACTCACAGAGATCATTAAGAACTTAGAATCCTGTGGGATAATTTGTCTCATCCACAGTACCTTTAACAACCTATACTGGGGTCACTAAAACCCATCGGCCCGTGGAGACTATGTGCAGACCAGAGGGAGTTAAACAAACAGGTTCAAATGTCAAAATGGCCACTTCCCTGTATCGATCAAGGGTTTGCACAAATCCGAGGGTCAAAAGTGTACACAGCCAGAGATTTGACCAACGGTTGCTGGACGGTACACGTAAGTAGGGACGATCAATACAAGCTTACCTTTAACCTTGGGGGACAGAAATTACATGGAACCAAGCACTCTTTGGATACATAAACTCTGGCAATGAGCTCACCATCTTTCTGCATAAGGCCATGCCCGATTTGGGCAAAAGGGGAAAACTGGCATATCTAGATGATGTTTTTATCAGAAGCTTAACTGTGGAAGAGTATATACCAGAAATCTGCTATGTTCTGGCCCAGTTGCAGAAAGCTGGAGTAAAGCTGCCCTTTCAGAGGCACAGTAGTGTAAGACCCGAGTGAACTTCTTTGGGCACAAAACCCCCTCTGATACTCTCAACCTCCAGGCAAAGAAGTTGGAGGCCTTATTGAAATTAAAGGACCCTACTACTCTACGAACATTGAGAAGCCTTCTTGGACTCACTAATTATAGCCGAAAGACTATGCAGCGGTCACTCGACCCTTGGTCCATTTATTAAAGGCTGGATTCAAGTGGGAGTGGGGTCCAGAACAATCTGAGGCAGTTGAACAACTGAAAAGAAGTATTTCCCAAGTTCCGTGTTTGGCTTACCTCATTGGGAATAAGGAGTTCTACTTGGAGACCGGGGTTCTCAGGCCTAACCTCAGTATTGTACCAAAAGCACAACAAAGTCAACAAAGTCATCTCGTACGTGAGCAAATCTTTGTCCACTGTGGAGGAAAAATTCAATGACTGCAACAATGCACCTTTGTTGACTGTATGGGCATTGAGAGACTACTGCCCATTCACCCAGAGGGTGCACATTTATTTATTTATTGGGTATTTATAATACACCTATACAGCAAAAGGTGTTTCAAGGTGCCACAAGACAAAAAGGGGGGCGGGCGGACAGGGATGAAGAGTAACAAAACGGCCCTACTAGGCCTTGTGACATTCAGATCGTGCAAGTGCAGTAACAAGAAGTGCAGGGGAGAGGAAGAAGTGGGGAGTGCCGGTCAGAGCGAAATACGTGCTAAAATGGGAAGGGAAGAGTGGAGAGCATGCAAGTGCTGTGGGGGAGGGAAGTCGAGGGCCCCTGGGCTAGGCAAGTGCTAAGGGGAAGCCAAGTGGACACGTGCCAGGGGAAGCAGGGAGTGCAGGGTGAGAGGGTCCACATGCTAGGTGCAAGGACAGGGCTGAATCAGGCTCATAAGAGGTGTACACCCAGCCAGGCTAGTACAGAGGGAGGGAGCCCGCTAGGGCAAGTGCAGGATTGGGGGGGTGGTCACGGGAGAACAAAGTGGTGCAGTAAACTGGGTGACGAGGAGGACCTGGCACCCTGCATGACTCCGAAGGAACCAGGCAGCCATTCAAAATGCAGCAGATGGGGACATTAGCAGGAGAAGGAGAGAGGGGAAGAGGAAGAGAACATTAGGGTCTTGAAAAGCTTCCAAAACTTAAGTAGATCTGGCTTAAGCCTGAGAGAGGCAGGGAGGCCATTCCAGATTAGGATCCTGTGAAAGAGAGACATCTACCCCCCACTCTCTTCTTGGAAAACATATGATCTGCAGAGAGGTGAAGCTAGAAGACTGAAGGGCTCTAGCAAGGAGGCATTTATGTAGAGAGAGTTGGAGGTAGTGAGATCCCAGGCACAAGAAAGCCTTATGGATGATGTCGAGGGTCTTGAACTTGATCCTCGCAGCATCTGGGAGCAAGTGTGGAGATTTTAGGGCTGGAGAGATGCAGTGCCTGGGCTTGAGGCCAAGGATAAGTCTTGCACTCCTATTCTGGATTAGTTGAAGGGGCAAAGGGAGGATTTAGGCAGATTGAGGAAAAGGCTGTTACAGTAGCCCAGCCTAGAGAGGACCAGAGCTCTGGAGGCCATGAGTTTCCGGGGGAAGGTGACGAAAGGAGAGTGCCTCTGAGGGGGTGCAACTGAAAGTGAGTCTTCTTGGCAAGGTCTGCGATGTGAGGAGAGAAAGAGAGAAAGGAGTAGAAGATGACACCAGGGTTTTTAGCCTCACAGGAGAGTGAGGGGAGGTGGCCCATGGAGGGTAGCCAGAGAGTAGGAAAGAAGGAGGGAGCAGGGTTTCCAATGAAAAGGATCTCAGTCTTACTGGCATTAAGGCAGAGATCGTTAGCAGCACACCATGCCTGAATAGCAGTCAGACAGTCAGGAATGAGGGGGGACAAAGAAGAGGAAGTAGAGGGAAGCTTGAAGGAGAGCTGAGTGTTGTCTGCATAACACTGGAAGTGAGTAGAGAAGGCAGAGACAAAATGGGCTAGAGGGGCAAGGTAGATGTTGAAGAGCCATGGCGAGAGGATAGAGCCCTGAGTGAAGCCGCAGGTAAAGAGTGTGATGGGGAGAGAAAAGGGCCCAGTTGAACATGGGAAGGTCAGTCAGAGAGGAAGGGGGGCAACCAGGCCAGTGCCACATCTGTGATGCCATGGGTATCACAGAGCTGATTTATTAGGCTGGCATAATTAACCATACCAAAGGCAGAGGAAATGTCAAGAAGGATGAGACTGGAAGGAGAGTTGGTATCGAGATTTGGGAGCAAGTCATTGCATGTGTTCAGGAGTGCAGTTTCTGTGCCTCTGGCTTCTCTGAAGCCAGACTGGTGATCTTGGAGACAACCAGCAGATTCAGTGCGGTGGATCAGCTGGGAGATGACCAGCTTCTCCAAACGTTTGCCCAGGAAAGGGGTGATGGAGATAGGATGAGAGTTAGCTGGGTAGGAGGGGTCGGCAGAAGGCTTTTTGAGGAGAGGGGGCAAAAGGGCGTGCTTGAGGGGTAGAGGGACGGAGCCAGCCCTAAAAGAGTGATTGCAGAAATCAGCCAAGGCAGGTGCAAGGGATGCAATGTTGATCTTGATAGTTCTGGAAGAGCAGGGGAGCACCTGTTTGGACATCATAGATACTCCATCACAGAGACCCATAACCAACGCTGGCAAAACATACAAAGTAACAGAATCCAGGGGAGGAAAGTAAGTAATTCCAGAATTACTTCCCGGATTCTGTCCATGCAAGGCTTTCCAGTGAAGGTCAGATATGACCAAAACATGTAGAGTGCTCTAGCGCAAGGATTGGCTGACTTGCATGATTGTGCTCAAGAAAACTGTCTCAAGGAAAAAAGTATAATCAATTCAAACAAAATGGAGGCGCACTTAACATCACCATACAAGGTCAATGAAGAAGGCACGTGTCAGGGAATACCCACTGTTTATGTGCATAGGTGCTCCTACCATATAAGCAATAACGGGGAAAAAGAACTAGTTGTTGGCATTCGGAATGCCTGGGTGAATTACACCCCAGAGCCCTCTGCTGGTTACAAAATAGGGCTACAAAGTAGTCAGGTGGCAGATTTGATGGCCATTCATCAAGCCATCCTCACTGCAGTACACCACCAACTCAAAGAACTGGTCATAATCACTGACTCTGACTGTGACAGGAATGGGTTTGTGGAGCACCTAATGAACTGGAAGAATCAAGGCATGCTTTGTGCTAACACTAAACCCTTCAAGCATGGGAAACTGATCTAGTCGATTGATGATCTGGTGAACTCTAATGAGAGGACCACCTATTAGAATAAGATAAGAGGTCATTCCAAAATAGAGGTGCCGGATAAGACTGGGAATGACCTGTCTGACCAGCTGGCTAAAACCAGAGCTCTGCAGGGAGATTTCATAGAGACGGAATCCCTGCTGGGTGAAATCTAAGTCACTGCTGTAACCAGGTCTCAAACTCCTGACAACAGTGAACTCTGAACTGACCAGTGGGGTAAAGAAACCTCAGATACAGATTTGATCACTGCACAGAAAGAGGGCCCAATTATTGGAAAATTCGATTGATACTTTGAAGACCTGTGAGTTTAACTCTAACAGAAAGCCAATTATACCAGTAAAGAGGATCTCCGGGTGTTGATGAAGTTTTCCAAAATATTCTGAATGCAAGCCGGTTTGTTGGTACAGAGATCCCTACCTGTATGTGACCAGTGGGTGGTACCTATCTGATTCCGGAGCCCAATGTTGAATCACACCCATGATGCAGCCAATGCCGATCACAGGGGGTTTGATACAAAATTGGAAATCTTGCCTGGGTTGCAAACTGGTCACACATCGGGGTATGACCTCGACATTTATTTAAAGGGGTGTCTCGTGTGTGCTCAATTTCAAACCAGTTCTCTCACACACAGGGCTTTGCTACAGAAAAGTGGAATGACAATGCCTTGGTCTGGATTGAAAGCTGATTTCAACGGGCCAGTGATTCATAGTGACAGCTTCCCTACCACTCTAAAACTTGAAGAGAACCATCTACGATTCCGGAAGCTCCTCAAGACCTTCCTCTTTGCTTCTGCCTTTGCTCCCCTTCTCCCCTGCTGATCTGTTCTCTCTTGGTACCATGCACCTGGCCACCCTCTGTCCTTCAGGCCTAGGTACCTGCCACCCTCCCGCACTGCCTCCGGGCCACCCCTTGCTCTGGGGTCTGTATCTGTACCTATACAGACCCCCCTTTTTCTACCTGCACTTATCAGACCTACCCTGTCTGCTGCCTTAAAACCAGCACTTGCCACTTGCTGGCTGCACTACCACTTTGTGTTGCCTTTATTATTTAGTTATTTATTATTATTAATCTGTTCCTCCTTTGCTCCGCACTTTCCACTTCTCCCCCCTTCCATGCACTTCCCTTCCACCCATGCACTTGCACATTCTCAATGTTACTGGGTATAGTAAGATCGTTGTTTTGTTCTCTTCTGTTCCCCTCCCTTACCTTGTCACGCTCTGAAACACTTGTGTACGAGCACGATAGAAATAAAATATCATATAAATTCAATTCACTCCTCTAGAGGAAACAAGTACATGCTGACTGTAACATGCTTGTTTACAAATTGGGTAGAATATCTTCCTGCCCCGTATTGTAAGGCAGAAAATGCTGCTGTGCTAATGATCAACCACATCTTCTATCATTTGGACCTCCCGCAAATAATTAAGTCAGACAAAGGAAGTCATTTTACCAGTGATGTGATGATGAAGGTGTGGTAGATTCTGGGGTAAAAAGAAAACTCCACATCACCTACCGCTGGCATTGAGTGGGGTGGTAGAGAGATACAACAAGACAGTTGAGGGCATACTGAAGACATTTGTGGCTAATTTTGGACCCAGTTGGGGTATTTGATTACTGCATGTCCTAATGACTATTAGGTCTACACCTTCTTCTGAAACCAAGATGTCTGCATTTGAACTTGGTTTTACCTCATCATCTGCTCTGTAGAACCCAGGAGCAGACAGTGATTAATGTGTTCACTACTCATGAGTATATTGAGAATATAAGGAACCAACTCTAGTGCACCTTCGATTATGCCCAGTGCAATTTAGAGAAATCGGCTGAAGGAATGAAATCATATTATGATCCAAAGACCATGATAAAGGAGTATGATGTAGGTGACAAGGTTTATCTGTACAATTTTCAGAAGAACCAGACTAAGGAACGGACATTCCTTCCATCTTGGCTTGGTAGTTTTGAAATTGTAAACAAAATATCACCTGCGGCCTATAAGATCTGCATTCCAAAAGGATAAAAGACAGAAGAGAAATGGATCCATATCAATCAGTTAAAAAGCTGCCATCAAAGACAAGCTTTATTACTGATTGAGGAGCCCAATGAAGTTAGAGCCGAGGAACCATCTGAGAAATGAAGGTAGGACAAAAGCCCCACATGGAAACTAATATATATAACAAGTGAGTAGTTTGATTAATATTCATTGGAAATCTTTAAAAAATATGGTCTCAAAATTGCCAAGGTGAAAAGTGATAAATGTCTCATGAATTATATGCAATGTTGCGTCTCAATGCATAAGTAATATTGTCCGGGGAAATAAGTTATGTACACAAATACTAAACCTCTCTTTTTACTCCTCTATTTTGATCTGTAAATACTTTCCATTCCAGCCTGCACAGTCGGTGAAGTGGGGTTCAGGATGATCCCAGAAAAATGGGATGGAAAGGGGCAATAGGAGACAAAGGAAGGAAGGAGGTCCCTTCCACATCCCAGAACCTCAAAAGATGGGGAAACATGGATGACTACAATGAAGGCAAATCTATACCCCACTCTTCCCTGCTCTTTCCCAGGAGTGTTACTGTGACAGCCCTAGGATCAAATAAACTGAAAGACCATGTTAGGCCCAAAATGTGCATAAATACCTTCTTGTCATGGGAAGGCGCCCTGGGAGAATGAAAATCCAGCCTAAAAATGTTAACACAGTCAATGTGCCTAGTGAATTCAAATGTATGTACTTCTGCAATTGAAGCAAGGAACCTGTGAAAAATGAATCCAGACTGCAGAAGGGAATTTGAAAGGCACATTTTTGACTGATAGAAAAAAACGCAGCATTTCACTTGCAACTGCCACACAACAAAATTATGTGTACATTGAAAATTAAGAGTACAAAATGGGCCTTGCATGTGAAATTCAAAGCCATAGAAGAAACGTTCATCGCATGTGACTGAGGCATACTTTTCAACACCGGCAGCTGTGCTGACAATAGAATGATGCCTTGAAAATGTGGGCATTCTACAGTGGAAGGAAAGGAACTGCTCAACAGTGAAACTCCCTGGCCTAAACCATTCAACTGTAGATCATAAAGTGAAGTGGACATTGATGTCATGATGAGAGATATTAAAATGCTTCACATGAAAAGTAACTATACAACCAATTGAAATGCAAGCATTTCTATTCTTCAGGGCACAGAAGGCTTGTGTGAGTGTAAATTCTTTTCCCCAGAATGTTAAACAACAGTGACCTTCCCCATCACATGCTCTGCTCTGCTATCTATCTGTAAGACAATTCCTCTGAAGTTTCAGGGCCAAACAGAAGATCTTTATTCATGCATGACAGAGGAATGCATAGGTGTGGCTGGGTCAACAAAGGCCACCCTTGCTGGGTTCAACTCTTAAAAATGCATGATTTTAAATGTAATTTGCGGTGTGGCCTAGGATTGGAATGAAAAATGACAAATTACAGAAGACTGCCTCATGCAGCTGAGAGGGCAAAGGTGACCCATGCGGCCTAAAAGATAAGGATCACTCCTACAGACCCTGACTTGCAGAACTGATTAATGAGTTTAATCGCATGCTAAAGTGAACAATGACAGCAAATGCACAGAGAAAATGTTCATGAGAAGCTAAACCAACTTTGAAATGAATGGAAGAATATATAATATATTTGTTACCATAGAGTTCCATGTAGAATCATACTTATGGGATGTTGTCAGCAACTATGAGGACTACAGAGGCCATTCATGTGCCAGTTTATAGCGTAGTACGAGGCTGAGATGTTAATTTAATTCTTACTATAATGAGACTTTGGCAATTTAAGTTACAACCCAAAATGTGTTTTTAGTTCCCCAGAAAATGTCCCAAGCCGGAAACCCAGAGAGGTATTAGATTAGTGAATGATGTAACTGTGTATACAATTTGGTGATAATAACTGTTATTATTTGGGTGTGAATAGTGAAAAACCTCCTGCCAAGACGGGAGACTTTTTAATAAGTCTGCCATGATTAGTGGAATCTAAATATATATATATATATGTAACGCTCACCTGATTCCCACGGAGGCGCAGGTCTGGCTTCGAGTGCTGATGCTTCTTCAATGGTGAAGCGCAGGTCTCTGAAGATGGACAGGAAGGGCCCTCTACTCTAGCTTCTCCGGCTCGCAGGAATATTCCCCTGTGCGTGAAAAGGGAGTATTACCTATTGACTGAGTTATGCTCAAGCCTCCCACTCTCTTCCAACCCTCCACGATACCCTTCCACGATTCCCCGTTAAGTCTCACCTTAGGGCCAGGAAGGATGAGCTCTCCATCCTGCTTCTGATGCAGGGGCGCGTTGAAAACCAGTTACTTCACTGGATTGAGGATTGGTGGGAGTTCAGGTAAGCTTGACTATTCAGGTAAGACTCTGTAAAAGTTCTGTTGCAAGTTCAAAAGTCCAAGCTTAATAATAATGTTCATTGTCTTTTGCAGCAAGCGCTAATGCTTATGTCTTTTTTCCCCTTAGGGGCCGGGGTTCGGAATGCCGGAGATGTGGCACCGACCCGAAGTGAAACGTGCAGTTCCAGTTCCAGTAAATGGCAGGTTAGATCTGGATGAGCGCTTGGGAACGGTCTTTGCATATGCTCATACAATGTCTTTGTCTTTTTTCCCCATAGGGGCCTGGGTCCGGAAAATGCCTGGAAGCGGCGAGACCCGAAATGAAAAGGGAATGACCCAACAGGTAAGTCTTATTCCCTTCCTTCTCTCACCTCTTATTCTTGTCTTTTTCTCTAGGCTCTGGGAAGTGGCTGTGTATCCGGATGATCGCTGCTGAAGATGGAGGAACCCAGGAAAGGTGAGTGAAATGCAGCGCTGCAGCGATCGTAACGAAATGCTTTTAAAAAATAATGTCTTTCCTTTCCGGATCGTCTGTGATGTCTCTGTGGTGCAGATTTAGCTGGTAAGGTCTCTTGTCTCCCTTTGCAGGTGACCCAGGATGCTGACAGGCGTGGATGAAGTCCAGATGCAGGAGCTGACACGGTGAGCGTCCAGCTGCGAGGAGCAGAACAACACGAAGCGTGAGTTTCTGATCGGGTGTGGTTTAAATAGCTTTGGAAGAAGTTCCCAGTGTGTATCCTTCCACCGATCAGGTATGTATCCTTCCCCGACCACACCCGGGTGGAAAGTAGTCCCACAGGTAAAGTAGTTCCATTCAGGCCTCAAGAGGGCCTGGATGTAGTAGCATGGTCTGCATCAGGTAAGTGCACATTAAAACACTTGAACACATGCCTAGCTTTATGAGCCTGGCGCCTAAGGCGCCAGGACTGCGTCCAAAGGGCCCCAGCTTGGGCCCGCTGGCACTCTCCTGGGGGAAATGATGCCTGCCTCTGGGGTTACTGGGTCGGACCTGGCTCCTTGGAGGTAGGCATCATGACATATATTGTTAGATTAATGCATAAAATAAAGAAAGTTGGCGATTTTTGAGTGCAAAATGAAAAGATTTTTTTTAGATGCAAATAGGTGTGTTCCTTCTTCCCATGATTTAAGTTCAGAACTCCTTTAGAACTTCAAGAGCCTATCGGCAGAGAGGGGATGGACTTGAGGGTGGATAGGAGAATAAATGACCAATCCAAAGACAGAACCAATAAACAGGCACCTCATCATTTTAATATTTCAGAGGTGTGGCTTTGAGGTTAAAAAGTGGTTGCACAAGCCACAGAAGGAGAACTGCCTAAAAATCATCTGGGTGAATACTGAAAGAGGGTTGCAGAATTTAACCTTGCCAAGACAGCTTCCTGAAACGATCTGGATTCAACTATTGAAAAATGCTGCAGACTTAACATTGCCTGGGAGACAGCAATTGGGAAAGACTGAAGAGGCTGGGATTTTTGTATGGAGAGCAAAATATGGGATGAATACTGGTGGCTATTCATTACTGAAGTTCCTGACCAGATCCTTGTGCTTCAGATAGTGTGCATGCCTGGTGGAATGCTCACTTTTTTGCAATCTCACTACAGAGCCACAGATTTAGTTCTACTGCTAGCTTGCTAGTGTAACACACATGTTGGTGTGTTGCCTTGTTTCTATAGGTAGCACTGCAACTCATCCCTGAGTAGCAAGCACCATCCTCACCACTCTTTGTGGTAAGAACATATTTACAATTGCACAAAACCTTAAGTGCTTTTGGGTACTTATACGAAAATTTAAGCAGATTTGGATGCTAAGAATCTATATTAATGTGTGCATGAGTTTGTAGGAACTTATCCGACACACGAGATAACAAAGTGTAGGATCCCCTTTTAGGGTTGACATCCATCATGTCCCTGTGGTAAGAGGAACTATACATTTTTCACTTTCCACCCTCAGAATCTACCTGTTAAACCACCTCAATTTTAGAGGTTATCTACATTCCCTTGCTTTACAGATATTCTGACAACACGTACTATTGTATTTCAGGAATGTCAGAGGCCCGGTCTCTTGAGTGTGCATCAATTTATGGCTTTCTATCCAGGTGCCCAGAGATTTGGGCAACCTCCCTTTTACATATCACCAGGTACAACAGTGTGCTCATGATCCTATTTCAGATTAAGACATCTATGTGTGAGTACTAATTTTCTCTTAGTTCTAAAGATTTACATCTAAAACACTTGTGCAATGCTGTGTATTTATAGAGTCCACAATGAAGAAGGACATATTGTCTGAAATGAATCGTCAAGGGCTTCTGCACGACAAAAAATGAAAAATGAGAAATAAAAAAGAATATTTTCACCCATAGACTTTGGGACTATTATATTATTTATATTATGCTGATCGAAATATAATTTTGTATTTGTTATATCATGCAGTAGTATTCACTACACACCTGGCGTCGCCAGGTCCGGTGATGATTTCACCAGACATTTACTCTGTTTCAAATCCCTGTGCTTCCCCAAGAGAGGATCCTGTAACGCTGATGTCTTTCCTGAGTGACAAAGCCAGAAATCCGATGTAATTAGTTTCTCCAAAAGAACCGAGTGTGGGGATTTTTTGGATTTTATACCTTCCCCTTTGTTAATGGGTTGGGGTATGGAAGTAGACCCTTAGTTTGTTTTGATAAATAATAATTCTATTAATTCCCCTATAGCTAAATAACACGGGTGATTTTGTTAACATTTGAAAAATAACAAAACTCACTCCCAGTGTGAATGAAAACTGTAGTCTGTTAATGTAATTGGGTCCACCTATTTCCTTCTCAACTCCAGAATTCCCTAAATAGGAGTTCAGGGGGCAGTGTCCTTTTCTAAAAAATGAAATTCATACCTCTCACCATTCCTCAGACCTAGCCTTTAAGTGTGCTGAATGTAACTGAAGTTCTGATTTTCTGGTGCTAAGTAGAAAAGTGTTTTGCTAAATGAAACAAAGTGTAGTTCCTAATTAAAAAATGCACACTCTCTCCTCAGAGTGATAAAGTGACCCCGATAGAAGAGAGATGTTGTATTGCTTCAGGGTGAAGAACGAAGAAGGATTTTATCAATCCAAAATATTATCAAATGTATGTGGTGCTTTCAAAACTGCTACCATGTTCAAGTGTGCAGGGAATTTAAACATACAAAGTGCTGCATGTGTGAAATTGCTTTTGAAAATAGAAAAATGTTTCCATTGGTTTAAATCTAAACCTTATCAAAGAATGCTAATTCTAATAATGTTGTAATGTTCCAAGGTATTGTTTAATGTTGATGTTCAGAGGTTTTGGTGGGACAGGAGGGTTGAACTGTTATTTGGCCTGTGTTCCATGTACATGAGACCCAAAAATGAAATCCCAAAGAGTGAATTTTTGTATTGAAGCTTTGTTTTGTGCCACAGTGAAGGTGGTGTGTGTAATCATTTGGTGCAAATATTCATTGAACATGTTATTTAATAAATATATATTTTCTCTGTACATCGGCCTGGTTCTTGACTTATTGGTGGCACAGGCAGAGGATCTACGTGGCTCTATATAAGTGATAGACAGGGCTAGACAGAATCAGACACATTATATATTGTGTGGCACCTTAATTGGGGGGAGGTTGTACCTCCCCATGTTAAGGGTAGTGTTAAGGGTATCGGGCCTGGGCCGGCGTATTGCGCAGCGCGCGCGGGCCTCGCGGCAATGATATGCGGGAGCCGGGAGTGTGTAGAACCTTCTTTTATTTAATTGCGGCGGCAACTGCCGAACTTCCCCCCCGCCCCTCCCCTTCCCCTGACGTCACGTCCGGGACGTCCTTACGTTGCGGCCGCAACGGCGGCCGGCCCCCACATAACGATGCGGGTGGGCTGACATCTCCCCCCTTTTTAACATGAGGGGTGCTCCTATCTCCTTACCCCATTTCTTCTATCAGGCGGAGCGGCTTGATGCGACTCCTCTGAGGGCGTCTCACCCCGCACGGTGTCGAGCAGTCTCTGGCAGGGGTTGCACCGTCCTTTTCTGTCTCCGACTCCTCGGCGTCTCCTTGGTATGGTTCCTCTGAAAGGCCATTTCCGTCACTGTCTCTGTCCCATTCCCACCGCTCTCCATGATGGGGCCTTACCCGCTTGAACTGTGAACTGTTTCGGGTTATGGACGTGCAGTCGCTTCTTTGTGCTGTGACCATTGTTCCTTTCTTATGAGTGATGATGAGGGGGTCGGGTGCGAACGTCGCTTCTTCCTTCCTATGCTTGGGTTGTCTGACCCATACCTCATCGCCTGGCTGCATGGGATTTTCTCTCGCCCTTCTCTTTCTGTCCGTTGCTTCCTTCATTTGCGCCTTGTTCCTCTCGTCGTTGACTCTTGCTTCTCGTTCAAGGCTTGTCGCACCCTTGGGTCTTGGGTCCTCTGGTAGCCTTGTGGTGATCGGCCTCCGGAATAGCAGGTCTGCCGGGCATATGCCGGTGGTGCTGTGTGGCGTGGGACGATACTCCCTGAGCAGTTGATTGAGAGCCTGCTCGAAGGGTTTGTTTTGGATATGGGCAATCTGTAGTGTTCTCTTGATGTTGGTCATGAATCTTTCGACCATGCCATTTGCCTGAGGCCATCGGGGTGTTATCCTTTGGTGTTGGAATCCCATGTATCGTGCAAACTTTTGAAACTCGTGGCTTATGAAGGTGGGGCCGTTGTCTGACTTTATGATTTTGGGAATCCCGTATGCTGACAGCATCCAGTCGAGGGCGGGGATAATACTCGATGTTGCGCTGCTGTCCACAATCTGGGCGTCGGGGTATCTCGAATGTTCGTCCATGAGTACCACGACGTACGTGCCGTCATTCAATGGTCCGAACAGGTCCACTGCTAGCTCCTCCCACACTTTAGTGGGAAGCGGTGACATTTGTAGCGGATTTGGGTGTGGCGGCGGGGCTACCTGTGCGCAGATGTGGCATCCTCCTATGATTGTTTCTACTAGGCTGTCAAGCTGCGGGAACCACACCTTCTGCCGGAGAAGCCGTTTCGTGGCCACTATCCCACGATGTCCTTCATGGGCCAAGTGTATCGTCCTCTCCCGGAGTGTCCTCGGAATGACGACCTTGCACCCTTTTAGCAGTACCATGCCCTCCACCACTGTCAATTCGTCACGGACTAGATGTAGTCCCTTAACTTCTTCCTTGACTTCGTCCGCTTCTGCCTTCGCTTGCTGCCTCATGAGGGCCCTTTTGTCTGTTAGAAGGCAATGTCTGACGATGCGTAGTGTGGGATCTGATTCCGACTGAGCTGCTATCTCTGCCCATCCTATGGGTAGCGATTGTAGGTGGTGAATGACATAGTTAATGTACGCATCCGCGATGGAGGGTTGAGACACCGTGGATGCCGTGGGGTGACGAGAGAGATAATCGGCTGGATTGTCCTCCTTTCCGGGCTGGTGCTTTACCGTGAACTGGTAGTCTTGTAGTCTCAAACCCCATCTGGCTATCCTTGGTGGCATGACGGCTTTGGGGTTTCCGTAGATAGTCAGGAGGGCCTGGTGATCTGTGACTATTGTGAATCTCTTGCCGAAGAGGAACAGGTGAAAGTATTCGCAGGCCCATACTACCGCCAAGCTTTCCTTTTCCGCCTGGGAGTATGCCTGTTCTGTGGTTGTCAGACTCCTGCTGGCGTACGCGACTATGTGGACGTTTCGCGAGTCTTCCGGATCTTTTTGTGTCAGGATGGCACCAAGGCCTACCGGGCTGGCGTCTACAATTACCTCAGTGTCACGTCGGGCATCGTAATACGCCATGTCCTCTGCCTGTGAAATGGCGCTTCTGATGGCTTCGAACGCCTCTTGACACTCCTTTGACCATACGAACGGAGTGTCCTTTCGCGTGAGCAGTCGAAGGGGGTTGCTGACCGTGGCATAGTCCTTTAGGTATCTAGAGCAATAGCTGGCTAGGCCCAGGAATGAGCGCAGATCCGTTGTGTTTACGGTGGGGGTGGCAGAGTTCAGCGCTTCTACCTTTTCCGGGTCCGGCCTCATGCCTTTCTCCGAGAAGATGTGACCAAAGAATCTCAGCGATCCCTTGGAGAATTCGCACTTCGCCTTGTTTAGCGTGAGGCCGGCCTCTTCCATCGCATGACATACTTTGTGTACTGCCCTGTCGTGTTCTTCCTGCATTTTGCCGTACACCAGGACGTCATCTGAATAGTTCAGACAGTTTGGTATCTGTCGAATTACTTTGTGAATCTCTTCTTGGAAGATCTTGGCCGCCGAAGAGATGCCGAAACTGAGTCTTTTGTACTGAAATAACCCAAGGTGGGTGACGAACGTGGTGATGTATCTAGATTCGGCTGCAATTTCGATCTGGTGATATCCTTTCGTTAGGTCCAGTTTTGAAAAAACTCTTGATCCGTGTAGGAGGTGGATCATATCTGTGATCCTGGGCGCCTGGTGTCTCTCTCTCTCGATGGCGGTGTTGGCTCGGCGCATGTCGACGCACAAGCGGATGGACCCGTCCGGTAACTTTTTGGGGACTGGGACGATGGGTGAGACCCAGGGGGTGGGCCCCGAAACTGGTTCAATAACGTCCATCTTGATCAGTTTATCCAGTTCTTCTTCCACTTGTCTTTGAATGTTAAATGGAATACCGCGGTAGTGTTGGGCTACTGGTTTAACGAGTGGGTCTATGTGCAGGTGTACTTTCCGGTGTTTTAGTTTTCCTAGGCCGTGGAATAATTTAGGGAAAGTCCGTTCAATTATCTCCGGCTTGGCAAAGTACTTGTGGGCCATCAGCTGATAGAGGATGTGTACCAGGCCCATCTCCACGGCTGTCCTGAAGCTTAAGATGCAGCCACTGTCAGCTTCCGTTTTGAGGATGTGTAGTGGGATTCTCGCGGAGTGATCTTTGTGAGAGCACCATGCTGTTATGGTGCCTTTGCACGGTAGAGGCGTCGTGGATCCATACGGGTAAATATCTATTTCAGCCTTCTTGATTTTGGGAGGTGGAGTCAGTGCTTCATAGGTTTGTTCATTTATGATGTTCACCGTGGCCCCAGTGTCTATGAGAAACTTCACCGGCGTGTTGTTTACATTCAATGTGAGTATGGGACTGTGCTGTGTGGCTGTCGTGTTAGTCTTGACGGCCCACATGTAGCCCTTTTTTCTCAGGTCATCCCCTGAAGATGGGGTGTCGCTGCTGGTGGGGGATCGCGTTTCTATGTAGCGGACATATCGTCTTCTGTGGGAGCGACGCGTGTCCTCTGACGAGCGCCTGTCGTCCCGGGAGTAGTGGCTGGATCTGCTGCTGTCCTCTCTTTTTGTCGGCTTCCTGTCGCTCTCTCCTCTGGGTTTGGGCGGGCTCTGCCGGCTATATCGGCGTCTGTCTTGAGTTCGGGGTCTACCCTGTGCAGTCATGGGGGCGTTCTTGCACGTGGCCCTGAAGTGGTCCATGCCTCCGCATGCGGCGCATTGTTGTCCCAGGGCCGGGCAGTCCCCGACGTGCGGATATTCGTAACCGCACTTGTAACAGGTGGCCTCTGTGTGCCTCCCACCCTGGCTGGGGCTTGCGTATAGTTTGTTGACAGATTCTGCGGGTTCTCCTGGCTGTTGTATGGAGACTTTCCCCAGGTTGTCCAGTTGTGAGTCAACAGCGGCCTCCATGCGAGCCAGTGCTAGGATCTCTTCGAGTGACCTTTGTTTTTGCAGGAGCTGTTTACGAAAAGGTTGCGAGAGGCAGCCTGCGATCACCTGTGATCTGAGAGCTTCTTCGTTTGAATATCTGTGAAATTCGCAGTGTTTTAATTTCATGCGCAGGCGCATCACGAAATTGTCGATGGATTCGCCCTTTTCTTGCCTGGTCGTGTGAAATAAGTGACGTTCATAGTCGACGTTTGTGTGTGGAGCGAAGTATTCCGATGGTTTAGTGTGGAGTTGACCGTAGGTTACTGTGTCGACGTCGAGTAGCTCTCCGGCTATGTCTCTCACTGCTGGCCCAACCGCCATGAACAGCGTGTTCTTCAATCTTGCGTCATCGGTTAGTCCTATTGCCCCCGTGTAAAATTTGAAGTCCCTGAGCCATATCGTCCAACGGGGCCCCAAATTTGAAGTGTCTCTAATTTCAAAGGGGTTTGGCATGTGCATCACCTGCGCTGCTCCTCCTTCCGTGTGAGGGGGCGGATTGTTGCCTTGAGTGCCGTCGCCACCTCCTGGCGAGGCTGCTGCGGTGCTTGCCCCTCCTGTGGATGAGGCAGGCGTGCTTGCGGTGTCCGACATCTTGACCCGCTTACCGCCGACCGGTGTGCCTCTGATGGTGGGGTGTTCCTGCACCCCTGTTGTGGCTGTGGGGCTGTGCCTGTTCCCGCTCCCCTTCTGTGGCTGTGGGGCTGTGCCTGTTCCCGCTCCCCTTCTGTGGCTGTGGGGCAGTGCCTGCTGTTTCTGCACCCCTGCTGTGGCTGTGGGGCAGTGTCTGTGGCTGTGGGGCAGTGCCTGCTGTTCCTGCACCCCTGCTGTGGCTGTGGGGCAGTGTCTGCTCGTGTGGTGCGCGGGGTACAGCGTGGTCCGACACCGCCGTCAGGCGTTGGCGGCTCCCCGCCGTCACACGTTGTGGAGGTGCGCCGACGCGCCGAGCCGCACGATTGCGGACCTCCACACGGCACTAGTGGGCCGTATTACCTCGTCACCATTGTCGGGCCTGGGCCGGCATTTTGCGCAGCGCGCGGGCCTCGCGGCAATGATACGCGGGAGCCGGGAGTGTGTAGAACCTTCTTTTATTTAATTGCGGCGGTAACTGCCGAACTTCCCCCCGCCCCTCCCCTTCCCCTGACGTCACGTCCGGGACGTCCTTACGTTGCGGCCGCAACGGCGGCCGGCCCCCACATAACGATGCGGGTGGGCTGACAAAGGGTAGTGTCTAAATATATTGTTATGTGATATCATTGGCAACATCACTTTTTAGATCATCTATGATATCACTGACATGATGACATCAGATATGATATCACTCATTATGCATGTAAAAATATTTTTGGGTCACTCTCTTGGTACATATGTTATTTCAGTATACTTAATAACTATAAGAACATGACATAGAACAATAGACGGGTACACATGTATGATATGAGTACTTGTGCAGCATTCATTTGCAGTATTTATTAAAAGATAACATTTAAAATATAAATATGTAATACTTTTGAAATATATTTAATTTCATTTTGTAGCAAGTAATTAACATACTCCATTCCATAGAACGGTCGTGATTGTGGCAAATGTACTTTAGATATTTGTAAGATAATATAATGTGTATATACAGTAGTAAACAATTGATAATAGGAATAGATAGAAATAGAAACATGTTGAATCGTGAGTGTTACGAAAATGCTAAATGTACAGATTTACATGTTGTATTGTGTTTGTTATAAAAATAGTATATAAACATATTATTTTTTAAGTGTTAAAAAACACAAGTAAGCACTTATGAATTTTGATATATTTTAAGAATTCTAAGCCTGGATATTCTAAAAATATGTTAATACTACATAATTACATATATACAAAAGTAAAGAAGCTTTGAAATTTTAGATTTACTTTTAGACATTTAATTGGATTTATGTTACTTTCAGTTTTTATTTTTGTAATTAATGATGACTTTTTATTCCACTCTAACAGATGACATGCCAGAGGAAATTAATATTTGCATACTATACTATTTTTTGTTGTACTCATTTTTGTATGTACTTCAAATTGTGAACCATACACTAAATTTAAAGAAATTACAGCAGAATAAAATGTACTTTGATAATATGTGTATATATTTTATGTAAAAGAAAATAGTCCTAGAAGTTGAAAATTGAATTAATGTAATCAAATGTTTTTGTTAGTCAGGTTATATGTCATGTTGTGTCTGATGTCATCAGTGATGTTATCAGCGATGTCAGATATGATATAAGTGGTGTCACCAGTGATGTCATCCGTAATGTCATCAGTGATGTAATCTCTGATGTCATCATTGTGGTCATATACTGCACAAAAAGGGCGAGCAGTTAAGGTGGCTTTGCCTGAATTGTCTGCCAAATTTCAAGGGTTTTGCTACATTACATTTTCAGCTTAATGTCTCTATAACTCATGTTTTTTCAGTGAATATATATATGTGTAAGTATGAACATCCTAAATACAGGTGTTTTGAATTAATGTTATATTGTTGTACTATGCCAATAAATGATTAATGAATCAAATATCCGTCTAATTGCAAAATTGTCTTCGTATATATTGTTTACTAACAGTTTATTTAAGCCAATCATTGCTTGCAATATTTAATTCATCAAAGTACATTTCATATTTCAAATATATATTGTTTTTAAGTGCATCCATAATGTTTGCATGTCTAAGAATGAATGTTTACAAGAAAACGTTCACCTCATGCTTTGAGTTTAAGCCATGTTGTACAGTTCTTAATTGGCAAATGATTTGTGCCTCCGTTTGTGTCAATTTCAGTTCAGTTGCCCTTTCTGTCATCTGTTTTCACTTGTTTTAGTCCAACAAATTAAATGTCAATCCTGTTATCCAATTGATGATGTTTCTGCCAATGTACAACCAGTGGTAATTTTGGGTATTGTGCTCCCACCATACTTAAATGTTCTCTGTCCTCAAACAGTTAACCACAAGGCCATTTAGGGAGGAAGCCAGTTTGATATTTTTGCAAGCAGCAGGTGGACACTGCCCAACTCTCCAGTTCTTGTAGTACTAAATACAGAAGGGAGATAGGGCGATAATTAGAAGGACTATCCCTAGTCCCCTTCTTATATATTGGCACTGCCACCGCTAGATTCCAATATGGAGGATTTGCCCTTGTCAGTATACACAATGTATAAGATCTTAGCCCACAACACAGGATCATTTTTAAAGACCACATTAGAGAGACATTTAGTGCCAGGTGCCCTTGAGTTAGAGGCTTTCCTAATTATATTCTCTATTAACTCTATAAATAGTGACAAGGACCAGGGAATATCATAGCAGTCATAGGATACATAAATATCAGACTCTCTGTAGAGGTGTAGAAAATGCTTCGCCCAGACATTCTTGCATATCGTATTACTTAGTAAACGTTCCTGAAAGGTGAACATTCCATTAATCACCTTCCAGAAATTCTGCAAGTTGTTCTGGGTAGGTATTTGGTGAATGTTCTCCCCCACATTCTATAATAAGATATATTTAGAACTCTTCACCCAATTTTTCTATCTCTGTCTGAGACGTCTGACACTAGCCTTATACTCCACACAGGCAATCCCATTCCCATTACTCTCTTCATGTCTCTTCATAATGTTTTCTTTATATCCTGAATGAAAGTATCAAAATAGTGGGTTAATGGATGAGCTGTAATCTTATTACTTACAGGGTTCCTATTGAATGTATCCACATAAGCTTGGAAAAAGGCTGGTGCAATTATTTCAATGTTTTCATCTAAAGTGGTTGATGCAAAAAAGGTGTGGATAGTTGCATTATATTTCCTAATATTTCCTACATCCCTCCTGATTTTGTTGCCACCAGGGTTGGACACTGAATTACAGAATGAGTCATTAGTAGGGCAAACAACTTCACATTTCATTTTAGCTTTGACCATTTTATGGTCACTTTAAGAAGTGTCCCTTATATTAACTTCAGTGCAAATTTCAAATAATATTTGTGTCATTACTAGATAATCAAGGAAAGATATGTTCACCCCCTGTCTCCAAGCGGGGTTTGGGGAACATCCTCACAAATTGCACCATTAATTACTTTTGAATTCCATCCCCGAAAAAAAAAATCAGCCGAATGCTTACCCTCCAAGCTCACACTACTCTTCGACTTTTGCTGTTTGTTCATTTTCTGACCATCACAATTCAGAGCAGAGAGGCAATCGGCATTAAGATCTCCCAACATAGTTACATGCACACCATTCACTTCACCCAAAAAGAATACAAGTATCTCAAAAAACACTCCTCAAGTTACTACACCAGGATTCCGATAGATGTGGACAAAAAGGATAGGTGGGGTTAATACAGACTCCTACATTGTGGCCTTGACCATCATACATAGAATTTTAAACTACCTCGAGATTTTCCATAATAGAATTCTTGATTGCAATAATAAAACCTCTAAATGGATGGCCACACCAGCATGTAGATGCCTTGTGCAGTGTGAATGTATAACCATCAAATACAATAAGGTCCATCAACCAAACCTCCTGTGTAAAGATAAAATCATAACTATAAATGTGACAAATCAACTTCTGTGTGTACCAGTGGTCCAGGGTGGAATATTGGTTTCTAAGCCATCAATCAGCCCCACCCCTCTAATGCAAAAAGAATCCAAACAGAATGGAGTAACAAGCAAATTATAAACCTCATTGTCCAATTTTGGTAACATGGACGAAATGGCAGGCATATCCCCAGAAACGATTGTTGTTTAGTTGCAATACAGCGAAAATACAATTATTACCCAATGATAAAAGTAGTGTCCAGTCAATTTTGTACTAAAAATATCTACTTTATTCATCACAAAAGACAATCTAACAACACTATGAAATACAACCCACCATGTAAAGGAATGCAGAGAACCGACAGTTTCAAAGAAGGAAAAGAGATGCACTCTGAATACTGACAGGAGGGTAGTCGATATCGGTAATTACTCACACAACTTGTTAAGCTTTCTTGACTTTAGCACAATGATGGTAAAGTGTCATAAAATGGGCCCTTTGGTGAAGGACCAGGGGGACAGAACCACTATGTGCTTTGTGCTGCAGGTGTTCTTCGTGCTCGACTGGTTGAGTCAGCTTCAGGTTGCTTTGCAGGCTTCTATGACAGTCTGAGATTGGAGTCAGTTGCCGTTATCAAGCGGCAAGATGGTCAGGCATCAAAGATGGATGAACGGCTGTAGGCTGGCTTACAAGGTGGCTCAGGGTCAGGAATCGTCTCAGTGCTACTCGGTGGTTCTGAAGCACTGGTCGAAACATCTCAGATGTCTTTAATCAATGGGAGCTTGACAACTGTCAGCATTGCCATTGGTTGCAGATCAAGGAACTCAACTGGCCTGAAAATGTCCTGTAAGGTTGTTGTCGTTAGATGCTCGTCAAGGCACTTCTCCCAGCTTATTAAATGCGCTTGTGTTGTCCTTTAAGGCGGACATCAAGGATTTTCCATCATGTTTAAAAGAACATCCAAAAAGCTTGAGTAGTTGCACCATGGCGGATTCAGTGGTTGATTCAGCGATACCACAACAGGTCTTGCATCACAAGCTTCCAGAACCGGGCAATCAGATTAGACAAACGGCTCCCGAAAGAAGATTCTAACGTGAGGCAGCTGTTCTCTTTTGCCATCATGGCAACTGCCGAAGGCTTGAGATCGGTGCTCGTTACAGGCCCCAGTCTCTTAAAGTAGTCAGTCATGATGTTCTTAATACTAGTAGTTTGCAGCAAGTCCACTGTCAAGGTAATGGTCTTATTCATGGTAGGTCTTAGTTGTTGTTGGGGTACAGAGATAGGAGTATGTAGTAGCATTTTTTGCACAGCAACTCTCAAAGTCCTTTTCAGATAATGATGTCACAGGTACGGTCAATATAGGTGTCCCTCCAGATTCCATCTCTGCACGGCCTCTACCATCATTCTCAGAAAGTTCCTCACCCTCTCCCCAGTAGCAGGAACTAAACAATCAGCTGAGACAATTGATCTACAAAGAGTCGAGGACAAACAGGTGTTTGTTTTTGTCACTTCTTTCTGTCTCCATTCAGGGTATTGCTGTCACTAAATTGCTGTCTAGGTATGATTCACAAGGTTCATGGCCACAAGATGGGTAGCAAGCAGAAGCGGGGGGTGAGGGGGAGCAGCACTGCTCTCGCCCCTTCCTGTAACAATGGATCCTAGAGTGAAGGATCTGAAGATGGGCCCCTACTCAGAATCAGAATCTTTGCTCTACTCCTTCGCCGATTTGTCTTGCACATTGAGTTTTAACCTCAGAATACTTCCAAATATCCCTTTTAAAATTTAAATGTGTGTAAATGTGCACATGCATATAATACAAATTTAATTGGGAATAAATCTCCATTATAGAAACATGGCTTTGTTTTCTTTTATTTGCTGTCACAATAAACCGAAATTCAGGTTCCTCAATACATCAACCCGAAGAGAGAGTTCCTGCGTCCCCTGTTTGGTGGTGTCGGGCCGGTACGAAACAAGCATTGGCAATGCCAATAGTCTTGGCATTTAATGCTGTTCTTCGCATTATGCATTTTGCATTTATTGCCACCAGGGTGCAAGGAGAGTGCAAAATGTTAAAGTAGGATGCAATAAGGATGGTAACTGTGCAATCAAATGAGAAGGGGACTCGAGCAATGGAGGAAGCCATTGATAGAGCGTGCCGACGATGAGCAAGAGGAAAATATGAGCGAGAAAGGATGAGAGAGTAAGAGAAAAAAGTGAATGTGAGAGGAAGGATGAGAGAAAAAGTAAGGTTTGAGAGCAAAGGTGAGAGTTAGAGAAGACAGAATAAGGGGATATCTTCAAGAGTGCCCGAGAGAGAGCGACAGCGCGTGCGGGGAGAGAGAGAAAGAGAGTGACAGCGTGCACAGGGAGAGAGAGCGACAGTGCGTGCAGGGAGAGAGAGAGAGAGAGCAATGTTCTCCTTAATGCGCATGCGGCAATGTCATTTGGATAAGTGCGTATTTGTAAAGCACCACCAAATAACTGTACTTTCTATCGTGTCTGACCGTGAAACAACGCTGGACGGTCGAGTAAGAGTGGTGCCTTGGAGGAATAACACACATTCGACCCATATGCACTTAAATAATTAAAAAGATAACAATTATGGAAGGACAAAATTAAATAAAGATAAGGGAGGGTTGCCAAAAGTAGGCAAGCAAAAAAGAAACAAATGAATAAAAGCAAGAGTATAGTGAAATATGGGATTACATTTCTTCTTCTATGCAATTCCTGACAACAAACATTCAACAGAATTATTAGCTACTATCTCGAGCATTAGAATTTCTAGGCACTTGATTGCACATTTTAAGAGCCTGCACTTTCAGGTTTCGAAAACTCTGCTAAATGCTTTGTAAAAGCCAAGCCAATGACATTGTTAAAACAACGGAAGCTAATCAACTGATTGACAAAAGAACAAAAATACAAGTCACCCCCTAATACTACAATATGGTCATACCGGCCATTTCTTTTCTTCCGTATGTTTTCTATGACTGGACTCCCCCTCTGCTCCCCTATAAGATCTCACCCACCAACTCTGTCCTGAAAGCCTGTTAAAGTATGCAGGTTGCGATTTATCCAGTAGAAACCAGTCCTGCGTTTGTTTTTTCTTTGCATCCTCCGACTTCTAGCTGCACTTTTCCACTTTATAAAGCTAGGACTAGAATGCAAGAAAAATGCACCCGACTGTACGTGCATCTCTAGAATAGCATGGGAACGTTACAGTGGGCCTCATTACGAGGTATGCCGGTAAGGCAAAAATGATGCCGGTGTGGTAATACCAGCATTGTTTACCGTCCTGTTGCATTCCGACCCACAAACATGGTATTAGCGGCACACTAAACAACAGTGCCACTAATAGCAGCATAGGTGCATACACGCGCCCCTTCAGGGATCAAATACCGGCATGCCGGTAATAGGGGGTAATTCCAACCCACGCATACATGCAAATACCGGCATCGCGAAGCCGGTAATCACGGCCTGCACGATGCCGGCCATACAGGCATCTCAGACCACCCACAAACAGCAAGCAGGATACAAGGCAGCTGCCACAGGTGCACACAATCCCCACAGGTGGAGCCAATGGAGGCTGTGCCAGTATAAACTGAGCACACCCACACACCACAAACCCACCCCCACAGGTGTAGACAATGTAGAGTGGCCCAGTACAAAAGGAGCACACCTACACACCACACCCCTTCCTACACCAAAATGCTACCACTAGCAGTTGCAATCATGGCACTGGAGGACATGCCTATACTGCTACAACTACAGCAACAACAGCAACAACAGCAACAACTACAGCATCAAGAACAGGCTGCATAGAGGAGACGCAGGAGGAGAAGGAGGATGAGACAGGCCCAGCAATTCCCACCAGCGCAGCCACCAGTGCCTCGTAGGCAGCCACCAATCCCTCGCACCAGACCCAGCCCATTCAACCTAACCCCTGAGCAGATCCACACCCTATACCGGTTGGACCGTGACACCATCACCACCATAGTGGACATGATACAGAACGACATTGCCAGCCACATAGGGAATACGCACTGCCATCCCATCACTGCTAAAGGTGGTGTCTGTGCTACACTTCCTGGCCACAGGCACCTACCAACACACAGTGGGCCAGCTGCATGGCATTTCACAACCACTATTTTCACGCATGCTGAACCAAGTGCTGGATGCCCTCCTGAAGCACGCAAGCACCCACATATCCCTACCACGGACTGCCCAGGAGATAGCCGAAACCAAAGTAGGCTTCCATGCACTGGCAGGCATGCCCAATTGTGTCGGTGCCATCGATTGCACCCATGTGGAATTGGTAGTCCCCGATGTCATAGAGGCGGTGTACCTCAATCGCAATCAATACCACTCCATCAATGTGGAAATGGTATGTGACTCCAGGAAGATCATCACCCATTGCTGCGCCCGATTTCCTGGATCAACACATGATGCCATGTTACTGGGTAATTCCACGCTACCCCATCACATGGAGCGACATGCCGGACCACGTGCATGGCTGCTTGGTGAGTTTCACAACCATCCCATGGCAGTGCGTTGGGGTACTGATGTGTGGGGATGCATAAGGGGGGGGATACTGCACCTGGGTGCGAAAGGGGGGGAAATACTGCACCTGGGTGGGAATAGCCGGTGATTGGAGAATGCATGCAGAGCCAAACACTCCTGACCTGAACCAGTCAAACGGTACATGACACTTCAATGGGCCACATATCACAAATAATGCATATCGATGAGAACAAGTAAGAGGCACAACCAGGCCACCATGTGATGGCAAGCAATGCATGAATGAACAGGATGGCAAGTGTGGCAATGTGGGCAGTGTGACCATGCATAGTAAATAATGAACAGCATGAATTGGAGTCAAAACATCAATTGAACGCCATCCAGACTACCACACCTCATGACAGTATAGATTGCACCTAGATAAAACATGTACATGCTTACAGGGACATGTGCATGGCCACACCAAATAGCTGCCGCCATGACTGTGCTCCCTGAATGTGGCAGTTCAGAGTGACACACACCTATTTGAATCTGCTTGCAGGTGATGGAGGAAATCCCTTGAGGCTGTGGCTACTCACCCCTGTGCATAACCCGCAGAACATCCATGAGGAGGAGTACAATCGTGTGCACACCCGTACCCGTGTTGTGATTGAGCAGACCTTTGGCCTGTTGAAGGGGCGGTTTTGCTGCCTCAGCAGGTCTGGTTGGGCACTCCCATATAGGCCTGAGAAGGTGGCAAAGCTCACCTTGGCCTGTGTCATGCTGCACAACATGTGCGACTGGAGAAATGTACCACTGCCACCTGACATTGACATGCATGGGCCGGGTGAGGATGATGAGGATGGAGACGGAGGTGAAGTAGCCCCCGTGCCAGTACGTGATGCACGGGATGGCCATGCTGTACGCCAAGAACTAATTCACGAATACTTCTGAAACACAGGGACTATGAAAGACGTGTGTCAGTCAGACACTGGGCCAATGTGGAAATGCACACAGGGAATGTTGGGAGCTGGGCACTGAACACCGTACCACATTAAATGGATGCACACAAAAATAACAATGTCCATCCATGGATTTTTCTTATCACAACGTGTGTATTATTTACAACAGCAAAAATGTGCCCACTCCCCCCTCCCAGACTCCCCCAACAAACTCCCTGACCCCCCAACAAACTCCCTGACCCCCCAAACAAACTCCCAGTCCCACCAACAAAATCCCTGACCCTCCAACAAACACCAACACCCCCAATAGACTCCACAAGATGCACCCCTTCACCTCCAACCTTGTGTCCCACTTCCATTGTCCCCCCACACTACTTCCAGGACTTCTTCCTGTCCAGAGGCGGCATTTCAGTGTGCCTTGCACTCCTACGCGTGTGGCGCACTGGGCTGGTGGGGACAGATGAAGCTGGTGTGGAGGTAGTAGGTGATTCGCTGGCAGGTTCCACACCTCCTGCAAGCCGTGGCCGCTGCATATGAAGCAGCATTGAGGTCAGCACCTGTGTCACCGCCCCCAGGCAGTCACTCATTAGCCGAGCCAATGCATTGACAGCGGCTGTGTTTGCTTCGATGGCCGCTGTGGTCCCTGCAATTGCTGTGGCAATACCCCGCCTGGTTTCCTCCCCGTCCGCTATGTACTGGCGGAGTAGGTCTAACATGGCCTCCTGTTGGGCCTCCACCATCGACAATCGTGTCTCCAGGGTTCTGGAGGGGGCTGGAGTGGTGGGTTGTGCAGTCACGTGTATGGCATTTTCGGGACTGGACTCCTCAGAGGTGGGTAGGTCACAGTCACGGAGGCAGGGATCAACTTCACTGCAGGTGGGTGACTGCAGGTGTTGGGGTGAGGGGGTGGGCACGGGGCCCAGGGTGGCCGGGCATGTCACCTCGGTGTCTCCCTCAGGCTCCACACTGGCATCAAGTTCTTTCCCAGTGGAGGCGGGTGCTTCCAGGGACTCCCCTTGGAGAGGTGTGGGTGTGGCCTGCTTGTCTCCAGCGGAGGTGGTGGTGGTGGTTGCCCTCTTCTTACGGTGTGAGGTGGATGCCCTCACAGTTGTCTCCTGGGTTGCTTCTTCCTCATCAGTGCCTGGGGGGGTAGAAGAGATGCAGGGCATCAGTGATGGTGTGACATGGCAGTGGTGGTGCTGTTCATTATACATTTGATCATGCTTTCATGTCTTACAGGTGTGTCACGCAGGGTATTCAGAGGGGGCATGTAAGCATTCACTGCATGGCAGGTGGCATGCCGTTGATTTTGGGTTTGTGTGAAGTATCACATGGGCAAGCTCCAGGTGTGTTGGCTGTGTGTTGGTTAAGGGATGGGCACTCAGCATGCATTTCAGTGTGGCAGCGTTTGGCCCGCCATCTGTATATGGGTATGGTCATGTGGGTGTTGGGACATGCATTGCCTTGCCTAGACTCTCTACCACTTCACTTGTGCTACTTCATGGTCTCCCCTACAGGGATCTGCAGGGTCACTCACCTCCTTCCGCGGTTGATGCCGCACCCGTCTCCATCTCGCATAATCCCTCGATGGACTCAGGACTGATGAATGAGTCTCCTCCCAGGGCATCAATTTGGCAGGTGGGTGGGCATCCCCGCCTGTGGCCATGGCCTCCCTCCGATTGGTGTTGGTATGAGGCGGTACCGCTGTGGGCGAGTCACGCAATGCCGGTATAGGGGAGTTGCAGGCACTTTAGCGGCATGGCGGTATTGCCACTACCGGCATGGGGAGACGCGCGTGCTCGCGCACTCGTAATCATCTGCTATTAGCGGGTTCCTACGAGCACGGACCTGCTCATTCCGGCATGCCGGTAATGAACCCGGTTTTACCGGGAAACTCGTAATGAGGCCCAGTGTGTGGCAGTGCATTCAGAGGTCTGGGTGATTCCACACAGAGCACGTCTTTCCATTTCATCCTCGTACATTTCTTCCCGTATATGTTTTGGACCTGTCATAAATCCTCCATTTTTACCGCCTGCCATATATTTGGCAATGACTATTTTCCAACTCAAAACACACCATCCTTGAAAGTCTGCTGACTCGGGAGGCTCCCAAGCCTTCTAAAACAAAATCCACTATTTTTGCTAATTAGCCATATCTCACACATAGGCTAATTGTGTTGTAGCCCGATTTGAACTTAGACCAACTGTGTTACTTATCCATATGTCACACTTAGGCAAATTGTGTTCTAGCCCTATTTGGTTTTAGACCAACTGTGTTAGTCCACCATATCTCACATGTTGGCGAATTGTGTCAATTAGCCATATCTCACACTTGAGCGGATTGTCTGAGTTAGCCATATCTCACACTTAGGCAAATAGTGTTTTAGCCCTACTTGAATTTAGACCCACTGCGCTAGTTAGCCATATTTCACCACAGGCGAATGGCAGGAAATTAACTTTCAAGAATTATAGAAAGGCAGGCATTCCCGATAGGAACCTCAACAACCGTAAGTAAGTCAGAACCCAGAATCAGACGAAATGGTGAAAATACTCCAAGGGGAGAAACTAGGACCCCTACCAAGTCCTGCCCATCATCTACCATCTCTCCACACAACTACCTGACTCAACTCATCAAGACTGCACACAGCATGAGACCGTCGCCAACCACCGACCCGACTCAACCACCCTCAACAACCCCTGCTTTACCCACAGAAAGAAAACTCATTAGGAAACCACCACTGAAAGGAACCCAACACAAAAACAACAAGGCGGACATCCACAAGGCAGACAGAAATACATAATATTTAACATAGTAGGGCCTATGATCATGTAACCCCAAATAACCCCAGATCACGGGAAGCCACTAGCAACCGTGTGGCAACCTGAAAAATACCAGAAGACCAGATCAAGCCATGTCAGAGAATCATCCAAAGCGAGAGAAAGCAACAAGTAAGGATATTCAAAAGGGAACACAACAGACCCCTACCCCGACAAACTCCAGAACATTATCAGAATGCACAGCCACAACCATCACAGGAATAAGAGCACACCAAAAATAAGACTAAAATCACACTACCTTACATCATACCTCACGACAAACGGATCAACAGAACAGATGCCCATTCACGACAGCAGGATACTAGGATCCCATCGGAAAAAGGCAGAAACAACTGAAAGAATGAGAAGCTGCACCTTCACTCCATAGATCACCAAACCCCAAGAGAACTGCCAACACCATCCAGAGTCTGAGGAGTAACCTGAATTGGCCAGGAACCCAATAAGAAACCTAACTGACCTATTCATCGATGAAACAAGAATAACTGAACACTCTCAACAAACCAAAGATGATAAGCAGAACCACCAACAAAACCACCCAAAGATGCAAACCAGAAAAAATCAATGGACTACAAAGAGAAAACGACACTGCAACCTAATCAACGCCAGATCTATCTCCAGACACACAACCGAGATCTATGACCTCCTCTGCGATGTGAGAATTGACATCCTTTTCATCACAGAAACATTGCTAGATGAAATCTAGATAGTCATACTACACAGCTGCCTATGTGATAACTTCAAATGCAAACAGGTGAACAGAAAAGTAAAAAGAGGGGGCGGGCTCACAGTAGCCTACAAAGAACACCTAAAAATGAAAACAGCAGAGCCTCTAAACATCCAGACCTATGAATCCCTCATCCTCCACCTTACCATGGGCCCACAATCAAATCTTACATTAATATTTGTCGACAGGCCTCCAACCTTCAACGCCGCCTTCACAGACACCTTCTTTTTATTTATTTATTATGTTTTATTTATAAAGCACACAACAGCCTGTAGGCATCGCAGAACTTTTACAGAGCTAAGACACATTGGGCCTCTTTACAAGTTTGCTGGTCTGGTAACAATGGTGCTGGTAAGGTATCCGGCACCGTTATTACCGGACTGGCAAACTAAGAGTTCTGCTCGCGGGTGCCGTCCCGCCCGCCAGGTGTGACCTGGCGGGCAGACCGCCCCCCGCAAGCAGACCTCGGCGGATGCACCGGCACCATCTGGCCTCCCCATTCCCATTGAGTCCAATGGGACTCAGATGGGAATGGGGAGTAATAATTACCGGCACCCAGCAATGGGGATTTCCCAGGTCCGCCGGGGCTGGAATTCCCCGGTAAGTCCCCATTGCCAGGTGGCGGAAAAATTCATGACTCAGGCAGCAGCCGTGCCGGTATCTACCGGCACGGCTACCGCCAGACTCATAATGAGGCCCATTGCTTAGTTACAGGTGAGTACATACAGAATGAAAAAACTGACACTGGTATAAGATATAGTGAGAACATGTCACTCATTGAAGCAGTCACTGATCTAGCCATCAAACTTGATCATATAATCATTCTCTGAACTTCAACATATGGTTCGAAGAAGAGAAACTCAGCAGAAAACCTTAATCAAGCAACTTTCGATAGATTGTGAAAGGAGCTACCCACACAGCAAGACATATCCTGGACGCAATCTTTTCCAAAAAAAACCTGATCACAACAGCACCGCCCATCCTAATACTATGGAGAGACCACCTCATCATCCCTTTTTTAATCCAAATACCATCAAACCCATCCATAAATCTGCTAAAATATCCACCAATTTGGAAATGAAACTGGAAAACCATCAGGAACAGTAACCTAGAAGAACAACTGGAAAACGCAAAGCCAACGGCCATATCTTCGGATGCGACAGGCATAGACAGAAAAGCAAATCTAATCCAGAAATGGATTTCAGATACAACAGATGCCATCTGCCCAGAAAAGCATCTCATCCCATCAATAAAGAAAGCAGTGGCTGTATAGTTCGCTTCCCACCTAAAAGCAATGAAAATAACTACTGTAAACTAGAACATTATTGGAGGAAAAATTAAGACCAAGACAAAAGAGTAAAATAGCGGCTACAAATTCGATCATACAAATCGTAACTTCTCAAAGCAAAAAGGTAGCACTACGACGACAGGATCAGAAAAGCCACTAACACCCAAGGAGAGTTATTCAACATCTTAAATGAGATGAGAAGCCCACCCGGATGCAACAACTCACCAGTAACCTCTCAAAAGCTGTGCGACAATCTCGCAGATCACTTCAAGAACAAAATCGCCAGCATACACAGAGTCATACAAAGCAGACCAATCGACCAAACAATGCACCAGCTACCACAAACCCCTGTACTACAAAACACATGTGCAGCATCTAACAGATTTCAAGAGACAAACTACTAAGCCTGGTTAAAAAGAGTAACAAGGCAGGCTCTGCAATGGACCCCTGCCCTTCAGACATCTATAAATACATCCTTGCACACAACACATCATTGGAACACTACCTAAACCTCTTCAATCAATCCCTTACAACAGAGAGAGTACCAGAGCGTTCACAATGGCCTACATCAAACCTCTGCTCAAGGACACAACAGGCGATGTGGAAGACCTCTCAAACTATGGACCAATCTCAAACATCCCATACCCGGCAAAACTATTAGAAATCTACATATATGAACACTTACTGGAGCACGTTGAAAAAAACATCTACTGGACCAGGCACAAGTAGGCTTCAGACCCTTGAGAGGAACTGAGACAGCACTAGTCTCAATATGGGATGATCTAAAGATGAACGTAGACTCCAACACCAAATCAGCACTGATATTACTGGATCCCTCAGCTGCCTTTGACACAATCAACCACAACATCCTAATAAAAAGACTGGAAGAAATAGGGCTCACCAACACAGCGCTGCTCTGGATCAAATCTTTCCTCTCAGAAAGAACAGAAACAGTTTGGTCAAAACTGTTCAAATCCGCACCATGGGACACCACCTGCAGACTTCCCCAAGGCTCATCGCTATTACCGCTACTCTTCAACATCAGCATCACACCGCTAATCAAACTCTTCAAAATCCCGGACTAACATGCTACAACTACACAGATGATGCACAAATCATCTTCAAATACAGTGACATACAAGAAGAGAAAGCACCAATAATAGAGTCTCTCAAGGAGCTCTACCAATGGATGAACATCAACAAACTCAAAATTTACCCAAACAAAACCGAAATCATAATTACACCTGACGACAGAGGAAACAATCAGCGGATCCCATGGCCCATAGAACTAGGAAATCCACTGACACCATCTGCAGCTGTAAAAAACCTTGGAATCATCACGGACAAAGAGTTAACACAAGAACACCAAGTTAATACGATAATCCAGAAGTGCTTGTTCCACCTACAAACTATTAAACAAATTCTACCATTCCTCTCATTCACGCACAAAACACTGGCCATCATATCCCTCATTATGTCCAGGATAGATTATGCTAACAGCATATACCTTGGAATGCCAGACTACCTACTAAGGAAACTGCAACGAATACAAAACACAGCAGCCAGACTTCTCCTTAAAGTCAACAGGAGCGATCACATCACACCAGCTCTTAGGATGTTACATTGGCTCCTGGTCAAAAAAAGAATCACTTCCAAAACAAAGTGCATAACGCAGAGAGAAATACACGGCCAGGGAGCAGAATGTATTCAAAAGAAACTTTCCATCCACAAACCAACTCGAACCGTAAGATCCTGCAACAACATCTACCTAGAACACAAACAATCCACAAAGAAAAAAATGAGTGGATCAGCATTTTTCCCCCCAGGGAAATACAAACTATAGAAGACCATACAAAATTCAGAAAACTTCTTAAAACCTGGCTCGTCAGCTCTGAACAAAATGAAACCGAATGAATAGCGCCCACACACCTTGTAACCGGCCAAGTACTGAAAAAGGAAAAGCAGCCCGAAAATAATACAGGAATGAGGGATAGGATTGTGAAGTAAGGCCTTAAACAGAGAAGCCCTCTCCCCCACTAAAGAGGGACCACCAAGAAACAGAAGAAGCTGGTAGGCCTGATATGATTAGCAAGGAAAGGTGGTGAAAGTGAAACCAGGGGAGGGAAAATCATGGAAGGGAGAATTTCAGCCTAGGCATGCCCCCACTGATGATCAACAACTGAACAGGAGTAATGCACCATACCCTCCCTAATAGATAATAGACAATGCCCGTAGGTTATCGAGGAAGACGACTAACCGTTCCCTGCGGATTCCCCTTAGGCCAGTGAACACATCACCTAGCTAGAAATAGGGCTTATACTAAGAAATCAGACAGCTCAAAGAATTTCGGAGAAGCTTAGGAATCATGACCGCTGAGGGGACAATTACAGCAAAACCCAGAAAAGGCAACTAGGGAGGAGACAAAGATCACGACTGTCAAAGGTGACGCAGTTAGATGAATTTCATAGGTAGGAACTGTGACGCACTTAGATTTTAGGGGTGGGAATTGTGATGCACTTGGATGGATGTGAGGGTTAGGGAAATCTGATGCACTTAGGTGGATTTCAGGGGTAGGAAATGTGATGCACTTAGATGGATTCTCAGGGGGCAGAGGTGTGTCACACCCAGATTGATACCTGGAGTGGGAGGTGTGACGCATTTGGATGGATTCCTAGGGTGGGAGTTGTGGTGCAGTTGTGTGAATTTTGGGGGTAGGCTATGTAATGCACTTGGATGGATTTTCAGGGGGAGAGGTGTGACGCACTTGGATTGATTCCTGGGGTGGCGGAAGTGGTGCACATGGGTCGATTTTCAGGGGGTGCGCACTTGGATGGATTCCTAGGGTGGGAGTTGTGGTGCACATGGCTCGATTTTCAGGTGGTGGCGCACTTGGATGGATTCCTAGGGTGGGAGATGTGATGCACTTGGGTAGATTTCGGGGTGCGAGGTGCACAGCACTTGGATGGATTTCCAGGGCCATCACTAACAATCTGTACTAATAAACTCACTCCTTTGCATACACCTCTCAAACTTTGGACTCTACAGCACCACAGTCTGGACGTACTTCACAACACCACAACAACAAAACAAACCACACATAATCTTGCACAACAGCCATTGTGGCCAACCTCCGAAATTCAGATTTATGATCAGTGAACAGTTTTTCCGAACTGAATCTGCCAACAGCTCTCTTGCTCTTTTCCCGCTCAACCCAACTAACCATCCACCCTCCCTCCTTGCATTACAGACCCGCCTGAGTGCCTGGAGACCACACACAAGTGGCATCGGTGTGCAGTATAAAAACCTTTAACATTAACATTATTTGGAGAGGTGTATTCTTACATCACTACACAGAGCTTCTCGGTGCTAGACTTTTCTACTGCGTGTTGTTTGGGAATAAGTTACTGTCAACCAATGGTGTATGTAGGGTTAAACACTGAAACCCTGGGCTTAAGTAGCAGGAACAATGCTTTGTTGCAGAACCTGTCGCTTATCAAAGTGATGATGCGCCGCCCTAGACCCAGGTTTAGTGGAGCGCTTTAAAGAAACCAAAGTTTCTTAAAGCGTTTTTGAATGTGTGCGACCCATGAAAAACGCTTTGGGGATCAGTATTATAGCAGAAGCATTGCACGCATGGGCTGATTTTAGAGAAATGTTTCACCGGTGCAAGTGCAATTAGTAATTGGCCAAAATGTGTCCGGTGCAAAAAAACACATTTTTTCAATTCATTATCGTCAGCAGTTCCCATAGTCTTAGCGCGAATGTAGAGTTTGCCCTGGTTAGAAAATGGATTTAAAGAATTTGGTGCTGGCACTTGGGGAAGGGTTGCCTGAGTGCAAATTGCAGTTGCACTGGTGGAAGTTTACTGTAAAATGCCCAAGTGGTTTAAAGGACAGTAGAGCAACCTCAGGCATACGGGGCATAGCTTTCGGAACTCTGTGGCACAAATCAGACGATAATTAATGAGCCACAGAACACTACATTTTGCGTTATTTAAGTTCAATGAGAATATGGAGGTGTAGTTATTAAACGTATAGAATTCCGCCGTGGGTGACCTTATCGTGTTTCCTCATTGCAATCCAACACTTGTCGAGGAATTTGCTGCATTTAAAGATGTGTGCACTTTAGGGGCACTGTTTTTGTGGGAGTCTGAAATTGGCATTGATATAACCTACCGACTAAAGACAGTGGCATATGGGTAAACATACATTCTGGCCTATGTAGTCGCACTTTGGAATATTGCTGCGCATTTTAAAGTTACATATGTGGCATTTTTTCATTGCGAGCCCACAAATTCTCCTAGTTGGGTGGATTGAGTAAGGAATGGGGTTTTCAGCCTCACAAACCAAGAGGCGAGGAGGAGGGTACATGGCCTTGCATACTTGATATAAGTCATTTATAACGCACCTGTACACAAGTGTTTCTTGCATTATATTTGCAATGCTATCCTTGTCAAGAATCACACAGTGCGACTTGTCAAGTGTTGACGCCAGGGTTTCAGGATCTTCCTCTCTATAAATAGGCACCCATGATCTTATCACTATTGCGATTGGCCCCTGGCACATATACGCTCAGGCATGCCTCATTGACAACTATGCAGTTCCTGTCTCTGCCCCAATTGTGGGTGAGGGGACGTGCAAGTAGGGGCAGCGCTGTGTGATGGCAGACAGATCGCTGCATTCTGTTGATGTGTGCTACTAGCTGGGGTACCCAGCGTTGCCAGTGTCCTGATCGAGTGGTGTCTCATGTGCCCTGGAGGATATTGCTCTTGTCCTCTTGTTGGCAAGTCTTGCTTCAGTTTGCTCTGGTGTCTCATGTGCCCTGGAGGATGTTGCACTTGTCCTCTTGTTAGCAAGTCTTGCTTCAGTTTGCTCTGGCATCTCATTTGCAGGGGAGAAAGTTGCTCTTGTGCTTTGGTCGCCAAGTCGTGCTACTGTTTGTTGTTGTGTTTCAGAAGCTCTTGATATTGATTTTCGCTTTGCATCAGCTGGAGCTTTTCCGAGTGATGTTTGTTTGTTGTGCGGCATGTTTCAGTCACTCAATGGCTTCAGCACATTTGAGAAATTGTCCAAGAAAGATTGATTGATTGTGCTCTCTTCCTCTGAATGAACTTAAGTAAACTGTAACCTTATCATTCCCCGTATTTGGTGTGGTGTGCTAAAAAACAAACATTTTTTAATTCCCTTTAAAAATGCTTTAATAAACACTTTCAAACTGTACACAGTAGTAATAAATATCAAACGAATAACCAACACATCGAACATTTAGCTTCAGACACTTTTCCAAAATGTGCCTCCTTCTAGTACCTACTGTAGTGAAACAAGGTGAGCATCAGTAAATGAGGGTGTCTATGGAGTGAATTTTTTGCATCCAAACATAAAATCCATGCAAAATGTGGTAGCAGAGGGTTCAACGGTGTGGATTTGTATAGCCGGACAAACATACACACACACATACATTTTTATTTCCATATAAGCTTTTCCCCTACAAACATAGACTATGATCTTGCCCCAGACAAAAGAGAAATCTATGCAGAATTTGGTAGACGTGGGTTCAACGGTGTGGATTTGTATAACCGGACAAGCATACACACGCACATTCAGCTTTATATGTAAAGATACCAGGCACTGCCCTCGGCAACTTCCATTTCTAAAGATGAAACACAAGCTGATTTCAGGAATAATATCCCAGCTGCGTGTTCTTCTGTGTTATGTTATGTTATGGTACTTGGCATTTATATAGCGCTCTATATATCATTAATATGACCTCAAAGCGCTGGTAGGTTGAAAGCTCTTTTGAACTGTAGTACTGGTCAGTAGAGAGGGATAGTGTCATAGGGTGCGTGGGTGCACCAGATATGTGTGCAGCTGATGTAATTGCCAGATGGTAGCTGCATCCTAGCGTTGGGTGTGGTGTTGAAGATATCAGTTGGATGTGTGCAGTCTGATGGGTGGACACCCAGACTGGGCTTTGGCTGCGTTAGGCCTGAAGGACGCATATGTGAGCATTTAGCCAGAATGTGCTCAGCTAGATGCGTTTTATAGGGTGATGAGGTGATCATGGGGTCGAGTTCGTATGTGAACAGCTAGGCCGAATTAGTCAGGGGTATAGCTGTGTTCTAGTTGAATGATGGTGTATAGTAGAGAGTAAGCGTAGTGATCTGATGTGATGGTTATATTTAAGGTGCCCAAGATCAGGCTCATGAGCAGGAAGGCAGGGAGCAGAGCAACATACAACACATAGAGACTGGGGGCTGGGTTTATAGCAACAGTAGGGGATACGGATATAAAGCAACAGGAAGGGAACTGGGAAGCAGGTTAACATGTACATACGTGTTTCATCCACTCTGTCCGTTCCGTCCGCACTGTCCATTCCATCGACTCCATCCACTCTATCCATTCAGTGCACTCTGTCCATTCCAGCTACTCTTATTAATTCCATCCATTCCATCTATCCTGTCCATTTCCTCCACATTGTCCATTCTATCCATTCTGTCCATTCTGTCCTCTCCAACCAATCCATCCACTCAATCCATTCCATCCATTCCGTCCACTTTTATTTATTCCATGCATTTCATCCACTCTATACATTCTATCCATTCTGTCCACTCGATCCATTCCATCCACTCTATCCATTCCGTCCACTCTATCCATTCTATCCACTATTATTTATTCCATCCGTTTCAGCCACTCTAACCGTTCTGTCCACTCTTTTCGTTCCGTCCATTCTGTCCATTCCGTCCAACTCTATCCATTTGACCATTTCATCCATTTGATTTGTTCTATCGACTACATGTATTCTATCCACTCTATCCGTTTTGTCCATTTTGTCCATTTCATTAATTCCATCTGCGCTATCCATTTCATCATTCCGTCCGCCCCTCATGCCGCACGCAGCTGAATGGTACATATTGATGAACGTGTGGGGCATGTTAATATTTACATTCGCATTTCTATCTAGATGCACTTCATGCTAGTGTTCACAGCTGCATCCAAGTGAGGGGCATACCAACATTTGCATTTCTATCCAGAAGCGTCTCAGGCCAACGTTCACAGTCCTGTCAGGTCTGGTGCAGGCTAATGTTCAGTATTCTGAGTGCGCCATTGCCAATATTTACAATCATGTCCAGGTCTGGCATAGGCTAATGTTCACAACTCTAACTATGTGTGCCAGGCTACTGTGTAGATATCTAGCTAAGTGTGACATTGCTAACATTCACAGTCCTCTCAATAAGTGACGCAGGCTAATATACACAAATCTAATCAAGTGCGGAATTGCTAACATTCACAATCCTTTCTAGAAGTAAATGCGATGCTGGCTACTGTTACAAATCTAGCTAAGTGTGGCATTGTTAACATTTATAATCTTAACTAGATGCAACGCAGGCTACTGTTTACATATCTAGCTAAGTATGGCATTGCTAACATTCACAGTCTTATCAATAAGTGACGCACGTCAATGTTCATATCTCTAACCCAGGCGGCATTGGTAATATTCACAAACATGCTGACAATTCCATTCTATCTAGATGTGACTTGGGCTAATGTTCATAATTTCATCTCGAAGTGTGGTGCATGCTAACATCCACAAACCTAACAGATGCAACGCAGGCTAAAGTTACCATTCACGTCCAGGTGAGGCGCGTGCTAATGTTCACAGTTCTAAGAGCAGAGGTGTGGCATTGCTAACATACACAATCCCATCTGGGTCCAGCGCAGGCCAATGTTCACAAATAAATGAAGTGTGGCATAGCTAACATTCACAATCCTGTCCGGGTCTGGCGTAGGATAATGTTCACAACTCTAACTAAGTGTGGCAGGCTACTGTATACAAATTTAGCTAAGTGTGGTATCACTAACATTCACAATCCTATCCAGATAAAGCGCAGGCCAATTTCTACAAATATAGCTAAGTGTGGCATTGCTAACATTCACAGTCCTATCAATAAGTGACGCAGGCTAGTTTTCCAGTTTATGTAATTCTAACATTCACCATTCTATCCAAGAGAGGCACATGCTACTGTCCACAGTTTCATCTAGGTGTGGCACATGCTGTCTTTACAATTCCATCTAATATGTGTGCACTGTCTGGATGCGACTCGGTCACAGTAGAGCATTACCCATTGGACTTTGCAGTGATCTTTGGGATGTAGATGTAGACTAATGTCAATGACTACCTCCAGGTGTGGCGAAAGCTAACATTTAAAGGTCAGTCTAAGTGTGGCACATGCAAGCATTTGCAGTTACAATGATAATGTAGAGTGGTGGAGCTTTCTGGAGTAAAGTAATTGCTCTACTCCCTCCGTGCCACACTTACATTTTGGTTGCTGCAGGTTGACGGCTGGTCGCTGGCTTCACTGGCTTCCCTGCGGACACCTGCTGACACTTTCTGAAGCCGCCTCTGTAGGAGCTGCCCTTTGCCTTGGGGCCCTTAACCGCAGGGGCTGCCAGGCAGGGGGATGCGTTGGGAGGTTCAGGTGTAACCAGATGAGTCCGCCAATCAGAGGCCTTGGGCGTGGCAGTGCTCACCTACTTAAGGAAGCAGGAAGGCTACGGCCACAGAAAGTCAATGGGAAGCGGTGGGTGGGAAGGGAGGCGGGATCTGGGACAATCACGCAGAAGGGCAGTGGAGGAACCTGAGGGTGAACGAGGGCTTAGGGGGGCAGAAATAACTCTTGGGGCAGCTGTTGGTGGCATGGGATGTGGGGGACCCACCTGCTTCTCGATGGTTGTGACTCAATGGAGGAAGGAAAACAGCCAATCAGAGGGTGGGGCGGGCTGAAGGTGGGAGTGGACACCAGGAAGGGGTGCTGGGATGGGGTACACGGCACACAGGGCCTGGGGCAATGTTCCCTCTAAGCTGTGTGCATGGCGCTTGCCCAGCTTCCTTCTGGGTGCCACTCAGAAGATTTTTAGCAGCGCACACAGACAATTGTCACCTATTCAAAAAGATTTAATAAGGCACAAGCCACAGTAATTACCTGAAATGTTCTTTCTCTTAAAATAAGCAACTAGTCTCGATACTCTGCTAATTTGCATTACACTTCTATGCAAGGGTGACCGTAAACACCTAAAATCCCTAACAGCAAAATACACACATAAGAGGTAAAAAAACCTCATATGAAAAACTGTCTCCATGAACAGAAGTATTTTACTAAGATATTCCTGCACACATTAACCAAATAATGTTCCCTCGCCACCCATGACTCCTAAACTTGGCTCTACAGCACTTTTACCGAATTACTCTAACTTCTGCCCCAGAACTCATTACGATACTACCAGACAACCTTGACGCTTCCTCTCTTGGCTCTGCGACAGTTTAGAAGACGTGTACCTACATCCACTTGTTTTATGTTTGTTGTAATATGAATAACGTTCACGTGCCAGAATTTATGTTACTCATTGTGCCTTGCCAAAAGCGTCACCCACACTATAGAATCGAACTACTAGCTCACATATCGGATAATAACTGTAAGTACGCAGGCTACTTGGATGTGTAACGTTATTCCATACTTCCTCTTCTTTGTACATATGTCACGGAAGTGCTTTGAAGTGTCCCCCTTGCAAGTAAACACATTATAAAACTCAAATATTAATTTGCCCTGTAAGGATTTTGAGAAGACAAATGTGATGCTCAGTGTCTGCTACTTTAGCATCACTAACATTACCGTATAAGTGGAGAGCAACATTGCAATATCATTTACTTTGCCTACAATGGATAATGAGTATGGACTATGCCTGGGATTACTCGTCCATAGTATAATGGCACCGGATACTCAGACAGGAGAATGCTTTTCATACAATCTGCATCGTTTCCAAGTGTTCAGAGTTCTTTTGGGCATAGACCTTCACACATTATATGGTAACTCGCTGCTATACAAAAATGGTTTCACTGAGCACTGTAATACTACACAATGATATACAGGTGGGGTATGCTGCAAACAATCTTGTATGCACTGCAAAATAAATGTGTACATGCACAGTCATGACATTCTTAAAATGCACATAATATGTTGAGGCATTAAAAATGCCTTGCTAACAAATAATTGTGGGTCTGCAAATATCCCAGCGAGTGTTTACTGCTACAATCACTCACTTCTTACAGTGCTCTATCAATTAGTATTGGAGTCTAGCACAGGGGCCGGGGAGGGGTATGGGTGGAAGCGTACATTCCAAACAAAACAGGGATAGTGCTTATTCTACAAAAATTCACCTCAAAGATGGGGGATATTGCCCTTCTTGTTAACTATAATAATGGTATCACACAAAACAATGGACATATAGGGTACACATTAATAGTGTGAAACAATAATTGGCAGAATGATCACCCTATATGTCCATTGTGGAAGCGTACATCTCATCACTCCTTCTGAGTGATGCACAAGGCCGCCCATTTAAAAAACCAAGTCATACATTTCGGCAGTACAGTGAAGGAAATGTGTTGCTTGTTTGCTAAAGGATTGGAAAGACTAGTGCCCGTCTAGACAAAGGCACCTTCTTTTTCTTTCTATGCTCAGCTGCTGAGGGCTTTTCAATATAACCATGTGTTCTATGTGTATCATCTCTAGCATCCCCCTCCATCTTATTTAACTGATACCGAATTACAGAAGAGGGATCCATTGTTACTGAAGAAGGCACTCAATCAGTTGTATCTCTGATGAATTGATGCTATTAACTTAAAAGGCATATATGTTATTTTCTTCAGCAGGGCTCCATATTAAACCTCAGTAAAGCCCTTGTTTAATTTTGTCTCGGCTGTGGTGCAGAAGGGTGGGCAATACTAGAGACTTTATTATGTGCCCTGTCATTTCACTTCCTATGTGAGGGGTCTAATCAGATTTTGCTCCCTACTTAGAGTCAAATGATTTTTCAGGGAGTAAAAAAGTAATTAGCTTTGCCAATAGGGATACGTTCTGTTTATTGCAAGATTTTCTTCCCCTTAAAATTCCTCTTGAGATCTGGCATTATTTCCTTCCTATGCCAGTGCTTTACTGGTCACTAATCGAAAAAATATCAGTGCATCGTTGGGGGTTGAAACAACGATGTGTTCATTGTCTTTCCTTTTTTAGGGAGTAAAAAATTGATGGTGCATATGTCTTTTAGCTTTAGGCTGATGTTATCACTACCCACAGGAGAACATAATGTGGATAGTAAACAGAGGCACAGGAATTTCTGATCATATTCTGAGGTGCAGTTATTCTGATGCACGTATCATCCTTACACACATTATTAGAATTCTCCTGGCCCTTGAATTACTTCATTAAAGTGGCACTTGAAGAACTCTTATCAGCTTGTTTTTAACACATTTCTTTTAATTGACATTAATTCATCGGCAAATGCTGTATTCTGTCTGAATTTCTTGACAGCCACATCGGTTAAGACAAGAGATATTTGTGTTTTGTAGTACATATATGAGTGATTTTCCAGTGGCATAAAACGTTTGCAAGGTACTGTGGCAGATGTTGAAGTCTTGGACTGGTTGATGAGTTTTCTGTATAATCACTTATGCTACATTTTTTTTAGCCTTTGGGCCTCATTACGAGGTTGCCGGTCCAGTAACAACAGTATCGGTATGCTTGCTGGTACCGTTGTTACCGGACTGGCAAACTCTGAGTTGTGCTCGTGGGTGCCTTTTATTCCGCCAGGTCTGCCCTGGCGGAATGAAAGGCACCCGTGAGCACAGCAAGTTTGTAGCACCGGCACCGTTATGAACTTGTAATTGCCCATTCACGGGTGCCTGATTTTCATGCCGGTATACAGGTAGCCTTGCCGTTAAAACCGGCAAGGCTACCTCCAACCTCGTAATGAGGCCCTATGTGTTTGGAAAAAAGTGTTGTAAGATGTGTCAAGAATTGCAGTGGCTGCGAAGAGGAAATTCCTTTTCAAACTCTTTTGTGACGGTAGTTCACTAAATACACATGCTCGCAATGTGGCTTACCTCATTTGTCAGTTGCGCACATGGAAAATAATGTGCGCACAACAGCCAACCAGTTCCGCACATAGGGAAAAATAATTAGAGGGAACATTTGCCTGGGGGCACTAGATTTGGGCAAATATGGGCCAAAAGGGGCTTAGGGGCTGTTAGGGAGAATTTTCGTTCTATGGCTAATTTCCCTCACCTAGTGAGTCCCCCATAAGCTTTGCTGGACTTCTGGAGTTTATTTTTTTCACTTGGTAAGAGTGTGCCTTTTTTTCCCTCTGGTAAAAGAAACAAATCTGAACTGGTTGCAAAGTTAATGGGAAAACAAAGTCTGGAGAGTGGGTCAGAAGGGCCTACCACTCCAGCAAATGTTGATACTAATGTTTCTGATTCTGAGAGTGTTGATTTAGAAAAGGTAGATGAGTCCTTGTTAGAAAACCCTACAACTCCCTTACCTGCTCAGAAAGCACAACCTCTGCCGCAGGGACCCCCACAGGTCCCACACTTATTCCTAAGTTTATTGCACTTGAGAAAATGAGGCTTGAATTGGAAGTGAAACGTATTGATGAACAAACTGCCATGAAACATCAAGAGTTAAGGCTCATAGAAGGGAGCTGAACCATGAACTAGAAATGAAGAAATGGTCTTTAGAAAATGCTTCTCTCCCAGAGTCTTCTAGGTCTTCCAGCCCTAAGGGACCCCGTATGCCAAAGGAAATGATTGGTATGTATGAGACTAAACTTGATGTTTTGGATTGGTTAGCAATGTTTGAGTACAATCATGGGATTCAAGGTATCTCAGGGAATCAGTTGATTCCTTGGCTTTTCTCTAGGCTTCCCCCTGTTGCAAGTGATGCTGTAATGGAGTTGGGGGAGGAGGATAAACAGGATTATGAGTGTGTGAAGCTAGCATTAATAGCTAGATTTGGGAAGACCCCTTCCCAGTATCTTAAGAGGTTTAGAACCCCCAAAAAGTATGATGGTACCACTTGGGCTACCTTGGTGTGTGAATGTTTGAAAAACTTAGATGGTTGGGTTAAGGGTTACAAATTGAACACTTATGAAGGTTTGAGGAATCTTGTAATGTTGGAGTCTATTTTTGATGTCTGCTCTCCCGAGCTTAGACAGCACTTGGCTTATTCAAAGGAGATAGATCCTAGGAAGTTAGCTAAGGCTGCTGACTTGTGGGTTGCCAACAGGGCTACTCACAAGGATTCTGGGGCAACTAAGAAAAAGGAAGAGGGAAAGCAGTCAAAGAAAGACAACCAAGAGAATTCCAATACCTCCCATCCAGAAGAGGTCGCCAAACATAACCAGGGTAAACCACAAGAGAAACCAAATAGGGCTAGTGTACCTCCTGGTGCCAAACCAGAGGTAGGTCAGGATAAACCCCCATTCCAGAGAGCATTTGGGAAATGCTTTAGTTGTGGCTCAACTGATCATATGAGAGGAGATCCCAGATGCAAGGGTAACCCTACAGGGGTCAGCACTACCTCCTTAGCCTTCTCCCCAGAGGGAGAAGTACAGATGGCTAGTGCCCTCTTTCATCTGTTTGCTGAAGAACCTTTGGCTCTTCAAGCAACTGTATCCTTAAAGTCCAAAGGTCTGGGTAAGAAACCACATAGTGTTGTGTATGACTCCATTCCTGAAAACTCTAGGGAGTACTTGTCATGATCTCTGCTTCCAAAAGGTCAGGGTTTTCCCAACTCCCTTGGAAGCAGATCCATAACCCAGGTTCCGAGGGCCAACCAGTCCCAATTGGGACCTTTTGGACCCAGTCCTGGCGCCAGTGGCACCAGGCTCATAAATGTGTCCAGTCCCAGCGCTGGAAGCGCCGGGCTCATAATGCTTGGGTGGATTTACCTGCAGCAGACCATGCTGCTTACTTGCCTGCCAGCTGAGCCTCTGATCCTCTTCTGTTTGGAACTACTTTTCCTGTTGGGTGGGGCAGGAGCCACTCCCTAGATTCAGAACACTGGAACTCTTCTGGAAAGCAGGAACTCTTTTCTTACCTAGGCGTGGCTGTGGAAGGAGACACCTAAGCACTACAGGAGGCTATTTAAACCACACCCGGTGGATGAATCTTGCTTTGCGTTATTCTGCATCCTCTGCAGCAGAACGCTCATCGTGTCTTCTGCATCGGATCCTGGGCCTAAGGAAAAAGGCTTACCATCCTGAATCCAGTCTTCAGCAACACCTATAAAGACAAGAAAGAACAGGTTAGCATTCCGGCATCTGAAAGACAAAGGCTTACCTACTCTTCGTGCGCTCCGGAGGTCTTCACACTGCATTCCGGCATCTGAAAGACAAAAGCTTACCGACTCTTCGCACTCTCCGGAGGCCTTCGGCGCTGCATCCTGCATCTGAAAGACAAAACAAGGTGCGTTTAAAGACATTGGGGAACTTTAATACTCACGTGCCATTACTCCTTTCCACATCAACCCCAGTGGGTATTCCGGCACCCTGCAGCCGCTCCGAACTCGTACCTGCAAAATAAAAGACAGTTAGAGCGCATCGTGAAGCAGGCAACAAGCGCTTACTTACGTGCTTCCAGGCGCTTCTATTCATCATACGGACTCCATCTTCAACTCACTTCAGCCCGTCATCCGCCATCGCCGGAACCTGCAAAATAAGAGACATCATTGCTAAAGACTTTAAAGACAATAGAATTACTCGAAACTTACCGTTCGTGCAGTAAACGACGGACAGCAGTCCTCTGAAGTCAAGAGGCCTGCACTACCGATCCAGTGAAGAAACTGATTACAGCACCCTGCCCCGAGGCAGATGGAGAGCTCGGCATTCACTTACCTAAGGTGAGAGCGTTAACCTTTGGGGGTCTACAGGAGAGCAAAAAGGGAAGAGATAGGGAGACCCCCAATAACCCCAGTTCATTAATCCCATATTTTCTGTCTGCAGACATCTTACTCTTGAAGTCAGGCATACAGTGCACAGAGGTCCAGCCCAAAGAGCCAACCGGGTGCTACACATCACCTTTGAAGATACGGTAGTCGCCCAGTCAAGACCGGCGCCTCTGCGAGAATCAGGTGAGCGTTACAGAACGCAAAGCCTACCGCAAAACTCTCGCCCAGGCGCTATGGAAACCTCGGATACTGACCACCTAGCCCGGTTACTTGGGGAACTAAGGGCAGAAGTGCATGCAGCTCGTCAGGAAACGAATGCTCTAAGGAGGGAAGTAATTATTTCCAAGGAGAGAACAGACGGTCTTGCTAGACAATTGCTACAGGCACAAGCCGGACAAACCTCGTTACCCGCATCAGGGGCAAATCTTCCTTCAACATCCTCTATGAATCCAGTGCAGATCAACCTACCTGGGAATGTACCTCTGGCTCCGCCCGAACGATTTTCTGGTGACCCAAAGAGGTTTGCAGTATTTATCAATCAGTGCCGGTTGCACTTCTTATGCCGGCCAGCAGCCTTTCCAACTGATCAAGCTAAAGTAGCTTTTGTACTTTCGTACCTTAGTGGCAATGCGGCAGACTGGTCGATCCCTCTAGTTAATCAAGATGATCCGGTTCTCCATGATTTTCAAGCCTTTCAGCTTAGTATGGAAAAACTGTTCGCAAGACATTCACAGGGGCAGGCCTTGGACAATGAGCTTCTTTCGTTGCGACAGGGTAAACAAGACCTTTTGGCTTATATTGCATCTTTCAATAGACTAATAGTGGAAACTCAATGGCCTGAGGACAAAAGGATTACGCTGTTTTACAGAGGTCTACGTGGAGAGCTCAAAGACGTTTTAGCCCAAGTAGTGAATCCCCCACAAGACTGTTCGGATTATATAGACTTGGTCGTTCAAATAGATCATAGACTGCAGAACAGGAAGGCCGACCGTTCCAAGTTTGATGCTCGAGTATTTTCCAAACCGCCAACTCCTTCCAAAGGAGTAGACTCCGGGGAACCCATGCAAATTGGGGGTCTGAAAGGTCCTCTAACACAAAAGGAGCGGGAAAGGAGAAAACAGTTGCAATTATGCCTATATTGCGGAAACTCAGGGCACTTTCTTCGAGACTGTCCGGTGAAACCTGCCAAGAAGGCAGTAGGAGCTGCAGTTACCAAAGTTACAAACTCTGAGCAGGGAAACGACCTCGCCCGACAAGAATAGAGGTCCTCTTGCCGAGCGTGAAAACCAGTTCCGTGACCTCGCATTTCGTGATACCTATGGTCCTCATTAGCCCTGATAATCCGGATCGATTACATGCAATTGAAGCTTACGTCGACAGCGGTGCCATCGGCAATTATGTGGATCATGAAATGGTTTTGAGGATGAATCTAACTCTTTGTCCCAAGGCTGTAAAGGACGTCATTACTACAGTGGATGGTACGGAGATAGCCTCCGGGCCAGTAACGCATACCACTCAAGAGGTGACGCTAGTAAGTCAAGATGGACACCATGAGAAGATCGTGTTCGATGTGATCAAGGCCCCTCAGTTTCAGATTATTCTAGGAATACCTTGGTTAGAGAAATACAATCCTCTGATCGATTGGCGAGCAAGAACGGTCCAGTTTCCAGAATGTGTCTCTACTTGTCACCTTCCACCTGGTGTTGCACTGGCAGCAATTTCTTCAGAGACTCCCCAGTTACCTCCCGAATACCTTGAATACCAAGATGTTTTCCGGAAGGATCAGGCTAACACTCTACCTCCTCATAGGTCTTATGATTGCCAGATAGACCTGATACCTGGATCTACTCCTCCTTGTAGTAGAATTTATGCTCTCACCGAGCCTGAGAACCTTCACCTTCGACAATACCTGGATCAATACCTGGCGAATGGGTTTATTCGTCCTTCCAAGTCCCCTGCTTCTTCAGCTTTGTTCTTCGTTCCAAAAAAGGAAGGAGACCTTAGAACTTGTATCGATTATCGCTCCCTAAACCAGATCACCGTTAAGAATAGATATCCGTTACCTTTGATCCCTGAACTCCTGGACCAAGTCAGAAAAGCATGCATATATACAAAGCTGGATCTTAGAGGAGCTTACCACTTGGTACGAGTAAAAGAGGGCGATGAATGGAAGACTGCCTTCCGCACCAAGTATGGGCTATTTGAATATCAGGTCATGCCCTTCGGACTTTGCAATGCCCCGGCCGCCTTTCAATATTTTATGAACGATGTCCTCAGAGAGCTCATAGATGTGTGTGTTGTTGTTTACATTGACGACATCCTCGTTTATTCTTCATCGGAATCTGAACATCGGAAACACGTGAAAATGGTCCTCGAAAGATTGCGTCAACACAAGCGTTTCGCTAAATTGGAAAAATGTGTTTTCAACGTGACTGAAGTTGAATTCTTGGGGTTCATATTATCACCTGGCGGAGTACGTATGGATTCAAAGAAGGTCGATGCAGTTCTCAAATGGCCATCACCATCCTCCGTAAAAGGTGTGCAAAGCATGTTAGGCTTCGCTAACTTTTACCGCAGGTTTATCCCCGAATTCTCTCGAATAGTCCAGCCCATCACTGCCTTGTTAAAGAAAAACAAACGTTTTGAATGGTCTACCGAGGCGGAACAAGCTTTCCAGGATTTGAAGACTAAATTTATCTCTGCACCAATCTTAAAACACCCTCGCCCCGAACTCCCCTACATCGTGGAAACTGATGCTTCAAGCCTTGCCATGGGGGCAGTTCTATCACAAAAGGACCCGGTAACCAATCAGTTGCATCCCGTGGCATTTTGGTCCCGCAAATTCTCGCCTCCGGAAATCAATTACACGATTACTGACAAGGAACTTCTGGCTATCAAGTCTGCCTTTAAGGCTTGGCGGCATTATCTGCTGGGGGCCCGACACACCGTTACTGTGATTACGGATCACCGAAACCTGCAATATTTGAAAACCGCAAAAGCCCAATCCTCTAGACAACTCCGTTGGGCATTATTCTTTGCCGAGTTTGACTTCATAATTACCTATCGACCTGGTACAAAGAACGGTAAAGCTGATGCCCTTTCTCGCATGGGAGTGGAAGAACACTTGATCAACCCTAAACCTGTACCAATCATTCCCGAACAAAGAATTCTGGGTGTAATCGCCACAGAATCCATAGAGGAAGTTAAGGATAAAGCCAGGCAACTTGTAACTCCAGCTGACATACAGAATTGGCATCTGCAGGGAAAGGACTTTGCAGTAAAGGACAACTTATTGTATTTCCAAGAACGATTATACCTACCCAGCACAGATTTACAGAAAAAAGTAATCTCCTGTTATCACGATTCTTTAATGGAAGGTCATCCCGGTATGGCCAAGACCTCAGAAAAGATCAAGCGCTACTTCTGGTGGCCGTCTTGGAAAAAAGATATCAGAGACTTTATAATGTCTTGTGGAGTATGCGCCCAAAACAAGAGTCAAAAGGAAAGACCAGCAGGCCTCTTACGCCCTATTGACATCCCACCTCGCCCTTGGCATACGCTTTCTATGGACTTCATCACCGATCTACCTCCATGCTCCGGATACAATACGATTCTAGTAATCGTGGACTTATTCTCCAAGATGGCGCATTTCATTCCGCTCAAAGGCTTGCCAACAGCAGCAACTCTGGCCCGAGAATTCCTCGAAAACATCGTCCGACTACACGGTTTTCCTTCGGTTCTAATTTCGGATCGAGGTAGTCAATTTATTTCTCATTTTTGGCGAAGTTGCTGTCGGTCGGCTCAAATTGATGTGAGACTATCGACCAGTCACCACCCTCAGACCGACGGACAAACCGAGAGGACCAATCAAACTCTGGAACAGTATTTACGCTGCATGCTGCAACAAACTGAAAAAACTTGGAAAGACATCCTTTGGATAGCCGAATATGCCTACAATAACTCTGTCCATTCGGGAACTGGGAAAACACCGTTTTTTCTTTTGTACGGCAGTCACCCTCGAACCTCGGAGTTGGATCCCCTCCAAGATCTTGAAACACCAGCAGTAGACTACCTGCATTCTACAATCACCCAAGCCTTTAAGGAAGCTGTTTCTCACCTTCAAAGGGCTAAAGAACAATACAAGAAAGGAGCAGATCAACATCGGAAGGAAGCCCCTCAATATCAAGTAGGGGACCAAGTCTGGTTATCCACCAAATATCTACCTCTAAAAGGGCCACGCACATTCAACCCAAGATACCTTGGTCCCTATTCCATCACTACCATAGTAAACCCAGTAGCGGTCAAGTTGGACTTGCCCCCTCACATGAAGATACATCCGTCTTCCACGTCTCTCTATTAAAACCCGTGCAACCTCAAACCCGACTAACTAAATCTCCAAAACCCATCCTAGTTGATGGAGAACTCGAGTTTGAAGTCAAAAGCATTCTGGACTCCAAGATCTCCAAATCTAAACTATTTTACCTAATTGACTGGAAAGGCTACGGCCCCCAAGAGAGATCCTGGGAACCTGCTGAATATGTCCACGCTCCTCGCCTAATCAAAAGATTTCACCGAACATTTCCTGACAAGCCAAAACCCCCGGAGAAGCCCGGTTTGGGAGGGGCTTTGAGGGGGGGTACTGTCATGATCTCTGCTTCCAAAAGGTCAGGGTTTTCCCAACTCCCTTGGAAGCAGATCCATAACCCAGGTTCCGAGGGCCAACCAGTCCCAATTGGGACCTTTTGGACCCAGTCCTGGCGCCAGTGGCACCAGGCTCATAAATGTGTCCAGTCCCAGCGCTGGAAGCGCCGGGCTCATAATGCTTGGGTGGACTTACCTGCAGCAGACCATGCTGCTTACTTGCCTGCCAGCTGAGCCTCTGATCCTCTTCTGTTTGGAACTACTTTTCCTGTTGGGTGGGGCAGGAGCCACTCCCTAGATTCAGAACACTGGAACTCTTCTGGAAAGCAGGAACTCTTTTCTTACCTAGGCGTGGCTGTGGAAGGAGACACCTAAGCACTACAGGAGGCTATTTAAACCACACCCGGTGGATGAATCTTGCTTTGCGTTATTCTGCATCCTCTGCAGCAGAACGCTCATCGTGTCTTCTGCATCGGATCCTGGGCCTAAGGAAAAAGGCTTACCATCCTGAATCCAGTCTTCAGCAACACCTATAAAGACAAGAAAGAACAGGTTAGCATTCCGGCATCTGAAAGACAAAGGCTTACCTACTCTTCGTGCGCTCCGGAGGTCTTCACACTGCATTCCGGCATCTGAAAGACAAAAGCTTACCGACTCTTCGCACTCTCCGGAGGCCTTCGGCGCTGCATCCTGCATCTGAAAGACAAAACAAGGTGCGTTTAAAGACATTGGGGAACTTTAATACTCACGTGCCATTACTCCTTTCCACATCAACCCCAGTGGGTATTCCGGCACCCTGCAGCCGCTCCGAACTCGTACCTGCAAAATAAAAGACAGTTAGAGCGCATCGTGAAGCAGGCAACAAGCGCTTACTTACGTGCTTCCAGGCGCTTCTATTCATCATACGGACTCCATCTTCAACTCACTTCAGCCCGTCATCCGCCATCGCCGGAACCTGCAAAATAAGAGACATCATTGCTAAAGACTTTAAAGACAATAGAATTACTCGAAACTTACCGTTCGTGCAGTAAACGACGGACAGCAGTCCTCTGAAGTCAAGAGGCCTGCACTACCGATCCAGTGAAGAAACTGATTACAGCACCCTGCCCCGAGGCAGATGGAGAGCTCGGCATTCACTTACCTAAGGTGAGAGCGTTAACCTTTGGGGGTCTACAGGAGAGCAAAAAGGGAAGAGATAGGGACACCCCCAATAACCCCAGTTCATTAATCCCATATTTTCTGTCTGCAGACATCTTACTCTTGAAGTCAGGCATACAGTGCACAGAGGTCCAGCCCAAAGAGCCAACCGGGTGCTACACATCACCTTTGAAGATACGGTAGTCGCCCAGTCAAGACCGGCGCCTCTGCGAGAATCAGGTGAGCGTTACAGTACTATGTGAACAGTTTTCTTGTCAATGGCCAGGACACTCCTGCCATGAGAGACACTGGGGCCAGCAGAACAGTTGTGGACAAAAGATTTTTCAGGCCTGAGGATGTTGCTAAGGCACCCAAGACCCCATCAAACTTGCTGGAGGCCCTGTTCAAATGGTTCCTATTCTACCAGCTCATTCAGTATAACAAAATGACAGTGAGGATCCCTGTCAGTATTCAGAGTGAGGTGCCTGGGAGAGTCCTGTTGGGGAATTATCTAAAAACACTAGGAGTATTATCCAATACCCCCAGGCCTCCCAGTATGGAGAAGCAGAACCAAACCAAATTGGCTAGAGAGGCCACCTTAAGGGACCACTCTGAGCCTGTGGGCACCTCTACCGAGAACCCCACTACAAGCGCTGGTGTTAGTAAGTTGACCTCTAACCCAGGCCCATTTCAGGCTAGTATGTTAGGGAAATAGTAGCCCAAACCAAGCTCCATCATTGTCTCCCCAGTTTTAAAGTCTCTGACTCCCCCTGCTTCTGGGGAAGAGGTGGATAGACCAACTGGACCCCGCTATAGGCCTAAGAGAACTGGTCATTCTCAGTGCTGGTGGAAAACCCGAAATGAAAAGTCTAAGGCCAAAAACCTTCAGACTGTTGGACCTTCTACAGAAGACTCCAACCAAAATCCTAATGTTAGGAAAGGAACTCCTAAAGTAGGTAAGGTTAGATCTAAGAGGAAGGGGAAGCATGTACATTGCTTATCCCCAGCCCCTCCAACCAAGATGCCTGAGACCCAACCTGCTCCCAAAGGAGAGGTGGTGAGGAACCCTGGAGGCCCCTCTAGATCTAAGGGAATCCTTTATAAGGACCCCCTGAAAAAGCCTATCACAGGTTCAGGAGTTGTGCCAACTTCTGAGGGACTGGTCAACAAGATCCCCTATAGATTCGAAAAGAAAGATGTCTCTCAAAGGGAATGTAGGTCATATAGCTTACAAAAGAAAACCTTTGATTGTAACATTAAGCACAGAGCAGGAAGTCACCACCAAAATGCTGATGGTCTCTCTAGGATGTTTATAACCGACTAGAGGTATGAGATCCATCCAGGAGTGGATTAAATCCTCCTGTCCCTTAGTCTGGGGGGTCGAGTGTTAGGGAGAATTCTCATTCTATGGCTAATTTCCCTCACCTAGTGAGTCCCCCAGCAGCTTTGCTGGACTTCTGGAGTTTTTTTTTTCACTTGGTAAGAGTGTGCCTCTTTTTCCCACTCTTACCTGTGTTTTGTCATGTGCATTTCTCCTTGTTGTGTGATCTTGGACTCTGGAGCACACCACTCCATGTGTCCAACTTGTTGTGTGTGTTACACAGCACCTTCAGTGCAGTAACACAGGGTTGTCTCTAAGACTTCCCACTGACTCCTTTTTCTGGGGCTGATTACTGTCCCCCAGAAACAGGTAAAGTTGCCATTAACTTTACATAGTCACTTTTTAACTACAGACCCAGTGCAACCCATCTTACATGGAGTACTGAAAGGGGTTAAATCCTACCCCTTGTTGTCTGTGCCTCTCTGAGCTTTGTTTTGCTCTTTTAACATTTAGACTTGTCTGGTGGCAGTGGTATCTACCCTAACTTTTCGACCGCGATTATACTATATAAACGTGGTATTGTTTTAGGCTATTATATTAGCCTCGAACATAAACCCGCTTGACCAAATACTCTTTCTTTTGGCTCCGGTCAGGTTTATCCGCCATTTCTTTTTGTTAAAGTCCTTTTTGTTTTTTACTTTGCGCGCAAACCCGGTTTGCCTTCTTTGTTCACCGTCTTTTGGCGGGCTTCTGCCGAGAAGCCCTCCTCTGGGCGCCTCGGTGTCTAGGTGGGCTGAATGTGAGGGAGGGGTGTAGTCACCCCCTGCACAGGGTATCCTAGGAAACCCAAGTCACACTTTGCCATGATTAGCTGAGGTGGTTGACCGGGCTAGACAACCCCCCCTGCTGCGTGATTGACAGGCAGGCTGTGTGAATGGGGTATTTTTGCATAAAAACCGAAGAGAAGTGGAGAAGAAGACAGCTGCTGCAACTACCCCGTCCCGGTGAAGCCCTGCTGCAGTCCTGAGCTATCTACCCTTTGACGACCAGAGAAGATCCAGTCCGGAGTCTTCTTCCCTTGAGCCTGGTGGGCTCAACCAGCTCATCTTCCACAGCCAGAGGATCCTCTTCGTGGTCGAAATCACTGCACACTGCTCTAGTGGTCCGGATAGCCATCTGAAGAGCCTCTCCTGTTTTAAAGGAGCGCACCTTTTATTCGCCGTCGCTGCTGCTGGCTTCATCCCCGAGTAGTCCAGACATCCTCCTTCTCGTCTCCACGACCGAAGCTCCAGGAACCGAGGGTCTGCAGGAAACTACCAGGAACAACTGCCGTGGCACCAGCGTCTTCTTTGAATAAGGTACTGTGTTCTGCTTCGAGGAACTAGGGTGAATCCTTGTTCTCCTCATCCAAGGCTTGCCCTTGTCTTCCTTCCCTCTTATAACTTTTGCTTCCTCTGTTGACAATATCCAAGTGCTCCTGGCAACGTTGAATCTTGAACTGTCTGACTGTGTGATCCTCGACAGCAGGAACCCGGTTCCACTTGACACTGGCTCCAGCCTATTGACTTTTGTATTTCTGTCAGCGAGTGTTCTCTGATTCTGTCTGCCTTGACAAAAGTATTGCCTATGATTTTTGCCCCCAACTCTCTCTGGTTAGCCCAGGTGCTAAGTGTGTTTTGTCCCGGTAACATTTCTTGCCGCGGATACACGTTTCTTTAATACGACCGAGCTGTCAAAAAGTGATTGCATATGTGTTCCCGTTAACATCTTTTGTTTCACAACACCGGTCCGCCAAAACATAAGGCACTTACCTTGAGTTATTCTGTGGCAAGATAATTGGTTGTTTCTTGTCTATTTTACGTGTGGTTTTGAATTTATAGAAGTGTTGTGTTTTACAGATGGTTTAAAAATAAATGTACTTATATTTTTTACATGAAACCTTGAGTCAGTGTTTGCTTGAGTCACAGTAATTGTGGTCGCTTTGTGTAATCTCTGCTACTGCTCATATACTCTTGAGATAGGCCTGGCTGCTCCGCTACATCTACTACTTTAACATAGTAGTACAGGCTTGTACCAAAGGTGAACTTGTATTACCACTTGTAGTCTTAATTGTGTGTAGTGGTCCCTAAGGGCACTGCACAGGATTCTGCCTAACAGGGGGCACAACAACACTCACCTGCTTCATCGATGGAAAAGGGAAACAGGTGGGAAAAATGAGTCACTAGACTCAATGGAGGAAGGAAAACAGCAAATCAGAGGGTTTATGCCTGTGAACGCGCGTCTGGTGGTGCACTAGGCGCTGAAACTAAAATGCACCTATATTGTCCCTTTAAGTTAATGTTTAAACAGGCTGGTTAGCAAATCTGAAAATAATCTCTGACTTTTCATTGCTTTTTTCAGTTGTAAAATAATGGGTGCACTCAAATTAACTGAACGGTTCTTGATCAAAAAGATGACACCGGAATTTTTTGGTAAAAATTGGTCTTAAATCCAATACCTGACAACAGAGGTAATGGTTATAATGTAAACGGAAACAATCCTAATAATTATATTACTGTTAATATTACTGTTCTGGTTATAAGAGCCATACATTGGGGGGCTGCGTCTGTAAGGCACCTTTAAATCGTGCTCGCCCCTGATGGGTCGGTGATCAGGATTGGGCCAGGCTCCTACTCCAACCATTCCAGGGGCCTGAACACAATCCCTGGCTGTCTCACGCCGATGCCAACGCGACATTCACATGCCAACGAGTGCCTACGGGCTTGTGGCAGCGTTTTGCTCAGCGCCCCATACACTCTGTTGATGGGACCCCCGCCCCCTCACCATGATAAGGCTGTTAGACTGTGATTTCCCCACATGTGAGGTGGATGGGCGGGTTTGGGGGGGACTGGGGTGGACAAATCCCTGCACAATTTTAAGTGGGGGGGATGCAATGTCATTTATCCCCCCAGAATATATGTTTGGTGTGTCGTGCAGGGATCTGTTTTTGAAGTGGGGTGAGGGGCTGCTTACTATGTAAGCTGCCCTCTCCCCCCTCACCCACTAAGCAAGGGGGCAATACCCTGGGGGCAGATGGGTGATCATCTGCCCCCAGGAAAGGGGGGCAAACAAAAAAAAAGATTCTTTTTTTTTAAATGTAGTTTTGGGTGGGGTGGGTGCGGGTGGGACCAATAGCCACCAGGGGTGGCCCTCTCCCCCCACCCTAAGTGGATGGGGGTACCTTATGTAGCCCTCCCTCGGGGCAGATTTCTGCCCCTAGGAAGGGGTACATGAGATGCCTTCCATCCGTTTGGTGTGTGGGGGAGAGGCCACTGCAAATATTGGCAGAGCCACCCCTCCCAAGACTGGAGCAGTACGTTTTGACCCCCCCCAGGGCAGATGGCCACACACATGTGCCCATCTGCCCCTAGGGAAGGGCAAAACAAAAATATATATATTATAACTTGTTTGGGTGGGGGGGGCACTAGACCACCAGGAGTTTTTGTTTTTCAAAGGGAGTCGTGCCCATCTGCCCCCAGGAAAGGGGCAAAACAAAAATAAAACAAATTATAACTTGTTTTGGGTGGGTGTGGGGGCCCATTGAACCACTGTTAGGGAGAATTCTCATTCAATGGCTAATTTCCCTTACCTAGTGAGTCCCCCAGCAGCTTTGCTGGATTTATGGAGTTTGATTTCCATTTGGTAAGAGTGTACCCTTTCTTTTCCCACTCTTACTTGTGTTTTGCCATTTGTATTTCAACTGATTTTGTGATTGTGGACTCTGGAGTACACCACTTCAGGAGCCCCCTTCTTTTGTGTGTTACACAGCACCCTCAGTGCTGTAACACTGGGTTGTCTTTTAGGCTTCCCATCGACTCCATTTCTGAGGATGACTACTGTCCCCCAGAAAAGGGTAAAGTTGCCATTAACTTTACTTAGATATTTAACCACAGATCCAGTGCACCCCATCTTACATGGAGTACTGAAAAGGGTTACTTTGTATCCCTTTGTATCTGTACCTCCTAGAGCATTGTTTCGCTCTTTTAACATTTAGACTTGGCTGGTGGCAATGGTATCTACCCTACCTTTTCTACCACGATTATGTTATATAAACGTGGTACTGTTGTAGGCCATTATATTAGCCCCAAACTTAAACCTGTTTGACCAAATACTTTTTCTTTTGGCTCCGGTCGGGTTTATTCACCATTTCTTTTTGTTAAAGTCCTTCTTGTGTTTTACTTTGCGTGGCAAACCAGGTTTGCCTCCTTTGTTCACCGTCTTTAGCCGGGCTTCTGCTAAGAAGCCCTCCTCCAGGCGCCTGGGTGTCTAGGTGGGCTGAATGTGAGGGAGTGGTGTAGTCACCCCCTGCACAGGGTATCCTAGGAAACCCAAGATGCACTTTGCCATGATTGGCTGAGGTGGTTGTCCGGGTGAGGACAACCCCCCTGCTGCGTGATTGACAGCCAGGCTGTGTGAATGGGGCATTTTCGCATAAAAGGCAGGTCTCTTGGGCTAGAAGTCAAAGAGTCGCCACTGGAACTACAAGGTACCGAAGAGAAGCAGAGAAGAAGTCGACTGATGCAACTACCCCGTCCCGGTGAAGCCCTGCTGCAGTCCTGAGCTATTTACCCTTCTATGACCAGAGAAGATCCATTCCGGAGTCTTCTTCCCTTGAGCCTGATGGGGATAACCAGCTCATCTTATACAGCCAGAAGATCCTCTTCGTGGTCGAAATCGCTGCACACTGCTGTAGTGGTCCAGATAGCCATCTGAAAAGCCTAGCCTGTTTTTAAGGAGCACACCTTTTATTCACTGTCGCTGCTGCCAGCTTCAGCCCTGTGTGGTGCAGACCCCTCCAGACGTCCTCCTTCGGATCGAAGCTCCAGGAACCGAGGGTCTTCTTCACTGAATAAGGTACTGTGTTCTGCTCGAGGAATTAGGGTGAATCCCTTTTCTTCATCTCCAAGGCTTGCCCTTGTCTTCCCTCCTTCTTATAACTTTTGCTTCCTCTGTCGACAATATCTAAGTACTCCTGGCTACGTTGAATCGTGAACTATCTGACTGTGTAATCCTTGACAAGAGGAACCCGGTTCTACTTGACACTGGCTCCGGCCTATTGACTTTCAAATTTTTGTCTAAGAGTGTTCCCTGATTCTGTCTGCCTTGACAAAAGTATTGCCTATGATTTTTGCCCCCAACTCTCTCTCGGTATCTCAGGTGCTAAGTGTGTTTTTGCCCCGGTAACATTCTTGCCGCGGATACGCGTTTCTTAGTAAGACCGAACTATCATTACTGTCAAAAAGTGATCGCTAGTGTATACCCGGTAACGTCTTTTGTTTCGCAACACCGGCCCGCTAAAACACAGGGTACTTACCTTGAAGTGTACCGTACAAAGTGAATTGGTTAGTTGTAGTATATTTTACGTGTGGTTTTGAAGCGATAGCAGTGTTGTGTTTATAACGAATGGTTTAAAAATAAATGTACTTATATTTTTTACCTGAAATCTTGAGTCAGTGTTTGCTTGAGTCACAGTAACTGTGGTCCCTTTGTGTAAACTCTGCTACTGCTCATATACTCTTGAGATAAGCCTGGCTGCTCCGCTACTGCTACCACTTTAACATAGTAGTACAGGCTTGTACCAAAGGTGAACTTGTATTGCCACCTGTAGTCTTAATTTTGTGTAGTGGTCCCTAAGGGCACTGCACATGATTCTGCCTAACAACCACCATCGATGTTTTTAGTGGAAAGGGAATGGTCCACTCCCCTCCACCTCAAATAGATGGGGGGCATCTCATGTAGCCTTCCCTGGGGGCAGATTGATAGCACAATCTTCCCCTATGAAAGAGGCAAAACAAAATCTAAAATTAAAAAAATTATAACTTGTTTTGGGTGGGTGTGGGGGTCACTAAACCACCATGGATATTTTTAGTGGAAAGGGGGGTGCCCACGGGTGTCTTCGTTTCAGAAATGCATGGGGTTCTCTGTTTTCCTTGGTGGCTTTGACTCCCTAGGACCAAATCTGTAGGTTGTCCACATGAGCAAAATCTGCTGTGCGAAAAGACTTGGGGTTACCAGTATTTTAGGCTTTTCCCTTTGCACCCAGGTAGGTGCACCCCCACATGTGAGGTACCATTTTCATCTGGAAACCTGTGGTAACGCGGCAAGGTAGGCCATGTGTTGTTGGCTGTGTGTTTCGGTGGGTGACCAGAGTGAAATGTGCGGAAATTGTGGGGTTTTTTCTGCCATTTTCCCGATTTTCCCCCAAACTATGGAATCTTTGCCTACATAGTTGTTGCCTGACCTGTGCAAATGACCCCTTCCTAAACTTGGAATATTATCTACTTTTCAGAAATGTATGCCTTTCTGGCTTCCCATTCAGCTTTCCTACCCTTTTCTTCCATTCCGTCCACGCATGTCCTATTGGACAAAAAACGGCAAAATCGCCTACCTCTCACAAAACAGATGATTAGCATATCAAAATATGTAATTTTGGTTTCCACTTAATCTGTTCTTGAAAGCCTGGAAAATGGCGAATCCAGCACAGCAAACCATTTGTTCCTAGCTCTTACAAGGAAAACACCACAGGCTTCTTTGTACAACATTTTATTGGCATTTTCTGAAAAAAACCCAAATGTTCTCGTCTTTGGTTATTTTCTCTCACCGCCCTACAGCAAACTAGGATTCCTGGGCGGCGTTACAACCGCCTACATGTGGGGAAAAAGGGGCCAACTTTGGCCGAGATATCACATGTAACAAAGAAGTTACAAGGGATTGAATGGCGACATACCAAAATCACCAAAAAAGGCCTTGGCACTGGGGGGAAATACCCATGGCAGTTAAAGGGTTAAGACAATAAAGCCCCAGAGGAGATATAATTTGTAAGGTTGCTCAGGTAGTTAATTCTCCAAATGCAGATTGTGCACATGAATATGTAACACCTGTGTTCAGCACCTGGCTTAATCTTCTGGTGGGATAATAGGCAGAGTGAATGCATTCAGCTTCCGATGCAACACAGCATTTTCCAGGTCAATTGGTTCAGAAAAAGTGGTGGAAAACACTATTACTGTTGTTTTTTCTAATTGGCCAGATTTTCGTGTATTTTCTGGGTGGAGTTCAGAGCTGAGTGGACACACCAGGGCCCCCTGTATTTCCAGCTCCACTAGACAAATGCAGCCTTACTGCCAGCATGGATCCGCATGCTGGAAATAGGGAAAGGGATTCCTCTGGGATCTGCTTGGAAATGAAACCTGGTAAAAGTGGGCAGAGTCCAGAGGAAGCCATTGTCAATTCCGCCAGCAATCGTTAATTGCGTGAGGTATTTACACTCTTCCAAAGTGGAAAGGCAATGTGATTTCACCTGCCTTTTACGGTAAGATCTTCCATTTTGTAGTGGAAAAGTAAAAATGTGCACCAATGGAAGTGGTCCACTCCATGCAGTTTACTTTGCGCATTGATGCTTGGGGGTTTTGCGTGATGCTACACATGTAATAAATAAATAAATACATTTAACATGACCCCAGATTAATCACAATTCGTGATCAGAATGAGTGAGCATGGCATGGCGCTGGTAAGAGGGTACCCTGTGCTTCTTGAGTGCGTTGGCAAATGCCCTTAATTGCCATCTTGCGTTAAGCAGGTGCTGAAACCCATCAGTGTGGATTGCGCAATAAGTCGACAGAGGTATTTCAAATGGCCAATTTCGCTCTTTGGGTGACATTGTCAAAGTGGGAGAATGTTGCCCAGCATGTGCCACTTTCTCTGCGGAGTGAAGTGTGGCCACCCCGAGGAAGAAGTGTGAAAAACCCACAAGGGCACTGTGCCCTGCTCTTTCTGTATGTGTCTTCCCCCAAAGGGCGACAGATGCCGACTCTGACATGGATAAGTCTCAGGTGGCAAGCCTGTACTCTAGTTGATGTGGCAAAGGATTCCAGACTTCTGAGGCAGATAACATTAGTAGCAATGAGTTACATGCCACCTGACAGGTATGTGTGATAAAGTTGCAAATCAGAGCTGTTAGTGGGCTAAAGCAGGAGGCAATGTCTGCCCACCCTCAAAGGGTACGTACAACCAAAAGTAATAGGCCCCTCCCCCCATCATGGCTGTAGGGGCCAGGCTCCAAAACAGGGCAAGAATGCCCTATAATCATCCATGCTCACAAGTAGGGTACCCTTTGTGCTCCAGGAACCCTGTTGCGCAACCTCTGTGCTTTCCAGGTGATACTAACATTATTTAAAGCCAGAAGTCTAAAAGGTAATCACTTAATTGCAGCTGGAAATTATCTCCTGGCATGATCAAAATGTCTTAACCAAGTGTGACATCATCCCCTTCCTTTATAAGCGATAAGTGTGCTCTTGCGTTTCTTCATCCACTGAATTACTGTTAGAAACAAAGGCAAAAGTTGTGTCTCTTGTGTAGGCATTAGGAAGGCAGTTGCCAGCCTCTGGCATAATATGCCCATTTTCTTCCAATATTGGCTAGCTGTTGCCCTCTTATGGCCAGGTAGAATGCCTTTCCCCTGCAGACAGAAAAGCGTAAATAAGAGGCCAAATCAAGACATGGAAAAAATAGAAGTTAAGACAGACTGCAGCTGCCTTTGCTGTGTTAGGGAGAATATGTTGAGTGTTCAAGCAAGGAAGTATGTATAAAGCAAGCAAGCAGTGAGACAAGGCAGAGGCAAAGAAAGGCCAGAGGGGCTCTTTGAATAATGTAAGAGGGCAGAGGACCCATGCTCTACCATCCTTGTAACATATGAGAGAATCAAATAGATCAGGCTTTGCAGCAAATGTTAAACGAGAGTCCAGCTCTGCATTCAGAATAACAAAGAAAGGCTAGGCTCTGAAGCCAGCATGAGATGGAATAAGAGGGACCAGACTCATTGTGAGAGGCTGGCCAGCCCTCGCAGGGGCGTTAGAGACGTGGCCTATATAGCGGGCTGCCCCTCTGGCCACCCCCTGGGTCCACATACACCCCACCTACTAGGAATCCCCTGGGTCCGACACATCCGGCCGCGGACCTGGGGAGTGCTTACAAGGGGGTGGGCTTGTGATCGCTCCTCCTCCTTGTTTGCTGTACCCCCCCACACCCAGGAGGACAGTCAAAGCAGCAACATCAAACACCTGGTCCCTCTACTCCCATAACAGGGCTTGCTCAGGGGTACAAACAAGATTTCCTTTTTCTTTGAAACCTCCATCTTTCCATTCCAAGAGACACACACGATACCTTGCCCCACCCAAAAAAGTAGCAACTTGCAGTTGGTAGAAAAGGCTTCAATTCCTTTATTTGGCAGGAGTCCACTTACAGGTGATCTGCCTCTTAACGAGCTGGCGTCCTAGCTGTGGCCCACTGGAAGTAATTGTTATTTCCTCTCTCTTACCATGAGCTCATAGTCAGATGAAAAATCCAGAAATGCAACATACAAAGACATGGGGCCTCATTACACGGATGGCGGTAAGGATTTACCGGTACCGGTAAAATACTGGTACCGGTAAATCCTTACCGCCTTACTACGAGGTCCCTTTGCGGGTTGGCGGATTTAACGCCTGCTTTTTGCAGGCGTTAAAAACCAACCCGCAAAGGGACCCAAGGAGCTAATTACGGTACCGCAATTTGCGGTACCGTAATTAGCGCCTTCCCCATTCCTATTATGCCCTATGGGGCAAAAATGGGAATGGGGAAGGGCAATGGTGGAAGGGGGAATTACCGCCCCGCCAACCTTGGAATGGGGCGGTAATTCCCCTTTCCGCCACGGCGGTGCCAGTATTTTACCGGCATGAACCATGGCGCTAATAGCGCCATGGTTCTCCGCCATCCGTGTAATGAGGCCCCATATGTTCTGTTTTCTTTTCTTCTTTTCTCGTGTTTTATACAGTGATATTTGTAATTTAATACGTAGTGCTATTTTAATTCTAATTTTGTGAAAAGTCGAGTTCTTTGACTAAAACACAATAAATAAATAAATAAATAAATAAATAAATAAAGCAAAGTCCCCAAGATGCCCCCTGTCCCCCCCAGATTTCATGTGTCTCCTACGCCCCTGGGGGTGACCTCTCTGATCCCAAGCTGCAGATACCATTATTCATCTGCTGCCCCTGAAGGTAGGACAAGTGCCTCTCCTTGACGCGCACTGCCGCTGCTGAACACCAGAGGGCAGAAGCGAGTTCCCAAACACCTGCTGGTCCCCGGTAGGTAAACATGCAAGACTTCAACCTGAGCGTCGTAAGTCTCTCACTTCTTTGCAAGTCTTCCAAGTGTACCTGACTATGCGATGCTCATGCTCCCCATTTTACCGCAGGGCTGCATCCGCTCAAAGCACAGCACGTGCTTCAATCACCAGCGACATATATGGGCCCTCGTCATATTTGATATGCATCCATTCACCCACTTAGGATAATAGTGCCAAATATGCGTAACTTTGCATCACTGCGCACTGTTTTGTAGTTATGACCCACCCATGTTGGCGGTCCCATTAAATTGCGGTAATTGCACCTGCGTCATACCGCGATTGCAAGGGCAGGTATTGCGTTCACCCCGAACCTGCCATTTTTATCATGTGGGTTCCAAAGAGCGTAGTTAGTGCATGGCAGTAAAGCAGGCAGCATTCGGAAATGTCGCCCGTTTTACCGCCACGAACAAGGCTAGCCAATGGAGTTTGTGATCTATGCGTTGTTGCGTTCCTAAGGACATGTGTGTCCGCAGTCACTGGACCCCGCACCCGCAGACTAACCTCTTACTGTAACAGTGCTTTTGGGTTTGACGCCCTGCACTAGGTGGAGGAGGATGGGGGTCGGGGGAAGCGGTTCGGCACTCAATTATTGGCGTGCAATCAGTGTGTGCTTGGCCCTGGGGGGCCTCCACGTGCAGTCAGTGTGTGCTTGGCACTGGGGGGCTTCCGAGTACAGTCAGTCTGTGCCAGTGGCGTCGCTAGGGGAGTATGGGGGGGCCAGTGTCCACCTTGTGACATGCTGTGCCCTCCCTTGTGCCCCCCTTACCTAAGGCGAGCAGTGACTGTGTTCTCTGGTTCTCTGTTCGTGGTGTTATTTATGACACTCACTGAGCAAATGTCTCCTTTTGTCTCAAAGCGAGCAGTGATGGAGCAGCTTGTAGCCCCTCCCATCAGAATGTAGCCACGAAACTGCTAATGATGGGGCATTAGTCACTGAATGGTTTCGTGCCTGCATTCAGATGGGAGGGGAAGGTATAGTGGGGTGTGGGTAATTGGTGTGCACAAAAGCCTCTGCAGGAGTGCTTGTGTGACATCACACATTACCTTTCATAGGTGCCCCCCAACTTTTGTCTGTGCCCCCCCTACTTTTGTCTTTGGCCCCCTCTGTGCCCCTCCTAAAATTGATTCCTGGCGACGGCCCTGGTCTGTGCTTGGCACTCGGGGGCTTCAGCGTGCCATCAGTGTGGTTGGCACTGGGGGCTTCCCGCTTGCAGTCAGTGTGGTTGGCACAGGGGCTTCCACGTGCATTCAGTGTGGTTGGCACTGGGGTGCTTCTGTGCGCAATGAGTGTGGTTGGCACGGGAGGGCTTCTGCGTGCAGTTAGTGTGGTTGGCACTGGGGGGCTTCCGCGTGCAGTCAGTGTGGTTGCCAGGGGGGGTCTACTGCGTGCAGTCATTGTGGTTGGCACTGGGGGGCTTCCGCGTGCAATCAGTGTGGTTGGCATGGAGGGCTTGCGCGTGCAGTCAGTATGGTTGACACTGGGGGGCTTCTGCGTGCAGTCAGTGTGGTTGGCACCGGGGGGCTTCCGCGTGCAGTCTGTGTGGTTGGAACTGGGGGCTTCCGCGCGCAGTGTGGTTGGCACTGGGGGTCTTGCGTGTGCAGTCAGTGTGGTAGGCACTGGGGGGGGCTTCCACGTGCAGTGTGGTTGGCACTGGGGGGCTTCTGCGTGCAGTCAGTGTGTGCTTTGTGCTGGGGCTTTCGCGTGCCATCAGTGTGGTTGGCACCGGGGGGGCTTCCGTGTGAAGTCAGTGTGGTTGGCACTGGGCGGCTTCAGCACGCAGTCAGTGTTGTTGGTACTGGGGGGCTTCCGCGTGCAGTCAGTGTGGCTGGCACCGGGGGCTTCCGCGTGCAGTCAGTGTGGTTGGCACTGTGGGGGCATCCACGTGCCATCAGTGTGGTTGGCATGGGGGCTTATGCATGCAGTCAGTGTGGTTGGCAGTGTGGGGGCTTCCGCGTGCAGTCAGTGTGGCTGGCATTGGGGGGCTTCCACGTGCAGTCAGTGTACTTGCCACTGGGGGGCTTCCGTGTGCAGTCAGTGTAGATGGCATCGGGGGTGGGGGGGGCTTCTGCATGCAGTCAGTGTGGTTGCCACAGGGGCTTCCACGTGCAGTCAGTGTGGTTGGTACTGGGGGCTTCTGCCTGCAGTCAGTGTTGTTGGCACTGGGGAACTTCTGCATGCAGTCAGTGTGGTTGGTGCTGTGGGGGCTTCCGAGTGCAGTCAGTATGGTTGGCATTGTGGGGGCTTCCACGTGCAGTCAGTGTGGTTGGCACTAGGGGCTTCCACATGCAGTCAGTGTGGTTGGCACCGGGGGCTTCCCTATGCTGTCAGTGTGGTTGCCAGTGGGGGCTTCTTCATGCAGTCAGTGTGGATGGCAGGGGGGGCTTCCGCGTGCAGTCAGTGTGGCTGGCATTGGGGGGGCTCCCGTGTGCAGTCAGTGTGGCTGGCATTGGGAGGGGTTCCGCGTGCAGTCAGTGTGGTTGGCACTGGGGAGCCGCCATCACAGTAGTAGCGACGGTGAACCCCTGGAAGCGGAATGGATGAGAACAAGGTGGAGCTGGGGGCCCTTCACCTGACGCTCCCTGACTGCACCCCGCCCAATGGCGAGGAGCGACAGGTGCTGATCCTGGGGAGGTGAGACGAGGACAGAAGAAGCTTAAAGGAAGGAAGAGAGTGGCGAGGAAGACGGAAATAAAGAGAAAGAGACACGGGGAGAGTGAGGACGAGGGAGAAAAGGGAGAGACTTTGAAAGAAGCGGGGACCGACACCGTGAGAGAGGCAGAGGCGCCCCCGGAGGCCACAGTGGGACATCCAGTAACAGGTGCTACCGGGCCACCATTTCCCCATCTCCAGTACATTTTTGGGGAGAGTTTCTGCGCGTGGTAAGTACCCGGACCAGAGAGATTCACCTGTCTTTGCACACTGTTTTTTTCTTAGAAGCGAGGGGCGTACACGCTCGCTCTCATCCTTAAGGCGCTAGAGTGTTGGTGGCATTTACAGCACGTTTCTGACTGGTGCAGTTGCCTGGGTACAAGACAACAGCACCCACCCGGGGCGAGGCAGCGGGTCTCCCCATGACGGGGATCTGAGTTAGGCACCTTTTAGCGTCAAATTGGGTGCGCATTTCAACAGGCTCTCTCTGTTGTTCTGGTTACAGTGCATAGAAGCACACTGCATATTGCCCGGCAACCTAAAGGTGTATTTTAGTATTCAGGCAGAACAGAACCGAACTTCTTTGTAACCATTTCCCTAACAGATGCAGAAACTTTACAAAAGCCGCAACAAGTGATTAACACATGCCAGTGGTCACCTTCCTCTTTTAACCCTTGCTGTGCAAGAAAGGCAAACGCGCCGAGGCACGTGGCATTATCAGCAAGCTACTGTTTGAATTCAAAAACGTGCATTTGACCAACGGAAGAATTAATGCTCGTTTTCCCAAATGCCGCAATGTTTTGACTTTTGGTGCCGATTTATGGCATTTTTTGCCCAGTTGAAAGTGACTTTGCACTGCTGAAAAGTGACTTTGCACTGCCGACAAAAACTCTGATTCATGGAACTGTGCAAAGCGTATTTTTGCCGTGCAAAGTCATTTTGTACTGCAAAAATGACTATGCACGGACTTTGGCAAAAATACACTTGGCACAGTTCAATAATCAGGGCGTGGGCAGTGCAAATTCACTTTGAACCGGGCCCTTGGTCTCCCAATGCCACCTGTTGGCTGTGTACTAAGGAAAGGGGCGGAGTGGGTGAAGAAAGGGGGGAGTTTTAACCCACGCGCTATGAGCGGTGCCTTTGCCCTGTGTAGCGCTATGAGTGGTGCCTTTGCTCTGTGTAGCGCTATGAGAGGTGCCTTTGCTGCGTGTACTCTCACCCCAGTTGACCGCATGCTTGAACTGTCCCTCTTCTCACAACTCTCCTGAAAAAAAGTGAACCCCCGGGGGACAGTGTGGATAATTACATGCGCTGAGAATCAAAGCGGGGTGATGTCATGTGACTGTAGGTCCCAGCATAGCAAGCAAACCTGCATCAATATCTCCCCCGGGGCTGGGTGCGCTGCCGGCTCCACATACATCGCTGCAGTAGGTGCATTAACCCATTGTGCTGTCGCCCTCCCCCATTCCTCTGCGACCAGGAGGCTGGTTATCTATGATGCCTTCCTTTGGCTCATTAGATCCATCTTGGATTGTTTAAACTTACATGCCCTGATTTATGGAATGTTTAGCGCGGTGCAAAGTGACTTTCCACTGCCAACAAACACCCTGATTCACAGAGTGGTGCAAAGTGTATTTTTGAAGTGTAAAGCCAATTTGCACCAGTACAAAGTGACTTTGCACCACGCTAAATATTCCATGAATCAAGCTCACGGCCTGCACTCACAGGTGAGACATGTGACAGTCTCTTACTGCAGCACCTCCCTGGCTGAGATTCACGGCAGAGGGCTGCCTTCCTCAGTTTGGGAGGGTCTTAAGCCCTCGCAGTGGCTGACTCGACCAGTGGAAGCAATGCCGCCCCATGCAGGAAATATTCGATCAAAGCATTTAAAGCCACGCATGGTCAAGGCCACGTTTGGGGGCGGCACTTAAAGCCTGGTGCTCGCCAAATTAAGTAAAACATGATTTTTCAAGTGCACTTTAAAGCTGCAAACTAGATAGCTCAGCAAGTTAAGCCTTAATCCAAGGTATCTGTTTTCACTCTGCAGGACAGCTTCCAATGGTAACTCGGCCGACTCAGCCCCCCATCCTTCAGAGGGTGATGAACCGAGTACCATTAAAGTAGGCAAAAGCAACACTTTTCTATTACAGTGCTTTGAAACGGGCAGCATCTGGCACGAAGCGCTATATAAAGCGTCATTTATTTATTTATTTATTCCTAATATACTTATAGACGTACGGCTTTGTACATACAACATAAAGGGTCATTTAACAGCTGGTCCTTTTAATGTCAGGGTAACATTGAAGTGCTCCGGTAGCATTCGTCTGTAGCTCGCACACGCAGAGCCCATCCCTCTGCCTTTCTTCATGTTATGGCTATTTTCAGCCTTTTCCTAAAGCTCAAAAAGATGGTGTGTTCAAAGAGGTGACTTATAAACACTGCCCAAAACCGTCACTCACATACCAAATATTGTTTTTTTCTGAAAGCATACCTAGTTTTTTTGTCGCGCTTCGTATGGGAACACTATTCTGCGCTATAACCCCCCAAGCAGGGCCGGTGCAAGGAATTTTGCGACCCTAGGCAAACTGTCTGATTGGCGCTCCCCACCCCCACCCCAGGTTCTAACCAATCTCAACCAACCGTCCTCATTTTGTTACCGATTGCCGCAAACCCTTTACCTCCACCGAACACATTGCCCACATCTTCTGCTGTAGATGGATTCCATTGCACTTTCCTCACCCTCACGCCCACTCACAGTGTTAGGTTTCAGAAGTCAAATTAAAACCTCTGTGTTTCATAAATACAGGTTTATTAAACAAGTCAATGATACAATAGCAACAACAAATGTAATACTGAGGCATGTGGATCTAATCCTTTCTGTAAATTATATATAGGCAAAACAAACAGTAGGAAAACGATTTTGGAAATACATACTGGACACCTGTAAGCACATAAGCAGCACTACCTGGTACAAAATACTAAACATGTCCCAATACTTACTACTTACTATGATATTTATGCATTCAACAATACTTTGTAAGATTTTTCTTATTTTTAAAACACCTAAAAAAGTGAAAAACAGTGAGTGACTCTCCAAAACCATCCAAAATCCCAAGAAACAGAGCAAAAGACAAACCATGAAACATTTGTCTGGATCACCGAAGCCATGGTGATCCAGACATATAAAACACACGTGTCTAGGAATGCATGTGACTGTCATGATGCCTACCCCTGGGCATCAGGACCAAGTCCATCAGCTCAGGGAGCAAGCATCCAGATACTTGCTAAAACCCCAACAGCCCCGGCTGGGGGCTGTTTGGGTTCAGTCCTGGCACCTTAGACGCCAGGCTCATCATGGAAATCAGTCCTGGCGCCATAGGCGCCAGGCTCATAGACTTTACTTACCTGATGCAGACCATGCTGCTAGTGAGTCCAACCCAACGTGAGGCTTGGGTGGGACTATTTTGTTACAGGAACTATTTTTTACTCGGGTTTGGTTCTTGGGAACTTCTTACCTGGAACTACTTTGCAGGCTATTTAAACCATGCCCAATCAGCAGCACATGCTTCGCGTTATTCTGCATCCAGCAGCGTAACGCTCACCGTGCCTGCAGTCTGCATCCAGCCTGATGCCACGCCCACCTCGCATCTGGAGCTCCTAAAACAAAGAGGAAAGAAAAGGACACGGTTAAAAAACAAACTATTTTCGAATTCCTCACCTGATTTCGGATCCATCTCGCCTTCGGACCTGGAAAGAGCATCATTTCTGTCCGCGCTGCATCTCCACCTGCAGCACCGCGCCATACTCACCAGTCTTCACAGCATCTTTCGATTCGGCGCTGCCTCCATCATTTCTTCGCCGAACTCCGGCACCTGAGGGACAAAAGAAAACAACAAGGTGAGCCGAGAAAACCAACAAATATCACTCTTATCACCATAGACTTACCTGTTTTACCACAGGAGGCATTATTCTATAACTCTCCACATCTTCATGTGCCGCATCTGCAAAGGGAGAGAAAACAACACGTTAAACACGTGCAACATTTACCGGACAGCGTCGGGTAACACAGACTCTTACCTGAACGCCACCAGCTGCCACGAGGGTATCTTCTCACGATCCCAGCTGCAAGACAAGGAAGGAAGGGGGGACAAGAGTGAAACATCGGACATATTGAACTCTATGAACTTGATACTTACTGGATATTGCCAGGAACCTCAGAGTCAATACTCGCCGGAAACTCTCCCACGCCTTCAAACCAGTGAAGTAACTGGCATTCAACGCGCCCCTGCAATCCATGCAGGATGGAGAGCTCATCATTAAAAAACATAAGGTGAGGCTCTTAAGGGGATATCGGAGGTGACTAGAAGGGAGAACAGTGGGAGGGGGCCATCACTGAAATCCACGATTGGCTAAATCCCTTTCTCCACTTGCAGGAGAATACTTCTACGGATCAAGCAGACGAGATTAGGCGGGCCAGTCCAGACAGTCATCTCAGCACTTCGCATCACGTTGGTGGAGACCGCAGCTGTCCGGGTGCACATAAAAATTAACTTTCCTAGCTTTAATTCTCGCAAATGCAGAAACAAGGTTCTTGATATCAATGTGTTGAGCAATGTCATGCTCTATTGACAAGGTTGCTAGGCCAACGAGTCTTTCTTGCATCATAGAAGATCGAATATAACTTTTGATCAGCTTTAGCTTTGAAAAGCTTCTTTTGCCACTTGCCACTGAAACAGGCTGGGTTAAGAGAATCTGGAGAGCGATACATGTGTTGGGCATACTCTTTGCCAGATTATTGTTGTATACAAATTTCAGTACATCTTGTGGGGATGACCTATTTGGAACTCTTCTTGCAATTACTTGCAATTTATTGCACAAATCTGATGCATTAATGTCCTTAGAGTCCCCATGTTATAAAGCTTTCTTTAGCTTCAAGCTTCAAACAGTGGTCAAACATTTGATGTGCTGCCTCAAACTCAAATTCAAATGGTGTATGTTATATAAGGAATCCAAACACAGAACTAATTTAATGCATTTGAAATTTTCCTTGGGGTTTTCAGTAGGCTCATCATCTGCTTCTTATGTGAACTGCTTCTTCTTCGAACACGTACAGAATGATCAGGTTTAAAGCACGCAGGAATTTCCAACTCTTCTGCCAGTTTACGTGCATCAATAAGTACTTTCGCAAACCCTTCATCACTCCTGCACCCACCAAGAAGCTTTTTGGTTTCTTCCAGTTGTTTTATAGCATCACGAACATCAAGTGTTTTTGTCTGAAGTTGTTTGCTTGTCACATTTATCTCTGCCACACAACAAGGCAAACTACAAACCTGAAGCTAGAAATACCCTTTGCAAGACCTTGGGCATCTATGCAGGAGATATTACCAGATGATCCTGTTTGCGTAGTGTCATTTGATACCTCAACTAGTGCATCATACACATCACCCAGCTGATAGCGTAGCGGATTCAAGGCATGAATTTGACTTTCGAAATGTTATGAGTTGAAAAAACAGTATTAAAAATGTTTTTATAGGTAACTTTAACCTGGAGCTGCCAGTGAGAAATGGTCCTATGACACAGGGACCATGAAAATTACAGGCAAACAAAGAATTCAGGTGACTCCACCCTATTAGTACTGGTGCTCTTAGTTGGCCCCAAAAGGAGCTGGAGAAAGTTCAAACATATGTTGATTCAAAATTCATCTGGTAATTATAGGTTTGTTTCTGTGACCCTTTTAGTTCCTTATTTAACAACATTTTGAACAAAAATGCCAGAACTCTTATTTTTAAATCAAGAACTGTTTAATGCACATTCCTGTGTGAGCCTTTTGACTTATGGCGAGTAGTGAGGCAAATAGGATTGTAATAATGAGCCATTATATGTACATATGCCAATGCATTTCGGTTTAAACCATCTTCAGGGCTGTACATATGCGTGTTTTATGACAAACTGTAATGTTAAACCTTTAGGGTTCAGCAAACCACATTCACAATAATTTCAAATGAAATGCACAATAACCCAAACATTATGTAATGAAAAGTATAGAATTCAAAAAAACATACCGACGTGTGCCAATTGTATTGGTTGATTGATGTCATCACAAATCACAAAATAGAGAAAACAAGAGAAAGTTTGTGTCAGCTAGTTGCAATTTCTGTATTAACCTCGTAATGCTGTCAACAGTAGAAAAAAATCCTACTTCTTTCTACTCTGTTGTGGGTTTCCTCTTGCGTGATCAGTGTAAACACTGAGAATGAAACAGCATCTATTAGAAAATAAACAGTATGTTTAGACCCTAAAGCTTCTGTGTCTATATGCCGTGAGTTAGAGCATGGACGGCACTCACCTCTCATCAAATTCTTTTGCAGAGAGTGAAAGCCGAGCAAAGCCACGTTGCCGCGGGTGCACGCAGCCTCACTCTCTATTTAAGCGTCACCATGGCAACAGGGCGAGGCGTCGTGTCTCCGTGAAATCACCGACATGCTAGACAATTCTGCTCTGAACAAGAGTACCAACAGAGTTACTAGGGGAATCCAGACGTGGACCCCTTGCTCACTGTGGTCAGAGAGGCACAGCGCCACCTCACTGATGAGGTCCAACCAGACCGAAACACGTGTCTGGGGTTTCTGTTAGTACTCTTGTTCAGAGGAGAATTGCCAAGCATTTCGGTGCTGGACTGCCCCAGGGCAGGACAAAGACTGATCTGTTTGGGATATTTCTCCTCTGTGAAAGATAGCGAGCTAAAGAATCTGGGTAAGGCTCTCGTAACCAGGACTAATGTCTGGCAGAGGGACGCCCAGGACCCCCTTGTTAATTTGCAATTCTCAAGAGCTGCATAAACTCGAGCGTATGGTGCGGTGGCTCATCCACATTATGCAAAGGGCACGGCTATTCGGCTACAAAGTAGATATTTCCGCTGAGGGTACTTGTGCATGCAAGCAACATAAACCCATTGCACAGCGCTTTCTGTAAACGCTTTGAAATGTCCTTTAATAACTAGTGCGTTCTTTAAAGTGGTGGGGTCACTCTACTCGCGTGATGCTTGACATTTAATGGGGATTGGTAAGTGTCACTGGGGGACTGAAACAGATATGCACATGACCTACGGCGAACTCAGAAACATAGCAAGTGGCTGTTCTTTTTTGCTTGTGCTTCTCCTGCGTTTGATGTGCGCGAAACCGGAGGTTGATAAAGAGGTGTGCTTATTGCATTCATGTATAGGAGAACTTCCGGGGCTGTGGAAGATTCGAAACAGCTGTAGAAAAGATGTTGGTATTAAGTACCAGGCATTTGCCAGGTGCTGCTATTAGAGGCCCAGGAACTCGCACCATTTTGCACCTGCTACCACGATGGCCAGTTAATACCACTATGGCAGTGCCTAGTTACCGCCTTTGCCATGCCTACACAAAAGCCAAGCTGTTGGCCTTGCCAATGCTTGTTGTGCAAATTCTGACATGTGGTGAGGCTCTAAAGGAGGAGACTTTTTAAACATTGTTGAGCTGGGCTGAAGTCCCAGACTGCCGGGCTTCTGGTGGCACCCCAGTCCTCGCAGGACCACGGCCTGCAGAAAAAGCCTGTCTCATGTGGGGGTTGGGGCAGCAGAGGGCTGAGCACCCTCTACAAGCGGACACCCCCATGAAAAGCTCCCTGAACACAGATTAGGGTCCGCCGCAGCTCATCCTTTGGGCAAACAGTACATGAAGCCAAGCGAATGGGGCTGTAGCGCTGGAGACCTCCTGAGACCCCCAACTAGAATCCAAGCATTCCGCCGCTGAGCCCGGGTCAGCACTGACAGCACCCCGAAGCCTGCTCCCCTTGTAGCTGGCGTTTCCCAGCCACACTAGGGCACTGCCCCACAAAGGACATGTTTAGAAAACGCAGCGAATCCACGAAACTAAGTGCATCGGGTGGAGGAGAAGGTGGTGCCTTTGGCTAATGTAGCGCCTCGACACCCACCCCTGTCTCCAGCTTTAATCCGACTCTACAGACTCACGGTTTGAAAGCCACTGGCATCCCATTGCAGTGAGAATAGGGACTACAACCCACATGGTGTCCCGCCAGACTTATTCATGTAGCGCACAGCACTACCTCGCTGCCGTTTCTCTGCACTTTACAACCCAACAGCTCCTCATTTGATCACCATGGAAGGATCCTGTCACTTTTGGTTACTTGTTAATCTACAGATCGGAGGTTGCTCTATTCAGGTGTGAGACCCCCCCCGGCCCGATTTACATATTAGCCGCCTGCTATTCAAAATGCTGCCTTTCCCGCTCTAAATGCAGCCCCAGCACCAGAAAGCGAAGAGAAGTACAGAGCGAAGTAGAAGTCCAGCTAGTGGGGGGGGCTGGGAGGGAGGAGTTGAAACCTCTGCTGCCGCCGGTGCTTTGACCATGTATTCAAATACATTTTTAATGCAGTGGGGCAGATATCGGACACAGTGCCTTCCTTCCCTTCCCACGCCTTACGTCTCCTCTCCCCACAAACATGTCCGAATACTGCTGTCTCTTCAACAAAATGCACATTATGAAATGGTCCTGGAGCTAGAGTGAGACAACCTTTACGAAATGAAAATGTATCGATTTTGGACCCTTTCGAGTCGAAAGGCATTAATGTCTGGCACAGTACCAACCCACTGCATATATATTTCCACAACATCAAAGAAATGTACATTGAGTGACAATATTATGGGTACCCTACCGTACCGCCCCAGATGTGTGGCCTGCTGGCCTGGCCTGCCAGCACCCGCACAGCAGAAGGCTGCTGAGGGCTTGCAGGTTGCGCCTGCAGCTAGTGCCGCTGCCAAAAAAGTTAACTGTCTCAGGCTGCAGACTGGATTCACTGACTCAGTCAGTCCAGGAGGCAGTGCCACGTGCAGTGCTCCTGCGTTCGTGTTGCCATTCACTGCTAATGTGCAGGTGCTGAGTTGCCAGCGCTTGAGTGAGGCTGCCATGCCCATGTGTGACCCTTAACTGACCCCAATCATTTCACGGGGCCTGGTGCCACGATGACGCTCCTACAGCCAGCCTCAGCCTGCAGGCTGCCTGCAGCCTCAGACGATGTGAACAGGGCCGGTGCGATGACAGGCAGTGTTAGCATTTTGCCGCTCTAACATGTGAAAATATAGGCAAACGCCTAACCTTGCCTAGTGATAGCACTGCCCTGCATAGATCACTGCAGTAGGTGCATTAACCCAATACGCTGTCACCCTCCCCCATTCCTCTGTGACCATGAGGCTGGTTATCTATGTTGTCTTCCTTTGGCTCAGATCCATTTTTGATTGTTTAAACTTAAATCCCCTGATTTATGGAATGTTTAGCCTGGTGCAAAGTGACTTTCCACTGCCAACAAACACCCTGATTCACAGAGCGGTGCAAAGTGTACTTTTGCAGTGCAAAGCCAATTTGCACCATTAGGTGACTTTGCACCACGCTAAATATTCCATTAATCAAGCCCATGGCCTGCTCTCACAGTTGAGACGTGGCCGTCTCTTACTGCAGCGCCTCCCCGGCTGAGAGTCACGGCAGAGGGCTGCCTTCTGCCTTCAACTTCCTTAGTTTGGGAGGGTCTTAAACCCTCGCAGTGGCTGACTCGACCAGTGGAAGCAATGCCGCCCCATGCAGGAAATATTCGATCAAAGCATGTAAAGCCACGCATGGTCAAGGCAACGTTTGGGGGTGGCACTTAAAGCCCGGTGCTCACCAAATTAAGTAAAACATGATTTTTCAAGTGCACTTTAAAGCTGCAAACTAGATAGCTCAGCAAGTTAAGCCTTAATCCAAGGTATCTGTTTTCACTCTGCAGGACAGCTTCCAATGGTAACTTGGCCGACTCAGCCCCCCATCCTTCAGAGGGTGATGAACCGAGTATCATTAAAGTAGGCAAAAGCAACACTTTTCTATTACAGTGCTTTGAAACTGGCAGCATCTGGCACGAAGCGTTATATAAAGCGTCATTTATGTATTCCTAATATACTTATAGACGTACGGCTTTGTATATACAACATAAAGCGTAATTTACCAGCTGATCGTTTTAATGTCAGGGTAACATTGAAGTGCTCCAGAAGCATTCTTCTGTACCTCGCACGCGCAGAGCACATCCCTCGGCCTTTCTTCATGTTACGGCTATTTTCAGTCTTTTCCTAAAGCTCCAAAAGATGGTATGTTCAAAGAGGTGACTTATAAACGCTGCCGAAAACCGTCACTCAATACCATATATTGTTTTTTCTGAAAGCATGGGTAGTTTTTTTGTCGTGCTTCGTATGGAAACACTATTCTTTGCTATAACCCCAAGCCACGGCCCTGAGAAGTGCTGATTTGGGGCCTACGCAGCGAAGCCGTTACAGGTGTTTTTTGGCTATATGTACTTTTTATAGCGATTGTTCCCCTTTTTGGCTACAGTGAAGGAGCGCCTCTTCAGGGTCTGTGGCGAGAGTGCACTTTGTATTGCCCCAATCAGATGTAAAAAATAAAATAAACCGCGACCCCAAAACCACCTTGCGTAAATATACCCTGGCAATACTGGGGTCCCTTTGCATCGTCACCGTGCTGTGACTGTTTTACACCCCGTTATGCTGGGGCCCTGTCACACCCTGGTACTCCGTAGTTCACTTTACTGGAGACATTTTACATCCGGGTTATGCTGGGGCCATGCATGCGGACATCGACCCCTGCTCACGCCAGGGTCATTGTACACCTGGATCACTCGAGAAATTGTCTACCCCGGGTACAATAGCAGCCATTTTATAACGTGGTTATTCCAACAGGCCCATTTTAGATTACGATCACCCTGGCGCACGTGAACCTCCTGTCACACTCGGGTCATTTTGTAGCCTGTTCATCCTGGGGGCATTTTATATATCGATCACAGAGGCACCCTGTTGGTCACATTGGGGGTACTTTATATCCTGGAGGCATGTGAGCCATTGTTTCTCCTGGTCGCACTGGGGCATTTAATAGTCTGGTCACACCTGCCTCATTTTGTATCCTGGCCACACTGGGGCAATTTTAAATCCTGGTCACACTAGGGCATACTATATCCTGCTCCTGCTGGGGTCATTTTATATTTTGGTTACAAAGGAGTCATTTTGGATCCCGATCACTATGGGGAAACTGTATATCCTGGTCACACTAGGGAGGTTGCATAGCCTGGTCCCACTGCCGCCATGTTATATCTTGGTCACGCTGGTACCATTTTATATACTGGTCACACTGGATCCATTTTATATACTTTTCACACTTGGGCCATTTTCTATCCTGGTCACACTGAGGGCATTTTATAGCCTGGTCACAGCGGGGCCATTTTATATCCTGGTCCCATTGGAGACATGTTGTAGCCTGACCGCACTGAGGGCATTTTGGCTTACTGCGCAAAAACCCAGACTCATTTAAAGTGGAAAAGGTTGCTTTAATGTGACAGGCCAGAGCTTATAATTAAACGCCTACCTGGCTCCCTTGCCTTACAGACTAAAAAAATATTTTAAACAACGACTTAAATAATTAAACATTTTCCCTTTCCCCAACAATTAAATAATTAAATAAATCCCCTTCCTCCCTAACTATCCCTTGGACCCTACCGTCTCCTTACCCCTTCTCCAGGCGTCCCGCTTTCTCCCCGGGGCCATGCCCCTCCAGGTTCAATACCTGTTCCCCTGGGGTAGCCCGCTTGTGCAAACAGCACCACCCCATCCTTTCACGCGCCATTCCCCCATTGTGCTTCCCTCCCCCCACATCTAAAGGGGCCATGCCCCCGGCACCAGAAAAACCTTCCACCAAGGTGTTCTTTCTGCCCCACCCCCCACCAGTTCTCTTTACCTCCAACTCCTTACCCAATCTCCCAGCCAAGAGCCCAAGTCCGCCAGATAATGATTATTCCCATAAACCGACAAGTGCACACCATCCTCTCTAAATATCATGAATCCTTCATACACTATTTCCTTATGGACCAAACCTGTACCGCCACCGATGCATAGAATTCTACCATCTCTCTGTTTATCCCCTTCCTTGCCCGCTCTATCGCTCCCTCATTTCTCGCTCCACTCCAAACTCTCTGCGGCAACCCCTTAGTCCCCACTACAGATGCTTGAGGCCACACTTCTCGGACCCATAGCAAAATCCCTTTTTATTTTCCTAAGAAGAGCCACACCCGTATCCCTTACCCAATCATTTTCCCCAGCATGAATAATCACCCCATCTGGAGGCCCATAGCTGTCCCTCAACCCAGCCAACATAGGAAACAACTATTCCCAGCGAAGCCCCCCAAACCCGGACCATCTTACCACAACATCTTTCTAGCTGCAACCCAGTTGCCTGCCAACAACCCTTTTCTCGGCTTCTTTCCCCGCCCACTTAGCCATAGAATGACCCACAAACCAGACTTTTGACATCTGGCCCGGCCTCCTGGCAGCATCTGATAAAGAAATTACAAAATCACTTACAAGTCAACAACATCCTACTAAATGCAACCCTCCTGCTACCTCCTTAAAAAATTCTTTAAAACATCCCGTTTGCTCGGTCCCTGACATACCCTTTGTAACTCCCTTACTTCCAGCGTTCCAAACTTTTTCACCTACTCCTCTGAATCGCCCAGCCTGCTGCCTTCAGATGCTGCACCCCTCCTAAATGAATGAGTTCCAACCTCCTAACCTTACCCACACCACTAGTAACACCTACCTCAGGAACCTATCCTTCCTGGCCATCTCCTTATCCCTCTCCGGAAACACCCCCGGTCCTCTCCTGCCTGTCCCCCTATATTTCGCACCTTTCACCTAACCTTTAAACCATACACCTAATCCCACTTAGACCCCCTTTCTCCTCTAACCTATTACCCTCCTGCTCACACTTGGCCCCCACCTTTCCGCACCTTACTAATATGGCCCTGCGTTGCCCACCCTGCACCGGGGGCCCACGTGCCCACCCGTCCATGCAGGCCCTTTTCTTTATTACTCCTCTTCACCACTGCACCAGGGTCCAAACCTGCACCCCCGTCCATGCAGTCCATTCCATATAACTAATCTTCATGCTCCTTGCGTCCATTACCCCCTGTTTCCCACCTGCACCAGGAGCCCTAACACACCCCCGTCCATGCAGGCCCTTTTCCCGCCTTACTCCTCTCCACCGCTGCACCAGGGGCCAAACCTGCACCCCCATCCATGCAGTCCATTCCATATAAATTCCTCTTCCAGCACCTTGCTTCGTTGCTCAATTTTTTCCCCCAGCTGCACCAGGGGCCCTAGCGCACCCCCGTCCATGCAGACCCATCTCATCACTTCCCCCTGCTGCATCAGAGGCGCTCCCGCACCCCCGTCCATGCAGCCTAAAACTTACTCACCTTGTCATGCGGCAAGCTTGATTGCTTTGCCACCGTCGTCCATGCCCTCCAAACGACGGCCACCACCCCTTAACAAATTTCCAGTTACATCCCCCCTGCGGCCCTCCCCTGCCCTACCTAAGCATCTTCCTCCTCACCCCTCTACTACCTCCTTTGGGTCTCCCCCAAAACCTCTCATCAAACCTTGTGCCCCCCCTCCTTTTCTGATAAACTGAGCCCGACCTACCAGAACACCCCACTTTACCTGGCATGCGGTCCTTCCCCCCCACCTCCTTGCCCCACTCCTCGCCCTGACCCACTGTCCCCTGCCTGAAAACAATCTGTAACCGGATGCCGACCCGTACACCTGCTGCACTTGTGTTTAAATTTGCACATCCACCTCGTGCAGCCTTCTTTATTGAACGCCCAACATGCTGCTGAGGGCTGACCCCTGTCTCCTACCCCCGCCCCTAAGGGCCAGTAAGGCACGGGTAAACCACTTGCCGTGTGTACCGTTGGAGCTGGCCTCGTCGGCGCCATCCATTGCAACCAGAGATCCATATCTATCTCCCCCCAAACTGCCTGACTGTCCTCCGCCAACCTTGCTCTAAACTCCTCGTCATACCGCACCCAAGAGAAGCCCCCAAAACTCGTAAATGCCTTCCTAATTACATCCATATATTTTACCAGAGCCACGCATCGCTCCAGGAATTTCTCACAATATACGCTGGCGTAAATGATAAATGCTGACGTCCAATTCTCAATAGTCACTGGGACCCTTGGGCGCGAAGCCAGTTCCCTCTCTTCTTCCTTAGACCCCTCCTTTGCTCTCACTTCCCATCAAGTGCGCCCCCAAAGGTTTAGTGATACCCATGTACGGCAGTTTTTTCTCTTTGCCTTTCACTTCAACCTCCTTTTCTTTTGCAACCTGTACCTCGAGCGCCAATGGCTCCACCACCTTGTCTGTTTGAACCTCCACCGAGCAATTGCGCTTCTCACCCCCCGAGGCTCCAATAGCCTGTACACCAACCTCTTTCCTTACCCCTTGCAGACCAGATCCTTCATTTCCCATCCCCATTCTCGTGTCCCCCCTCTGCCATGCAGATGACCATTCCCTGTTCCGCTCACCTCTTTCCACACAGCCCGTCTGCGGTCTGGCCTCCACTCCGATGCTCCTCATCTCTTTTCTTAACGGGCTCCTACTGCGGGGACAAAACATGTCAGCAGTCTCACCCAGCCAATTGCTCCCCCGACCTCTTGCCAACCGACCGCCCTGCACCTGTCTTTCCCAATCCCACCTCAAACTTCTTCTCAGCTCCCCCCTTCCCCTTACAGCCCTATAGCCTTCTTCCTCTCACTGCCCCACATAATCCTCCAATCCAACTTCATCACCCCTTAAATACCATTGTGGATGCAAGCTCATGCTCGAGTTGAGTCGATCTTCTTCTTGCGAGCTCGGGGCGTCCGCCCCGCCACTCCTTTGATGTCTTCTCGGCGGGGCCGCAGAAACCCCTGCCTGGTCCTCTTCTCTCGGGCGAGGCGTGCAGTTCTCCACCCTGTAATCCTCCTCGTTAGAGGCCGTGCTGCACCCTCTAGGCTCTCCTTGCGCCGACCGAGGAGGGGCCGTTATTAAACCCTCTGCCTCCTCTTGAACAGCAGGGGCTGCGCAGCACCCTCCGCCCTCACTCCTCCTAACAGGGGGGGGGCGTTCCGCGCCCCTCCCTAACCTCCTCAATTGATGGGGACCTCTCCCTCCTTCTACCACCTGCACTCTTCCGCAGGTATTTACCCCCTTTTCCCCTCTGCCCCGTTGCCCCCTTCTGTGCCCCATCACTGCCCCCACCGTCGTTCCCTTGACCCACCCCTTTTTGAGCACTCCTAACATCCCTTAGCTCCCCTCGGCCATCATTTGCACCATCCCTCTCTGGCTCCCCACCCGAAATCATTTCTCCCCTGGATGCTCTCCTGTCTATCTCTCTCCTCATCTTCCTGCCCCTGGATTCTCAAACCTCCCATCTCCCCGCCGCGGGGGTGCAAGCCACCAGTGCCGCGAGAGCCCCATCTGCCGCAGCTCTACGCTGCGGCCTACCACCACCTAACTCCACCTCACCCGTGACCTCCACCACTGCCCCTTCCAGCTGGGCCATAGGCGCCCTGCTGATGATTTCCAGGGCCTCCCTCCGAGCCCTAGCATCCACCAAACCCACCTTACTGGCTCCCTGGCCCACCATCGTGCACTAATACTCTTAATCTGCACTACAAATATGCCCCTTTACTCGACTAGCTAAGCTCCCGAGCCAGCACCTACCCGTGGACAACTGCCCCCTAAAATGGATAGCCCTGCGAAATAAACTGGGCTATAAAATTAAGATCCTACTGAAAAGAGTTAATTAATCTCTTATAATTCCCCTAAAGAATTTTCTTAACAAATATTGTCTATATATCCCCTTTTCTTTCTTTCTTTATTTCTTTATTATTTTTTTTATATATATCTCTTAATATTACCCTTGCCCTAGATTATCCTCCCCCTAACTCCTAAATTGGCCCAGGAGAAATTCCCCACAAAACAGGAGCACCGTTTTATCCTGTTGGCAAGAAAAGGCCCAACCGACACTGCCCGCTGGCGACGCGTGAGCCACACCGCAATGCACGTAACTCGCAAACAAATTAATACAAACACTGCCCCCTGGATAATACGAGGCAGAGCTGGCCCACACTGAAATGCGGTGCTGTCCCTTTAAGGGATCTGCACTGCCTCCCCTGTCCACAAACTGCTACCGCGCACCAGCGATGAAGCAGCAACTGACAGGCTTCATGACCCCCCTGGCAGCTGATCCGTATGCACCGGCGCCCGCAAGATACAGCCTAATGAGATATGGCCAACGGGGGCAGAGCACAGCCCACCATCAAAACTTGCAACGGGATGCACTACCCGCCGAAAATGCCCACACAAATCCCCTAAGACATGACAGAAAAGTGTCAGAACTTAATTGATAACAATACACCCCCCAATGGACCACAACCCCCAGAACTGAGGAACTAGACGACCGCGCCAGACCCGACATCAAAATTGACCCCCCAGGTAAGCAGAGGTACCTTATGTACGGTAACCTCCGTAAACAAACTTTCTAATTTTAATAATTTTTTTTTTTATATATTCTAAACTCTTACCTACCCGCCCTTAACTGTGCTACCACACCTCACCTCACAAAAAACCCATACAGGCCCAAATCAGGGAAGGCTCGGGAGCAGGCGACCTGGACTCAATCTCACGTCCAACCGTCGCCTGACTCCCGAACCTTCCCTGGCTCCTTAAATACCCTCCTTGCTGGCCGTGTACAGCGCCAAAATACTTCCCGGGGGGAAACTCTTTGCGTTACCCCCAGGGCCCCCTTTTTATATACTGGTCACCCTGGTACAATTGTATTCCCTGGTCATACGGAGGGAGAAGGAGGTGCATGTTAAACAATGAGCCTCCTTGGTTCCATGTATTTTCTTGGAATACTGGAGCCCTTTACTTTCTGGTCACACCGGAGCCATTCCATCGCGTTTGTCCTTTCTTTTACCTGCCGTAGGGGGCGTTTGTGGGCAAGGGAACAGAATACATCACATTTTACACCCCCTGCACGTTTGCAAACCTTTCCGTGCGATGTGTGCACGTGCAGGCATAAAAATCACGCGCAGAGTCTGTCTGTGATCGCTCCCGTTTTGCATATGCAAATATGGCGAGTCAGCTGTCCCTCCCACACCGCACACGCAGTTTGTGAATGCTGCATTTCTTCTGAGCGAGATTGCGCATTCCTGCCTGCCAGCTATGAAGACCAGCTACCCAAACCGGGACCACTGCTGTTTCCAATGGAAACAAAATCTTGAGAAAGGGGGACAGAGCACCCAATTCCGTGACAGTCCCGGAAAAACCGGGACGTCTGGTCACCCTACAGTGGCAATAACGTACATTTTGCAGTTGCGCGAAGTGCGCCTCTTTATGGATCAGCCTTTTTACAACCTTTTATGAATAAGACCGATGGATGGTGTTTCTTTTTGTTATTTGAGCAAGGCTAGCTTCAACCATGGCACAGTCAGTGGCTTGTTTAGGATAGAACGCGGTGATCCCCTGGGGGTGCTGGTGGGTTTTGAGGTCACATTAGGAACGCTTTACACATGTGTGCTTCAAGTCACAGTCTCAATGGGTGCGTGTCATGAATGTGGCCAGCACAGCAGACTCGAGCCATGAGTCCGCTTCTGTATCTTCCGGATGCACAGATCCCGCCTGTTGCGTATTACTACGCTGTTGGGCGCATGCGTGAGCCATAACGAGGTTAATAAACACGGCCCGTGCGGCAGTTCGCGCCGGGGACCGCAACCATCCACGTGTCTCCGGCGTGGCTCCTTGAATGTATGCGGAGCGAGTGTGTGGACAAGTTCTGTGCGCGACTCCGATACCTAGCAAGCTCCTGCAGGATGAACACGCTAAGCCCCATGCCTGAATTTGATACCACAGGCCCTCCATCTAAGCTGGGTCCGAAATGGCTCCTGTGGGTGAAACGGCTAGAAATGTTTTTCAGGGCCGCGGGGGTCACGGAAGATGCAGAAAAAATCACCATCATGGTATACTCGGCAAGGGTTGAGGTACACAAGATCTATGACTTGCTGACCATCCCTGTGGCCACCTATGTTGCGGTGAAACAAGCACTCAGGGATTACTTCCTCCCCATGGCAAACGTAGACTTTGACAGGTTTGTCATGGGCGCGGAGAAGCAGCGAGATGATGAATTGTTGGACAAGTTCTGTGCGCGACTCCGATACCTAGCAAGCTCCTGCAGATGGGGTAACGAAGAGGAGATGGTTCGTAACCAGTTGCTGCAAGGGTGCAGCTCCGGAAAACTGCGGAGGCAGGTTTTGAGAGAACCTGGGCTAGCCCTACATCAAATCCTAGACATGGGGAGAGCGTATGAACTGGCTGATGCCAGGGAGGCGAAGATGGACGCCGCTACTAATGCAAAGAAGGAGGAAGAAGCTTTTGCAGTCGGTCGCTATGCACCTGGGAAGACAAGATGGGCGCCAAGAGGTGGAGTCCCACCCACTGGTCACAGCAATGCTCCATCATGCCAATACTGCGGATATGACCTGCCACATGTAGGCGAGTGCCCCGCCAAATCAAGAACCTGCGGCAGGTGTGGCACTCCGGGACATTATGCGAGAGTGTGCAGGGCAACGACACCAGTCGCAGCGTCAAGAAGTCCGGAGAGAGTTGGCCGAAGCACCTCTAGGAGAATAAGGGGTGTGTCGTCCATTGAACAGGGCATGCAAGACTTGAACATCGCAGAAGAAGAGGAAGAAGAGGACGAAATCTTCTTCATCTCCAGTATCGCCAAAGGCCCAGGGAAACGGTGTCAGCCCAAGTGCACAGTGAACATTGGGGAAACACCCACGTCAGTCCTGATAGACACTGGAGCATCCGTCTGTGTGCTAGCGACTGAACAGTACAACGCGTTGCCTGGCCCACCAGGGTTGGCAGAGTCCACGGCACGCATATATGCTTTTGGTGGACACACTCCGCTCCCCATTCAGGGGGTGTTCGTAGCACCGGTGACTCATGGACAGACCAGAATCAAGGCAAGATTCTTTGTCATAAGTGTGAGCCCACACTCACTCCTAAGTTGCGCTGCCGCGGAAGCGCTAAACCTTGTCCACTTCTCATTTGCGGTGTATTGCGCTGACCTGGAGAACCTACTGCAACGGTTCGAGACAATCTTCAATGGCATAGGAAAGCTGAAAGCGGATCCAATACGCCTCCACATAGACGAGTCAGTGAGACCAACAGCTCTCAAACACCGTCGCATCCCGTTCCATGCGTGAGCCATAACGAGGCTCACGCATGCGCAGTGTTAATAAACACGGCCTGTGCGGCAGTTCACGCCAGGGACCGCAACCATCCACACGTCTCCGGCGTGGCTCCTTGAATGTATGAGGAGCGAGTGTGTGTTTGATTGCGTGGGCCCCCCCATTGCCCCCGCGATACATAACACCGCCCACCTGGTCCCCAGCTCTCCCCTTGCTTCCACAAAGCTTCCTGGCTTCGCATGTTCTTCGAATTGTTATAAAGTGTTTCCTGGTTCTGTCTGCTGCAGACTTGCTAATTCTTAAAGTGAACTGTTCTTTTAACGGGAAAACACGTGCCTTTTCACCTCCTGAAATCTCCTACCAACTTTGCCTCCAGAACCCCCTTCCGACGACCCTCCACCTGCAAGCGAATACGGCTCCACAGAAAATTGCCAGTATTGTGAAGTGTTTTATTAATGTATTTTTTTACATTAGAAATGTAAAAACGGGTGTGTGTGTGCTTTAAAGTGCCCGACTAGGGTAAGGTGTGAATCAGGGGTAGAGTGGGAACCCAAAGAGGCCCTGGAAATAATGTTCAAAGTGGCCCCATAATAACCAGTTTCAGCAAGGCCAACCCCTTTCCCTATGTTAAAAAGTGGAAACAAAATAGGTTACCACAAAAAGAGAGGCCCAGGATGCAGAGGCTCATGGGAAATCTCCAGAGTTTCCTACAGGCCTGGCCGCCCCTGGTATGAATCATTTCGAAACAGCCCCCCCGCAACCCACACCTTTTTCCGCACGGAGCATCAGAAATTGCCCGTCTGGCACACACCTCAACAGGAGCGAACCACTCCACACACCACAAAAAGGGGCAAACCCCAACAAAATGCACATATGCTTCATCAATTGACCCACCACGTGACGCACTATACCGAAGACCCGTGGTCCTTTGAAGTACTAGATCGATAGAAGCACAGCTGTCTGTGTACCAAATATCAACGCAGAATATTGCCCAGTGCCCCAATGCGCAATAACTCATTCATGAATGGTGCCATTACCTTGACAAACATCAGGGCGTGTATGGGCGTACACCCTCCTCGCCTCGTGTATAATTAAAGTGCTTAGAGGGCCCTGGGGCTGTTAAACCCATAGTTCAAGCAAGTACATTTTCCTGTGCTCCCTGCGCCATTTTCCGCTCTACCTTCATCTTCCTTATTTCTACTTGCGTGACACAGGAAGTTCGTAGGAAAGAAGTGCTCTAAACTAAAAAGAATCGCGCTCTGAGTCATGCCTCCCCTTCATCGAATCGGCCAAGTAGTTCTCTGAACATCTACCGAAAAGCAGGGCCAGGCTGGAGCGTAAAACTGGACCGGGCACCAATTAAAACCTGGCCCACAGACGTGACTTGCACCTCATTGCTTCTGTCACAGACTTTTTGAGTAGTGCGCACGGTGGAATGTTTTTGGGGAAATGTACTGCAAATAGTGCACTGAGAAAATAAAATGCTCACTATCACTGGCAACACGACTAGCTGCACCGTGAAAGAACCCATCCAAGTGGCCCACCTAGGCCTAAAAGGGGCCCATCTTGACCCCCAAAACAGGGTGCACTTACGCTTAAGAATCATTCAGGAATGTCATGTTGATCCTTTAAAAGGATCCTTAAACAAATGCTGCGGTCACTTTTTGGATTTGAGTACACACAGAGCACAGGTGTGAAAGTGCAAAGTCCCCGCCCTTCATGTGCTGGAAGGAGAGGCTTTAATCTGCTGATCTGCTGGGGAAGTGGGGAGGGGTGAGCTGAAGCACAACTCTCAATATTTTGTATGTGCAATGAGAGAAGGTCTCGGTTTCCCCTGTATTTTGCAGTTGAAAACCATTGACCTGGAACAATAGTTTACAAGGTCGCTTTTGGGAAATGGTATTTTATTTAGGGCTATTCATTTGCTGACGGCCTGTGTGAGCCATGTGAAAGGTACAGGCTCCCATCCACCGATTCCCAATCCAAATAATATAACTAAGAGGATTCCTATCACTGCTGCGGAGATCCCAGGAAGTGCCAAAAGCTGAGTAAAATAGCTCAGGCTATAGTGTGCCCGCAGGAAAGAACTGTATGCAGCCTGCTGGCTAATGTCAGAAAGCAAGTAAGATGGTTCAGTGGTTAGTGTGCCTGCGGCAGAGATGTGTTTTTATTATCGAAGCTGTGGTGTCGTCACCAGGGTATCGAAGAGAGGAACAGTCCTCTCTCTTTGTTTTAGTTGTTGAGTGGGCTGCGCCCCACGTGACAGGAAGAGGAGGGGTTACCGCGCAGAGCGGCAGTTAGGGTTGATGTAAAATAAAGCCAAGACGTGTTGCACCCCAGCTCTCGTGTCCGCCTCATTCTTAAGAGAGGGAACGCATGTGAGCGTGAGGAGGTCCACCTACAGGACACTACATCTGGCGACGAGGCGGACACGCGCCCTGCCGTGCCCGCCGCCTCAGGTCACAGCGCTCGGACGCCCGTGAGTTTTCCGCCCTCCGATGCCCCAAGAATAGAGGGTCGGAGCGTGAGAGCTCCGCCGGAAGAGGCCCCGAAGCGCTCACTCCACGGGTGGAGCAGGAGCAGCAGCTCCCCGTGTAAGAAGAGGCGCCGAAGCGCTCACTCCACGGGTGGAGCAGGAGCCGCAGCTCCCCGTGTAAGGAAAGGCGCCGAAGCGCTCACTCCACGGGTGGAGCAGGAGCCGCAGCTCCCCGTGAAACAACCCTCCGAGCGGGAGAAAGGGAAGACCTCTCTCCCGCCAACGCCATCAACGCCGGCAGGCGTGTATCCCAACGCCGCGGGTGGAGCAGTGACTCCCCGCATCGCACCACCGGGCGGTCGAGGAGCACTGGCCTCCCGCCGACGGCAACGGACACAGTGTGCCCACTTCTAGCACCTGCATGAAAAGGGTAAGCAAGAACCCCGACGCAAGCAGCGAGTCAAGAGGCACATCTACAAGGCCTCATAGAGCCCCACGCAGCCATCCACACCCTGTTTTGGCACAAGGAGAGCAAATCCCCCAACGCAGTGCCCCCTAGTGGCGGTCAGACGCCATCGCACTCGCGAACAACAGGCAAGCCCAGGTCAAGCTCATGAGTGGCTCAGGAGAGGAGTCACCCACCGCCACAGCGACTCCAGCCCGTAGGGTGTCACTCACAGTCCCAGTGACACCAGCACAAGAGGAGGGATCCTCCGCCCCAGCGTCCCCGCACAGAAAAATGACGGACAGCCTGCTGGCCCAATTACCAGCAAATTTTGACCTCACAGAGACAAGCACCCTGGGGTCAAGGTGGAGAAGATGGTTGAGAGACTTTGAAGTATGCCTGAAGGCAGCTGGACCACTGGAGGACGAACAAAAACTAAACCTTCTAAATCATGCGGTTGGTTCCAATGTACGAGATATCCTTGAGGAAATGCCGGAAGACACCATAGATACATACATCAAGCTAAAGACATCGCTCACAGAGTATTTCACGCCTCACACAAACGTAGACTGCGAAGGGCATGTATTCCACACTACCAAGCAAAACAAAGGAGAATCCATAGACGCGTTCGTCATGAGGCTAAGATCAAAAATGAAGCACTGTGACTTCAACAACTACTCGAACGAGGAGGCCCTCAGGTCGCAAATCATAGTGGGGTGCGAAAGCGCAGACTTCCGGAGGCGACTACTACAACAGCCGAGAAGTCTAGAAGAAATCCTGCGCCTAGCGAGATCCGACGCTGCCCTTGCAGCGCAAGTGGAAGGCCTGGACGACATAAAGATCACACACAGCAAACAAGAAAGCATCAACAAGCTGGAGGGTACGACAAGAACCAATCAAGATCCTTTCTGCTACAGGTGCGGCCATGAATACCCACACGAAGGGACGTGTCCGGCCATGGGACAGACATGCTCCGCATGTGGTGGCGACAACCACTACAAGTCTGTATGCCTGATATTTCGCAGCAAAATGAAAGGGGCCGGCAGAAATGGGAAGCCCTCGATGGAACCAGAACAGTACCAACCCTCTCACCACAACAGGGCAGCACACCACTTCCAGGAACAAGGACGGCGCCGTCCTCACGACGACCAACCGGAAAGAAGACAAGAGAGGAGAGAATGGAGGGAGAGCCAAACCACCCAGCCAAAAGCAAGAAGGCGACCCAGAAGATATGTGAGATGCCTCATAGAACAATCACAGTCAGAGAGTGTGTCAAGCGCATCCTCAGAAGAGAGATCCCGCAGACCGGAAATGCAACAAGAAGCACCGCGGAAAAAGGGATATCTATACGCCCTTGGAAACGACATGGCCAAAGAGCACAGCCCGATGCTAAGAATACGAATAAACCAAACAGCTGCAGAATTCCTGATAGATACGGGAGCAACTGTGAATGTAATAAGCGAAGAAGTATACCGAAGCATACCGAACGCTCCTTGCCTACAGCCAGCACGAGCCCTCATCTATCCCTATGGCTCAAAAACACCCCTAGCCTGCAAAGGGGTTTTCATGGCATCATGCCAGTACAAGGAACATAAGAAAAGCATCCCCATGCACGTGCTAGAAGCCGCCACCGAGAGCGGATGCATCTTGAGCTATCGGTCAGCCATAGAGATGGGACTCATTCACATATTATACCGCCTCATGGTGCACAAGTACCTAGATCCAACGGCAAGCATCGATCAAATATTCCCGGCACTGTTCAAAGGCCTAGGAAAACTAAAAGGAAAACAGATTGAACTTCACATCGACCCCCACATCACTCCAGTAGCCCAGCATTACAGGGGCATCCCGATCAACATTCAACAGCAAGTTGAAAACGAGCTAACTAAGCTACTAGAAGCCGACATCATTGAGCCCGCGGAAGGCCCCACACCATGGGTCTCTCCTATAGTACCAGTACCCAAAAGAGAATCTCCGGACATTAGGATATGTGTAGACATGAGAAGGCCGAATGAAGCCATCCTAAGAGAACGACATCAAGCCCCCCGGATAACGGACATGGTGCATCTCTTAAATGGGGCGACAACATTCTCGAAGTTAGACCTAAACAAAGGCTATCATCAGCTGGAGCTCAGCAAGAACTCGCGATACCCATCTAGGTTTGTTCCGCTACAAGCGACTCAGTTTTGGAGTATCCTCAGCGGCCGAAATTTTTCAAGCAGAAATCCACAATGTCATCAAGCATGTGCCCAACTGCTTGAAATACAGCGATGACATTCTAGTGTTCGGCCAAACTCAGGAACAACACGATGACACTCTGATGAGAGTCTGCATGGCTCTAGAGGAAGCCCAGCTAACACTCAACAAAGAAAAATGTGAATTCCGCAAGAAGACGCTCAGATTCTTCGGACACATATTTTCAGAGAAGGGCATGACACCAGACCCTGAAAAGGTTAGTGCGCTCCGTGAAGCTGAACCACCAACAACAACATCGGACCTCAGATCATTCCTGGGACTCGCAAGCTACTGCACGAGGTACATATGTGATTTTGCGTCCATCAGTGAACCCCTTAGAGCTCTAACCAAACTAAACACCGAGTTTGCATGGTCAACCAAATGCCAAGAAGCATTCCAGATCATCAAGGACCGCATCTCGGACGCCCGATACCTGGCGTACTTTGATCCCAAGAAGACAACAGAACTCGTCGTGGACGCTAGTCCCGTTGGGCTAGGCGCCATTCTCACACAACTAGATGACAAAGATGGAGGCGGGAAACACATAGTATCGTACGCCAGTCGAAGCCTATCAAAAACCGAACAAGCCTATTCTCAAGCAGAAAAGGAAGGACTGGCGGTTGTCTGGGCCTGCGAGCATTTTCACCTCTTCCTATATGGGAAACCTTTTACGGTTGTGACAGACCACCAAGCACTCACTTTCATCTACGGCAACCCACAAGCCAAAATGCCACCAAGGATAGCCAGATGGACACTCAGGTTGCAGGACTATCGATTCACCATCATACACCGACCAGGGAAAGAACAAAATCCCGCGGATTTCCTCTCCTGGCACCCCAAGGAAAAGAGCGGACCCGAACAATCCATTGGTGATCAATACATCAGATATGTTATTCACAGCAGCACACCACAAGGACTTGACATGGAACAGATAACCAGAGAGTCCAACGCGGATCAGGGAATACAAACCATTTTGAGGTGCCTAGAAACAGGACGATGGAAACATGCAAAACAGATCCGAGAAACAATGAATGAGGATATCAAACAAGACATCACGTGCCTTTTGGCCGTAAAGGAAGAACGTGCGAAATCAGAGGAAGGACTACTACTAAAAGGGACAAAATTAGTAATACCACGAAACCTACGCCAGAAGGTGCTAGAGCTAGCTCATGAAGGACACCGGGGAATTGTATCCACCAAAAGGATGCTGAGGCAAAAGCTATGGTTTCCCCAACTTGACACCTCTGTGGAAGAATTATTACAAAACTGTCCCACCTGTGCCATTGTAAAGCCACACACAGTCCCGGAACCCCTAAGAATGACCGCACTACCAGAAGGAACATGGGAAGAGATAGCCATCGACCACTTTGGGCCCATGGAAGGGGGTGAATACATCTTGGTAGCCGTAGATGAATACTCTAGATATCCAGACCTACAGATCATCCCATCCACCGCTGCACATCACACCATCCCGGCACTGGATCGGATGTTCGCAATCTATGGCATACCGAAGGTCGTAAAGTCCGACAACGGACCACCCTTCACGGGACAAGACTTTCGAAGATTCGCAGAATACATGGGATTCCGTCATCGCAAAGTAACACCTTTGTGGCCTCAAGCAAATGGCACCGTGGAAAGATTCATGAGCAACATCAAGCGCACAACTCAGATCGCACGCCTTACAGGTGAACCTGTTGAAAAAATGCTGTACCAACTTATGCGTGACTACAGGAACACCCCACACAGCACCACGGGGAAGTCACCTTCGGAGGTGATGTTCGGACGAATGATCAGAACGCGACTACCGCACGCACCCGACCATGAAGGACAGTACGAAGAGGACGCGGAGATGAGAACAAGAGACTCCCTCATGAAAGAACACATGAAGGAAGCGGCTGACCGCAAGCGCAGAGCCAGAGAGAGCGACCTGGCGCCAGGGGACATGGTTGTGGTCCGACAGCAGCAACAGCGCAAGAATGCAACTCCGTTCAATGAGGAGCCCCTCATCATCACTAGGAAGAAAGGATCGCTCATCACGGCTGAAGGAGACCACCGGTCCATAACGCGAAACCCTTCGCACTTTAGAAGGATGCCTGGTTTTCATCAGTCAAGAAAGTCAAGTATGTGTGATACTTTCTCCCACTGGGACGCCCCTTATGAGGGAGACAGGGAAGATTCTGGAGATGACGTGACACCAGAAGAATGGGTGGCACCCTCTGCAAGCGTGGATCACCGTCCACAGAGAACCAGGAGAAAGCCTACTCGCCTCATCGAAGAAATGGGCTGAGAACGCAACTGACTGTTTAGTGACGGGAGGGTGTGGTGTCGTCACCAGTGTATCGAAGAGAGGAACAGTCCTCTCTCTTTGTTTTAGTTGTTGAGTGGGCTGCGCCCCACGTGACAGGAAGAGAAGGGGTTACCGCGCAGAGCGGCAGTTAGGGTTGATGTAAAATAAAGCCAAGACGTGTTGCACCCCAGCTCTCGTGTCCGCCTCATTCTTAAGAGAGGGAACGCATGTGAGTGTGAGGAGGTCCACCTACAGGACACTACAGAAGCATAGGTTGAAATTCCTGCCCTCCAACTTTCTCATGTTGCCAAAGTGAGCCCCTTGCGTAAAAGTAACAGATGTTATTAAGCCTGTGGCTATCCAATAGATTGAGTTTTACAAAAACATATTTTTATCCAACATGTCCCAACCTGTGGCAGTAGAAATAATGCTCACAACACTAAACAGTTAAAAAAGAGGGATATGTGTGTAATAAAGATGAGACAATACAAGTTAACCATTTAGAAACATCGGACCAAATTGATTTACAAGTGAAGCAAAAAAGTAAAATAAACATGCACATGGCATTTGAAGATCTGAAAATCAGCCCTATTTCTTCCCTATCTGATCAGCTGAGAACCACGGAGGACTGATCGTTCTCTATATAGTTTTGTCTGGTGTCTTTTACCATGCCCCAAAACACCACAAACCTACCCAGCCAAAGAACAAAGAAAATACTATCTATTCATGAAGAGACCATGTACAAATGTCTCCTCTCAGCATCGCAGGTAGAAAGCATGGCTCAGCATCCCAAAGGTTTGTATTCAGTAGCACTTCAGCAGTCAGGGGGGTGCCACTTGATGTAGTCACTCCTTTTGTGTTTCTGTGCCTTGCTTGGACCAGAAGGCTAAAGATGGGCAGGCCCAACAGTACAAGTAGACACATCCCGGTCTCCCCCCACAGAGACTGCATAGATGAATACTACACTTTTGGGCTAGTCTTAGTTACTTGGGCCCTGCCCAACAAGCGACACCTATGAATGCACAGAAATACAAACTGAGCTGTTTTTGAACTGTTTATTTTCTGATAATGTATTACTTTCATCGTTTACACGAACATCTTCTGTAGACAACAAAGAAGAGAGCCGCAATAAAGAATGGATGTGCACCGTTTAGGCCTCTAACAAACGCCTTAGCTGCCTCGACCTGTGTAAACGGACACTTCTTTCCCCTATGCTCGACTCTAAGCCGAACTTGCAACCAAAGTAACTGACAAGCCCTTTTTCCTTTTTTACGATCTTTTTTTCAGCGATGTCATTTGGGGGTTGCCATGGGTTGAAGCTGAGACCCCTGCGGTCTCCCTTGCTACCCCTGCAGTCTCCCTTGCTATCCTGTATTTAAACAAAAAAGAAATTTGTTTTTTTTAAGACAGAAACTCCAATGGACTTGCCGTTGCTGAAATGATCAGTTCAAGCTACTTTTAGTTTCCAGACAGGCTTTGATCCCTTTTTACATGTATTACTAGTACTGCACTGTTGTATGAGAACGTTTTCAAACTCCTACTGTCAGGGGGGCCTCAGCAGCTGCTTCATCTGCTAGTCAGCAATCTTATAACACAGCAATATATTCCTTTATTTATAATGTTCCTTCTGGGGATTCAATGTGCACTTTGCAGTGCTCGTCAATGTGCACTTTGCAGTGCTAGCCAATGTTGGTTGGAGCCCGTCAGGCCGTCGCTTCCCTCAGGGTGTACAGAAGTGTTAACACCTCATTGCCCTTTAGCAACGGTTCTTCCACATCAGCCACTTGCTGACAAAGGAGGATTCAGAGCTTTTTATTATGCATTTAGGGCCAGATTCATGCATTATTTGCCTGGTTCAAAGTGAATTTGCACTGCTGAAAAGTGACTTTGCACTGATGACACAAACCCTGATTCATGCAAAGGGTACAATGTCCTTTCATTGCGGGGCGTTTTTCGCTGGGTTTTTCACTCCAAATTTTTGAATGAAAAAAAAACCATCTCATTTTTTTGGGGGGTTAGAAAATTATATATATATGGGATGTGGGTGTTTGGGAATAGATAAAAAATGTAAGGGAATAGGGGCTTGGGGGGACCCCCCACAAATACTTTTAAAAAAATTTGATGGGTTTTTAGTAAAAATATTTGCAGTAAAAAAACCCGCGAAAACCATCCTGTGATGAAATAACATGGAACCATGCAAAGTCCAGGCAAAGCCATTTTGAACTGCAGAAATGCCTATGCGCTGGATTTGCCCAGATGTTGCACTGCAAAAATACACTTTGCACGGTTCCATGAATCAGGGTTTGCGTGAGCAGTGCAAATTCACTTTGAACCAGGCAAATATTCCATTCGTCTTTAAGCCCCCTCCTGGATCACAGTCTTGTGATATTAGGCGGCTATAACGGCCCTGCTGTATTCATCTCCATTTATAATGTATGCCCCACACGGGCGTCTCAGATGTTTTTCACTCTAAGCAAGGGTGGTCGCCCAACCATCATGTTGAAATGGGCCCCCACACCTCTTAAGCCGGGCTTGGTGGTACTGTTTAGAGCTATGTTGTTTATTTCGGACACACGAGCCATGTTTGTAGCGCCTGGACTTGCTGTCTGCGCTTTATCCTAGACTGCTGATCCATTATATCAGAGGCACTGCATGGGGCCAGCGGCTGTTCATCAGGGACTCCCGCTGCATGATTCTGATGCATCGTTTCAGTGCCACTGTATTGGGCTGAGCGGCTGTTTATACAGGACTCAGGGTGCATGATTTTTTTTTACAAGCAATAGATTGTCTGCTGTTTAACATAGATCCCTGCTGAATTATTGCAATGGGTGTGTACAGGGTTAAACACCGCTTAGACCAGGTGCCTAACTCGTGGCTCTAGTCGTTATACTGGGATGTTTACTCCAAACATCTGAGGCATGGTTTTATGTCCTCTCTGGGCAGTCGGCTGCCAGCTGCCTAACCCCAGGCTCCGGGTGCATTATTCCAGTGGCACTCTTAGCTGGAAGGGGTTATCTAGACTGTGAATAGACGCTGCCTGTTCATATCGTCACTCTACTGGGCTAACTACTGTTTATCTAGTGAATGATTTCAGTTGCACTGCATGGGGCTACCCACTGTTTATCGAGGTCGCCAGATTCAAGGTTTTCTAGAAATGTCTGCACTGTCTGCTGTTGCACTACATCCGCAGCACTGTTGAGCGTTTTCTCCCATGGTCCTGACGTGCTGTTTTCTAGGCACTGTACTGGCATAGCCACTGTTTCCCCAGAGCCTAGTTTCATCCTCGCAGGGGCCCTGTTGTGTTGAAGTGAGCGCCATCCATGCTGATTATCAAATGAGTACTTCTATATCCATTGATCTATAGATGTTTGTACGCTAGCTGTAGCCTGCGGTAGAGATTTCGGCTACCCTGTTACAAGAACTACATTATGTATGTTTCACATATAGGCCTCAGGTTGAATCTGGAAAATTACATTCCCTAATGTGTGATCGTGGACAATTCACACCTCTCTCTGTGCCTCGTTCTTATGTATGGCTGAAATGAGAGCGCCTGGAAACCCAGGTGTTAGATGCATCTTATGGCTGTGTGCCATCACTTCCAGTGATGTCACTGAGGGGGTGGGGGAGTCAAATTGAATCACTTCCTGTGATGTCATCAGAGGTCAAGGGTTGTGTGATGTCACTTCCACTACCCATGGCATTTTGGTGAAATGACGTCCCTGAGGCAAGCTCAGCAAATTCACATGTGTGCACTATGCTTTTCTAGCATGGAGCTCTATGAAAATGGGGGAAGGAGGGTCTGATTAGCAGACCCAGTGGTTGAAGTGTGTGCGAGCAGGAAACTGTTCTTGGACGGTGTAAAAAGTAAGGCAATTGGAAGTTAAAAGGAATGCTTGATACAATTATCTGTGTTTGCTGCTTGGTCTGAAATTGTGACCGACTTCCCTGTCATGTCACGTAACGCCCTACGAAGCACAGGGCTCAACGTCAGCAGCAGCAGTCACAGCGACAGTCCTACTGTGGGGCCGGATGGGCATCCTGTTCCACTTTTCATCAGGCAAGGAGGCAGGTGCACCCAATTTACTAATAGGGATTTGTGGCGTGTTGCCCTGATTTCACGTCCTCTGACGTCACTTACTGTGGTTTTGCATATGCTGTAAGCCAATTTCCCCCCTTATTTCTTTCAGACTTACTCCCTGATAATATTAAATGATTCAGCATTGTGTGGCACTGCCCCTGATGGCCAGTGTTTGATATCTGATTTTTAACTGTTGCCGGTGACACTGTGCTAATGTGTTGAAAAGATTTGGTGAAAGACGGACCCCAAGTTCTCTTAAAGGATCACCGGGGATAACCCGGCCATTTGTCCATTATTATACCAATATACATTATTCTTGTTCCTTTATTTTGGCCCCTTGCTTTCCCCAACCAGTAAGGTGCAGAATGAGACATGTTTCCTTTATGGCATAAAAGGCCGCAGATTTTATTTTCACACATATAATAAAACACCGCCAACATCTGTGAAGATAGCTCCGAAGGTGCAGCGACTGCTCCGTGTCCAAAAGCTTGCTTCCCCCCTTTCCACAACACAGTCCATAGTAGGCCCAACTCCCCCTTCGTGCCTGAGACCCGCCTGCCCCTGCAGGTGTTCCTTGGCTGGGAGAGCGCTGTCTGTTGGGGGGAAGCTGAGCTTCTCATTGTTACCACCAGACGCCCCTGCCGTTAGGCTCCCAAGAGGCGCTGGTCCGAGAAGAGCGAAGACCCTTCCGGCTTCCTCCTGGCTCATTTGGAGCCTGTCTTTTGTACTTGGTCACCCAAACACCACCACGCCACTTGGTGGGTTACCGTCCACCGTGGCTCCCCCTCTCTCCTGCTTCCTTTTATCGCTCCAATAGGGCCTGCTCCGGGACACTTCTGCCCCTGCCACCTTTCCATCATGCTCCGCCTTAACCAGGGCGGGCCAGCTCTGGGACACTTCTGCCCCTGCCACCTTTTCATCATGCTCTGCCTTAACCAGGGCGAGCCAGCTCTGGGACACTTCTGCCCCTGCCACCTTTTCATCATGCTCCGCCTTAACCAGGGCGGGCCAGCTCTAGGACACTTCTGCCCCTGCCACCTTTTCATCATGCCCTGCCTTAACCAGAGCGGGCCTGTTCCGGACACTTCTGCCCCTCCCACCTTTTCATCATGCTCCACCTTAACCAGGGTGTGCCTGCTCTGTGACATTTCTGCCTCTGTCACCTTTCCATCCTGTTCCGCCTTAACCAGGGCGAGCCTGCTCCGGGACACTTCTGCCCCTGCCACCTTTCCATCATGCTCCGCCTTAACCAGGGCAGACCTGTTCTGGGCCACTTCTGCCCCTGCCACCTTTTCATCCTGCTCCACCTTAACCAGGGTGTGCCTGCTCTGTGACACATCTGCCCCTGCCACCTTTCCAACTTGTCCCTCATACCGCACCTGCAATAAGTTCCTCACCACTTGTATTCGGCAAAAGCTCCCCAACCAACTTATCTTTGATCTGCCTGCCCTTGCAGGAGTTACCATGTTGGGAGAGCGCCGTTCTTGACGGGTGAGGTTGAGCTGTATTCGTTTTGCTTGATTTTCCAAAACCAACTTTGCCTTCATTGACCCTCGTCTCACTCTTATCCCTTTCTTGCCTTTAAAGGAAGGCTCTCCTTTTCCTTACTCCTTGTCATGTGGGCCCAGTTACCCCGACCCCTACTCCTTAGCGGATTGCTTGCCCTTGCAGGAATTTTTTCAGGCTGGGGAAGTGCAGCTCCTGACTTGAGCAGGCTGGGCCCTTCCCTACTTCTATTCCTTTAGCAGGCTTGAACGGCAGCGTTGGACTTGCTGACCTGATAAAGCACACTCCAGCCCCGACAACCTACAGTGCCAACACTGTACCCGGCTGCCTTGCTTACCACCTTATACCTTAACACCTTACTTTCGAAATGAACCCTGCTTACATCACCTTTTAGCATGGTAACGCCTGCCACATGTCCCCAAGACCTATCTCCAGACACCCCGCTACCAGACCTTGCCATGACATGGTACCACCACCCTGTCCCTCGCCAGTCTGCCTCTCCATGCCTGAACATTTAGCCCCCTTGGCAAAATGACTAGCCTTATGCAACTCGTCCCTGGCTGGATAGACTGCAAATCAAGGCTCTGTTCCCTCGCGCCCCCCTCCCAGTTAATTGAAAAGCATTGAATATCTTCTTTGAATTCATGAATTAAAGCTGACCGTGGGTCTCGAACCGCAGTTGTTAGGTTTGCAGGCCTGACACTTCACCACTGCACTATATAACATGACAAATTACAAATAAATGAAGGTGAAAAGTCCCTTTTCGATACTGCGAGTTTCGGGGATTTGTATTGGCTCTTGGAGGTTAGAAATGCACACCTTTTAATGTTTTCAAACAACATTACATCTTGACCTGCTAATTTCTGGCGATGTCCTGCTGCAGCGGGCGACGTCCTTTGCCCGAGGGGCTGGATACTCCCTGCCCATGCTGCCCGGTGTTTATATGGGGCTTAGCCCGCCCCCTTTCTTTGTTTGCCCTTCGCGGGCTTTCCCAGCGTTTGGCGCGCTTCTCCTTGTTCCTCCCCCTTACCTAGGAGGGAGCGAGGCGAGGAGGACGCTGCCCGAGTTACCAGGGTGCCTCCTCCATTTTCTTTGGGTTTTTTCCATCGTCACCTTCATTCTACATTTTCAAATCCACTACATTCAATCACCCTGTAAATGAGCTCTGTCCTGATCTGCCAAGCGTCAATTGGATTCTGGAATAATGCAGAATCTTCTAGAAAATGGATTAGAACAGGGTTTTGACGCAACATTTTCCCTCTTCGGCTTCCAGCAAGTCATCCTGCATAGCGGGAGTGCAGCGAGTGTTTCAGAGTCATTGGAGTTAAGCAGTGCAACTAGTCGGCGTACATTCTGTCTTTAAGCCGCATTGCTGTAGATGGGGCATTTCTCTTAAAACAGCACTCTCTCATGTGGAAGCATAGCAGGGTTTGTGGCGAGTGTTTCAGATTCATTGGAGTTAAGCAGTGCAGCTAGTCGGCATATAGTCTGTCGTCTACCCACATTGCTGGAGGAGAAGCATATGTCTTAAGTCATCACACTCTCAAGCAGAGGCATAGCGGGAGTGCAGCAAATGTTTCAGATTCATTGGAGTTAAGCAGTGCAGCTAGTCGGCGTACAGTCTGTCTTCAACCCACATTGCTGGAGGAGGAGCATTGCTCATAAAACATCACTCTTCCAAGCAGAAGTTTAGCAAGAGTGAGGTGAGTGTTTCAGTGTTCCAGTGGATCCGTGGAGTAGAAGAGTTAAGTGAACGCTGTTCCTGCCATTTAAGGTACTTTTACTTACCCTGCTACTACAGGACGCTTTAGTATGGAATATACTTTGAAGTCAGGTATGCCTTGCCAGAGTCCTTTTGTGCCATCACTTGCACCCTGATTAGTCTTGGACTTACTAACAAAATCTCCACCCTCCAAACTTGAGGGTGTGGTGATACATTTGGATAATACATTTCCCACCATCAAAACATGTGACAAAGAGCCAAATGCGGTATTGGCTGTGGAGGTCCCAGCTATTAAAGGAAGCCATGATGGAGTGTCTCCTCATTCTTCACTAACATTAGGTCCAACAAGTTCCTAAAAGCAGATAAAAATAATACGTACACACCCGCTCCGCTGTGTATTGACCTGTCTTGCTCCCTGGAACACCTTGCAGTGGAAGACTTGATTAATTTCCCACATGTAGATTTAATAACGGATGTATCAATGTTTGGCCCAACAATTTCCCATGAATTAGCAAAACAAGTACACCTATCATTGGCTCCCGAAAAAGTGGATTCCATGGTGTGGGACAATAGAGATGTCTATTTAGAACTCCCAATCAAGTGGACACTGCTGCCGGTGAGGGAAACCACTCCTCCAACTCAAAGAGATGGTGTACGTGAATATGCTCAATGTTCACAAATGCCTCCCCCCGCCCCCAAGGCAACAGCCTACTGAGCAAATGTGGGTATAGCTGCCATCAGAAGGATCAAGTGGCACTCTCCCCAAAGGCCGAGGTATTAGATGTGTTTTCATTTCCTGTACTGTCTCGTTTACTTTCATCGATGAACAGGGGACACAAACTTCTTAAGTCTGAACTTCGTGACATCAGGGAGACTGTAAATGACCTGATTTTCAAAATGTGTCTCCTTGAGGGTTTTATATTGGCGTCAAGCCCTCCGTTTAACCCACTCTATCATTTGTTGGTGCTGTTACAACGAAGGTCGACTGGGGATGTAAATGAACTGAGTGTAGGAGCCCTGTGGCAACTACTGTAGTGGTGGTTGACCTCAAGGATACTGCAACAATAATGGGAACTGTTCACTCTACCGGGTTGGCCATAGGAGAGTCTGCTACAAATGCAGAGCACCATGTACTTAATAGAGGGACAGTTTCCTTAGGGTCTGAGATGCAGATGGAAAATATAGCAGTGGAGTTATAGAAAGCTAAACTGCCTCTAATAAAATCTAAAAATCACACTAAGAAAGGCCTTTGTGGGTCTCGAAATTGTTAGCATCACATTAATTTGTACTCTCCCAGGGCTACTTTGGCTACACCTGTCGAATTTGGGGATAGGTCTATCAATTGCAACCCATTCAATGCCCCAGAAGGGGGGAAGGAAGAGGTGCTACAGATGATAGATATTCTTAAAAACAAGGGCAAGAAGAAAGCACTCTGGTTAAAGCGACCTTCTTTAGCAGAGGGTAAAGGTCCTATTACTCAATTATTAAAATCCTTAAAAACCAGGAAGATCTTTAAGATTCTAGTTCTCTATCTGTATACTGGGATATAGATGTTATGCCCCAAGACTCAAACCAAACAAGTACTTCTTTAACCCTTATTGTTCAGTCTCCCCCACTTCTATACATACTTTTTGAGCAGGATACTTGTAGGGGGCCCACATCTGTGTTACCTCCCTCCAGGTCCCACTCATGGAGGAAGTGGCCCAATTTAGTCCTATCAGAAACACTATTCCAACTATGTCCACTTCAAACACGGTTTCTATTGTGAATCATCCCCAAAAGTGCCAGCAAATATTGTTGGCTCCTCGTGTGGGCACATCTAATTTTGTGTCAAAAGGGGTGCTCACTGTGGAAAACAATATTGATGTACTGAAGAATGTGACTCTGCAGGGGCCACCAACCACGAGAAGGGACGAGAACCCATGCCCTACCTTCCTGTCTCCAGAAGACCACAGAAAAAAGGTTCTTATAGATCTAAAGGGTAAAAAATGTGAATCTGATAAACCATCCCAAGTGTCATTTAAATTGCCTAACAAGGGGGAGACCCAATACAACACTAAGACTTCTGGCACAAATGCTAATGGGGTTCAGCAGCATGAGAAGTTGTGCTATTTGTTTGTTGAAAGAACTTTAAATGTCCATGACGTTTTACCTTTAAGTAGGCAATATATACTGGCCCTATTTGAAGAAATTCCAAAGTTGCCATCAATTAACTCGGGTGACATTAATCAGGTTCAGGACAGTGCACTTTGTGAGGCCGGGTTTTAAATCTGAGTTCATTTGGAGTTAGTTCTTGGAAGAAGCTTCCTCATAATGATTATGATGTTTCGATCTCCCAAGAAGACCTGTCTACTATGGAAAAAAATGAAATGGAGGTGTCATCGAGGGAGGCGTTAGTCATACGAATTAATATGAATGACAATTGCTTGCAGATGTTGATTGATCCGCTAGGCCCTAAATGGGAGCCTGAGTAGGAATGGTCTCACATTCTGAACAGTCTACATCCTAAATCTGATGGTTTGCACATAGAAAAGTCAGGTAGCCCATTTAGTGTGGCCTCCTGGAATACTAGGGGCTTCTTGCACTTTGTCAATCCATGCACCATCTGGGGTATGTGCCAACTCATTGCTCCCCAGGAAACCTGGTTGTTGGAGACTCCGATCCTGGAGGGCTATACTGTTTGTGCTGAACCTGCAGTGAAAAACGCTAGGGTGCAGTCCATTTGGTGGCTTGGATTGCGCCCTGCGTTATGACTGTAATGATTCAATGGAAAAAATACTTACGGTAGACAGAGGTATTCTGGCGGTGACTCTTAAGTCAAAAGACTACGATAATTGTATTATATATTCCTGTCTGCTTCTGAATGTTTATTTTAATCCTGGTATGGATGACATGGCAGATTTTCTCGGAACAATTCAAGACATTATGAAAGTGTATTTGTGTGAAGACATCAGTTGCATTCTCCTGGGGGACCTAACCAGCGAATGTCTAGATGACAAGCATTACGGAGGTAGTAGACCTGTAGAGATGATGGCTAGAGAAAGAGGACTTTATGGAAATAATTTTTGGTCATGTGGGATATCTATGGGGTGAATGGTAACATCCAGGGATATATCCTACCACAGTTCACGAGAATAGGCTCCAAGGTTAGTTCGACCTTAGACTATACCATTCTATCTAGAATCCTCTTTAACGCGGGAGAAAGCTTTGACGTGGTGGGCAACGATAATAGTGACCACTTCTGCATTATACTTACCATGCTATTGGAAACATACTACAGGGCTTCCCTCTGTAATATTGCTGTGGAGATTAGAGAGGCCAATAACAGGATCTATTGGATAGAGAAAAGGGCCTCTCAACTCAATAGTAAACTGTTGGAATGTCTACTGACAGCAAACGTGGGTGGTGTCTCAGCAAGGATCTTCGCTCCATTTATTCAAGATCTTCTTAAGGGATTCACTTTGTCTAGGAAGTTGAACAACACGCAACCTAGGAAGAAGCATATACATGTCTATGATAGCGAGGTTCATAGTGAAAGGAATCGGTTTAAACGTCATCTTGGGTGCCTGAGTAAGCCGGGAGGTGAAGCTTTACCTTTGATTAAAAAGTTAAAACAATCCTATGCGAATCGAATGAAGGCTAGGAGGCACCTAAAATACCAAGATGATGCGGACGCTATGCTGTCTGTGTTAGTCTTTAAAAATAATGCCTCTTTTTGGACATTGATAAGGATAGACACGCGCAGACCTCCATGCAAGCTAAAGCAATTGCTAATGACACGTGGATAGAGCTCTTTATTGAACTCAATGGAGATAGAGCCATCAGTCCCTAAGATACACTATGTTTATGACTTAGTTAACTGGGATGGATTGATACTTCTACCGATGAGGTGGTTGGAGCCATCGATAAGGCAAAATCTTCAAGGGCCCCCAGGCCTGATGGCCTCTCTAACCTAATGCATGAAGTCAAATTGCGTCCTTTGGGCACACATGCTTATGGAATTGTTTGATAACATTAAAAAAAATAAAAATTATCCGTGCTACAATCATACCTATATACAAGCCAGGAAACAGACTTGATCTGTCAAACTATCGGCCAATTTCTCTTTTGGATAGCTCATTCAAACTTTTTGCATCCCTTATTTTGTAATACCTATTGAGGCATTTATTTATTTATTTATTGGTCATTTATATAGCCCCTATGCATTTAGCAAGCATTTCAAAGCGTTCCAACGCAGGGAGGGTGAATAGTTAAGCAAACAGAATTGACATTCTTAATAGGCATTGGAACATTCAGAATGGGCAAGGTGCTATGTGTATATAGCTACAACATAGAACACAGAGGAATACAAACTGATTACAACATATGACATAATTATTGTGCGTGCCTGGCGGTCATTTCAATAATGAAAGAGCTATACATAAAGAAAGGAAGGAGAGGAGGGGATGGTAAGGTAAGACAAACAGAGCAGTGAGTCAGCCGTGCGTGCCTGACAGCATTTCTGATAGTGATGAGTGCATGAGACAAGTAGTAGGACAGAAGGGGAGATGGGGGGTTGGAGGGGTGGCACCCTAGACACAAAACTAAAATGGCTGCAGATGTAAGGTCACCTAAATTCGAAAGAGTGCATGTAAGGTGACAGTTCGCACTGCTTGAGACACTGCAGGGAATCCCAGAAGGAAGACAAGCAGCAAGTGGGCAGGTGAAGGTGAGCAACCAGCGTTGCAGCAGCAGGAGGAGGAGGAGGAGGCGAGGGAGAGGGACAAGGGGGGGTTGCAGCACGGCATGCCATCCAGGTCAGACAGGCCAGACAGGAACAAGGCCTTAGAGTGGGGCCTTGAAGCTCGGGCCGGCTTTACCTCACCGGCTCCCACAATTGGCTAATAAAGGTGACCAAGCAGCCAATCGGGAGGAGGAAGGGCACCGGGGCTCACAGCTAAGGCATTCAGCCTCCGGCAGTAAAACGGCAGCAGCCATCTTGCAGTGCACATGGTTGCACTAATGTGATGTCGTCTGAGCCCCCATGGCCTTACCTCTGTTCGCTCGTAGACCCATCAGCTGGGTAGAAGGCTTGCCAGAGGAAGGCGATGCAGCCTGGCTGGCTGCAGAAGAAGGCTTTGGCATACTACGGTTCTGTTGCATAACAATATATTTCAGGCAGGAATTAAGAAATGGGTAAACACTTCTCTGAATCGCTTCATATTATTATCTCTATTGTCAACTATATTTGAACCTTGAAGAGACAGATCGTTATTGCCTTCTTTGACGTAAGGAAGGCGTTTGACTGTGTCAATCGTTCCTTGTTATGGACCAAGTTAAAAACTCAGAGCTGTCGTCTATCTTTGTTAGCTATTTTGGAAGCTCTGCAGTGCACTCTCAGACTAGACTTAGGGTGGGATATGATTCGTATTGGACATTGGCTGAATATATAAGGAGTGAGAGGGGCCTACACCACACGACAAGCTGTGAAAGCATAGCTAAAGTAATTTTGTGTGGTCAATTAAGAATCAAAAATTGGAACAAGTGCTGTACTTTAAATACCTGGTTACTAATGTGTGTAGTACTTTGTAAATGTATGAATAAACTATCTGCAACAAGACGGCATTGGCCAACTGTATAACACAGCTGAAACAATTGGATAAGACATTTGGTCCGTTTCCTTTGCAATCAACCCTGAGCTATTACTATAAAAAAATATTTCTACTGTGGTTCAATGTGCTGAAGTGTTTAGTACTAGGGTGCCTTGGTCTCAGTTTGAGGGACAATTGTAACGTAAGATCCTAGCGCTTCCACCAGGTACCCTCGCTTGCAGCAATTAGACATATTTTGGGTCTTGTATCCATTCAGGCTAGGCTTCATTGGAGGACCCTACAACTCTATAGAAGCTGCTTGGATCTGTTGTCTGGGTCACTGCTTCTTGAACTGCACCGCTTGCTAATATTGGGGAGCTTCAGGCCCTTGTCTGACTGGGTGCAGGTGTGTCTTGCTACTATTCAAGAGGAACCATCACTGAAGAAATGCTTATACGGAGACTCAGTGCAGCACTTAAAATCCTGTTTGAACTGGATTGGATTAACAATTGGTGACTGCTGACATCTTATAAGGTGTTTAAAGACTTTCAGGGTAATTCATGGAATTAATGTGCGCTGAAAAGTGAAAATCGCAGCGCACGCGTACTAAAGCCGCACATGCAGCCGTTTGTCGATTCATGGAATGTTCTGCGCGTGTTTTTCCCAGGATGTGCGGCAAATCCGTGGGTGGCGCACACAGGCACACACGTCACTAAACGCTGTGCGCGACATGCCCAGCGAAAGCGCACAACGTGCAGCGCACACAACAAAAGGGGGCGGAACACGGGGCGGAACACGCGGAATGGGGAACAACGCGTGAAAATGTGGCCATTACGGGGGAAGTACCGCAGCTAAATCCATGCAACGCCCACACATGCGCTAGCAACACGTATTCATGGAATTGAACAGGGGAAACCTGCGCGCCACAAAAGACACGCTAATCCGGAAACACATACGCCAGCAGGAAGCAAGTGTAAGCAGCCCCGCGCAGCATAAAAATGCATACAAAGAACAAACAAGCTCATACGCTATGATGAATATACCGTTCCTCGCAGCAGTGGTTGTGGGACACCGCAGGAGGAGGAGGACAGCCAGGCCCCGCATTTCTTTACCAAGGAGCAGCCTTTTTAGGATGCCTGTTGACCAGGTCTATGGGAGGTACAGGTTTCCATAACAAATAATCCTAGAACTGGTTGCTTAGTGGGAGGATGACCTCACATCACCCACCCTGTGCTCCCAAGCACTGATTCTCTTGGAAAAGGTGCTCAATGTACTGCATTTCTTGGCTACTGGGTCATTTCAGCGGGACAAGTGCCATAGTTGGGGGTGTCTCACAGGCCATGCAGTCACGCTGCCTATACCAGGTGTTGGCGATCATGACTGCACGCCCCTCAGTCCGCAGGCACATATACATGCCCAGAACACCTGCAGAAAGGCAGGCCATGGTCCAGGACTTTTACGGGGTGGCGCACTTCCCCAAAGTGCTAGGTGCCATTGATGGCACCCAGGTAGCTCTACGCCCTCCCAGAGCCACTGAGCACATCTATTGAAACCGCAAGCACTGGCATTCCATCAACGTTCAGGTTGTATGCAATGCCAAGGGAATCATCACCTCAGTATATGCCCACTATCTGGGGTCCAGCCATGATAGTTTCATATTCAGAATGTCACCCCTAAAGCGAGTCTTGGAAGCTGGGAGGCATGGCGACACATGGCTCATTGGTGAGTACAAATGCCTCTGCACATGAATTGCATGTCTGACACTGAGAAATGAGAAAACCCAACTAATGATAACCATTATCACCTCCCCAGGGGACAGTGCCTACCCTCTGAGCACCTACATGATGACGCAAATACGGAACCCCACCACACCACCCAAGGTAAGATACAACACAGACCATATTGCAACCCAGGGCATAGTGGAGCGCACATTCGGAGTGCTGAAGTCACGTTTTCGCTCCCTTGACCACTCTGGTGGCCAGCTGCTATATGCGCCCCCACTAGTGTGCAGGCTCATAGTGGCAGCATGTGTCTTGCACAACGTTGCAACCCGGCGGGGCGTGCAGTGGACATGGTGGTGCCTCCACATCCCCAACCACATGCACGGCTGCTGCGCATGGGAGGGGAAAGGGCACGTGGTGAGGCAGCCCGAACCCAGCTTGTGGCAAATTTCTTCACCTAAAATCCCACCACTGCAGAGTGCACACAGGCCTGGCACATACCAGCTGACAATTGATGATGATGATGACAAAAGGGACAGTCAACTGTCACAACCATACCACCCTGCGATTGTTTTTCCTGGAAGTGTATACATTATGTGCATCCCTAGCTACTTAAACAGACCCAATGCTGTGTCAGTAAGAGGCACACATTCATGCAGCTTGAAGGACTACCCCCTTGCAAAATAGTACACGCAAATAGTGTCATGTCACCCAACCCCTCCCTAACGCCATCTCAGCTACACAACACACCATTGTATGGCATGCTATGTGAAAGCAACCAAATGAATGCACAACACATGACACAAGTGTCACAAAGTGCGCCGTCCCAAATGGAAAAAGGCCAGAGACAATTCCCTCTAACTAATGAAAAAGAAACAGCACACATGAACAAATACTTACCAGCAAGGAGGCAATAAATCAGTACAGGACCCAACAGTGGCAAAGTATGACAGTAAAAAATGAAACTAGTGCAAGTGTCACAACCTGACAAAGGCAGCACATCGAGCCCTTCCTTCTCCAGTGTGTTGCTGGTAGGCAAATGTGGCAGTGTACTGCAGACAACATGAACTGCATCTGCAATGGAGACTGGCTCGTTAAGACATGAAGAAGGTACATGCATATATGCAAAATGTCCTGTATGAAATACAATATACAAATCAATCATGCAGTGGCGAAATCATCACCAATCCCCACTAGGGGTGTATACACAGTTTGGACTACAGACTGCCCACACAACTCATGGGAGCCCAATGCCTCTGTGTAAGTTACTGTCACTTGGTCACACCCTTGCGAGCCCATGGAAAGGGGAAGCAGGAGTGGCATGTGTGTCAGGAACCCAAGTTTCAAACCTGGAACACACAGTGGATGCCTACAGGAGCCACACAAAGCAACACACTGTACCATGAATTTACAATCTGAAAGAAAATAGTTATCAACAAAAAAGGAAATGCAAAGTAAAAAAAATGAAATTAAAAATAAGAAAAAAATGAAACTGAAAAGTAAACTAAATAAATCAAATAAAAAATAAAAATACGAATTTAATTTAAAAAAGAAAAAACAAAATAAAAATAAAATTAAAAAATCAAATGAAACATGAAATGAAAATGAAAATAATAAACTGAAAAAATAAAAATAAAAAATAAAAATCCAAAAATGAAATTCTAATTCTAATTTTCAATTCGCAATCAAATATGAAAAACCAAAAAGAAAAAGAAAAAATGTCAAAAAGAAAAATGAAAAAGAAAAATCAAAAATGGCCATGTGTCGACCGGGTGGGGGGCACCCAGGAGGGAGGAGGTACAGGGTGCACCCCAACACCCACATGCGTGGATGCCGAAAAAAATCCCTCCATGGGCTCATGGCCTGCACGACTACCCTATAGTGGGAGAACTGCTGTCGCTGTTATCACCCTCTGGTGGTACATTAGAAGGTGTGCGTGGTATGGGAGGCAGATCACGCAAAGCTCTGACATGCTCCTCCATGGCAGCAAGCATGCGGTCTGAAAGGTTTGGTTCTGCAGGATGATGGTACAGAAATCCCCATGCAGCACCTCACGGGTAGCACAGATTTCTGCCTGCAAAGCCTCGTGTGATGCCCAGATCTCCTCACGGGTTGCCTGGAGCTCAGCTGAGATTGTGCGTGTTAGTTGCTCCAGCTGCTGTTCTGACCTTGTACTCTGGGACACCTCAAGTGCACCCAGAGTATCTCTGAGGGACCTGTGTTCTAACCTCAGGGCATCCCTGTGGGCCTGTGACTCTGCAGATATGGCTGTGCGCAGAGTCTCCAGTCCAGCCCGTCGGTCCCTGTTGGATGCCAACATGTCCTCTCTGTGTGAGCGGCACATGGACTTTGTTGCCTGCTGCTGGAGCTCCACCTGCCTTTCAAGGGGGAGAATGGAAGTGGCCACACTATCCACGGCCTGAGCCATCATCTCACACGATGCCCCTTGTTGTGCTGCAATAGTATACATGGAGTTTTCCCACACAGTGTTGCCTGGTGGCGCACGGCCACCGCGTTGGCGGGCAACACACCTGTTTGGGGCAAGGTGATGTGCACCTTGCTGTGCTGCCACTCACTGAGGCTGCAGGACTGCATTCCTCCTTTGATCTGCTGGCCCAGGAACAGGAGCAAATATAGTGTGACCCTGCATCTGTAACCTCCACAGGCGGACATCCCAACACTGAAAGCCCCATAGGGGGTTCTACCCCCAGTGCAGGTGGGTTGGACAGAACAGCATCCCTGCCAGAAATACTCACCTGCGACGGGACAATTGTCTCAATGTCAGATTCAGCACCTGAGCCATAGAGGTATTGGGAGGTGTACCCAGAGACACCGTGGACAGGATGGTCTGTAGAACTAATGGATTTTCACCCACCACAAGCCCGTCCTCCACTGGTGCCCGGTTGGGGCTGCGAGTATTCCTGCCCCTGTGCCATCTCCTCCTCCTCAACAGCATCTAGTGCCTCATCACCTGCACAAAAATAAAACAAAAGTAATGAAGACAGGCATGAACAGCATAGCCGACACACATAGACATCACAATCTACAAAAAGTTGAATTTAGAAGAGTGCGTAATAGCGTACCTGCTTGATTTTAGAAGTGTGCCTAATAGCATGCCTTGGTTGAATTTAGAAGTGTTCCTAATAGCGTGCCCTGGTTAAATTTAGAAGTCTGCCTAATATACTCTCTGTGCAAAGTTGAATTTAGAAGTGTGCCTAATATTCTCTCTGCGCAAAGTTGGATTTAGAAGTGTGCCTAATATCCGTTCTGTGCAAAGTCGAATTTAGAAGTGTGCCTAATAGCGTACCTGCTTGATTTTAGAAGTGTGCCTAATAGCGTGCCTTGGTTGAATTTAGAAGTGTGCCTAATATCCTCTCTGTGCAAAGTTGAATTTAGAAGTGTACCCAATCGCGTACCTGCTTGATTTTAGAGGTCTGCCTAATAGCATGCCTTGGTTCAAGTTAGAAGTCTGCCTAATAGCGTGCCTTGGTGTCATGATTCCTGCCCCTCATGTCCCCAGCCCTCCAAGATGTCAGACTGGAGCCGGGCCACGATCACCTACATGGCCCTCAAGGGCCTCTCCATCCCTCCAAAGACCCACTTGGAGTCAGACTTGGCGCTTGTGGCACCAGACTCACTCACTCCCATAGGATAACACTGGGGATTGGGCTTGTAGTGCATTGATGGGGACAAGATGGATGCCCCCACATATTTAGGTTCCCAGAACTGCATGTGCAGTCTAGTCTTTTGGGTGCGGTTCAGCCCAGAGACACCTGGGATACCCAGAGACTATTTAAGCCACGCCCAGGCTGAGAAACATGCTTTGTGTTTTCTGCACCTGCAGCGTGACACTCACTGTGTTCGGATCGGTCTCCAGTAGGCCTGCGTCTTTCTTCTGCGCTCAGCTCCGGCAAGAACAAGAACACCGTTAGGAACAGCCTTACCTTGCGGCGCTTCTGCCCATCATTCATCGCTCCTTCTGTTCTGCGGGCATCTTCGGCGGTGTCATTCCCATCCCGGCACACCGCTTCCTAATGAAAAGGGAAAAGAACAGAAAAAAGGCATTAGTAAGCATTCACCAAATCTTTGCTTATTTTTGAAGACTGTACGAGCTTCAAACGCTTACCTGAATCCCAGCTGCTCTGGGGGAACTCTGTCTCCGGAACTTCTCATCCATCTGCAAGAGGGAAAAGACACTCCAGGTTAACGTGGAAACATCTAGAGGCACCGCATACCGTGCTTACTCACCGCATTTCTTCTTCATAACCGGCATCCACTCTGAAAACGTTGCGGCACTTAAAAGACACAGAAAAAGAACTCAGTTCAATACAAATACGAAAGGGTCGAATCGCGCATCGCGCTCTCACTCACCTTCAGCGCTACTCATCCCAGCAGCACGTCACCATCCCCGGACGCCGGCCATCATCTAAGGAAGGAAAGGAACAAAGTTGGAGAAGTGTTCAAAAGACTCATTATACTTACCTGTCGGACTCTTGCCAGTGACGTAACTAGGCAGCAACGAGCCCGCATCAATCAACTCGCCCCTGCGCTGAAAGCAGGATGGAGAGCACACTTTCCAAGAAAACAAGGTGAGCTGTGGATCAAAGGGAAGGGTTGGACCCCGGGGAAGAAGGGGTTCAAGCACACAGAGACAATAGGGAGTTAAACTCTACCAATCCTGTGTTTCAGGCCCAGTCTCCAGTCGAGTAGACTCCAGGCAAGGGTTCGAGGTCGTAAGAGGTCAGAACAGGTTGAATGACGTCCCCATGGATACCAGGTGAGCGTTACAGAACACAAAGCCTCACATCAAAATCCACCTGGGCGTCATGGAAACGTCAGAAACCGACCAGTTAGCCCACATGTTGGGGCAGCTACCTTCTGAAGTACATGCAGCCAGGCAGGAGACCAACACCCTAAGGAGAGAGCTGATAGTAGCCAAAGAACGCACTGATGATTTAAGCTAGCAACTTCTCCAGTCACAAGCAGGGCATGCACCATTGCCGGGAAGCGTGCCCTCGATGCCAGCACCATCAGCCAATCCGGTTCAGATAACTCTTCCTGGGGCAGTTCCCTTGGCACCGCCTGAACGATTTACAGGGGATCCCAAGAGGTTTGCAACGTTCATGAACCAGTGTCGCCAGTGTCGTATTCATGGGCAGGCATTAGACAACAAACTTCTTTCCCTACACCAAGGGAATCAAGACCTATTAACATACATAGCCACGTTCATTAGACTCGTAGTTGAAGCAGAATGGCCAGTGGAGAAGAGAACCATGTTATTTCATCAGGGGTTGCGGGGGGAGCTCAAGGATGTTCTCACACAAGTAGTGAACCCCCAGAAAGACTGCTCAGAATTCATTGACCTTGTTGTTCAACTGGATCATAGGTTGCAGGACCGAAGAGCAGATCGAACCAGACCGGACCCTCGCCCTATGTATGTGCGTTCAAAGGACAATATTGCCCGCACAACGGAAGATTCAGGAGAACCAATGCAAATCAGGGGGGTCAGATCCCCCTTGACTAAAGCGGAAAGGGATAAAAGGGATAAAAGGAGACAGCAGCAGTTATGTCTGTACTGTGGAAGATCAGGTCATTTCCCTAAAGAGTGCCCTGTGAAGCCACCGAGGAGGACGGTAGGGGCCACGGACAAGGAAGATACCATCAAAGAATCGGAAAACTCCCCAGCCCGGCAGCGTAGGGGTCCACTTGTCGAGCGAAGAAAGTGAACTACAGACCTCCCATTTCTGTGGTCTTGATCAATCACCAGCAACCATCTCAGATGCACGCAGTAAGAGCGTACATTGACAGTGGAGCCGTTGGGAATTACATCGACCAAGATCTTGCGGCAAAGATGGGGCTTCCGTTACGCCCTAAATCAACCACCAACACTGTTACCACTGTCGACGGCATGAAATAGCTTCTGGTCCAGTATCCCAATGCACTGCAGCTTTAACCCTTCTGTGCCAGGATGTACACCAAGAATCTATCGTTTTCGACCTCATTAAGGCACCACAGTTTCGGTTGATTTTGGGAATGCCATGGTTGGTAGCTCACAATCCTCGAATCGTTTGGTGAGCAAAAGAATTGGCCTTTCCCGAGACTTGCGCCCACACATGATTGCCAAGAGAAACAACCAATAGACACCAGAACCTCCACGCTTGCGACTGTGGCAATCGGCATCCTACCAAGTGAATACCAGGAATTTCAAGGTGTCTTTCAGAAAGAACAGGCTAATACCCTGCCACCGCATAGACCATACGATTGCCAAATCGACCTGATAACCGGCGCACAAATCCCTTATGGGCGAATTTACGCACTCACAGAACCATAAAACCAGCACCTGAAGGCCTATCTTCACCAATACCTGGCCAACGGGTTCATGCGTCCCTCAAAGTCTCCAGCAGCCAGTCCTCTATTTTTCATACCAAAAAAGGAGGGGGGCTTGAGAACGTGCATCGACTATCACGCACTGAACCAGATTACTGTAAAAAACCGCTAAGCCCTGCCACTGATCCCTGAATTGCTTGATCAAGTCAAAGATGACCAAATCTACACAAAACTAGACCTGGGGGGAGGGGTATATCACTTGTTCGCGTAAAACAGGGGGACGAATGTAAAACTGCTTTCGCACCAAATACGGCTTGTACGAATAACAAGTAATGCCCTTTGGCCTTTGCAACGCTCCTGCAGCATTTCAATACTTCGTGAACGATGTCCTACGGGAATTGATGGATGTCTGTGCTCTAGTGTACATCGATGACATTCTAGTATATTCCGCATCAAAGCAGGACCACGTGAAACACGTCCGATCCGTATTGGAGAAACTCTGTCAACACCAGCTCTACGCCAAGCTCGAAAAGTGCTCATTCCACGTCTCCGAGGTGGAATTCCTGGGCTTTATTTTCAGCCCGAATGGAATCCGAATAGATGTACACAAGGTAGATGCTATCCTGAACTGGCCATCCCCGAATTAATTCAAGGGGGTTCAAAGTATGCTGGGTTTTGCAAACTTCTACCGCTGGTTCATCCCAGGATTTTCGCAAATTGTGCATCCCATCACGTCATTGCTAAGGAAAAGCAATAAAAAGTTCCAGTGGACAACAGAAGCCGAGGAAGCTTTCCAGGAACCCAAAGCAAGATTCACATCTGCTCCAATCTTACGCCACCCTCGCCCTGATCTCCCAAACCTGGTGGAAACGGACGTCTCAAGCATGGCTATGGGAGCCGTCCTCTCACAAAAGGACCCAGAAACGGGCCAGTTACACCCTGTTGCCTTCTGGTCGCGTAAATTCACACCCCCTGAACTCAATTACGCTATCACAGACAAAGAACTCCTGGCCATTAAGTCAGCCTTTAAGGCATGGCGGCACTACCTCTTGAGCACCAGACACACAATAACCAGAATAACTGACCACCGGAACCTCCAGTACCTAAAAACGGCAAAGGCCCAATCCTCACGACAACTATGTTTGGCTCTTTTTTTTGCTGAATATGACTACGTGATTACATTTCGACCAGGGGTGAAAAACGGGAAGGCCGATGCCCTTTCCTGTATGGGGGTGGAAGAGCAAGGGTATCAGACCCCTGACCCAATAGCAATCATCCCGAGTGACAAGCTCCTAGGAATCACAGCCAGAGGCATTGCCAGGGGGGGCTATGGGGGCTATAGCCCCTGGTCTTTTGGTTGTAGCCCCGGATAGAATCTCAGGAGCTATAAACAAAAGTCTAGCTAGCCCCCAGTCCTGACAATTCCAACAGTAACCTAGCCCCAGGTCTTTTCCAGACCTAGCAACATCCCTGATCACAGCAATCATAACTCAGAAAGAATTACATGAAGAAATCAAAAACCTGATGAGTCCAGAGCAATTACAAGCGTGGAGTGCACAAGGAGAACATTACATGATAAACTATCAGTTGCCCTACTTCAGGAATCGTTTATTTTTACCAAACCAAGAACTACGAGAACAAGTCATGTCCAGTTATAATGATTCCTTGATCGAGGGCCACCCTGGAATCGCTAAAACCCTAGCCAAGGTAAAACGAAATTATTGGTGGCCCACGTGGCGTAAAGACATTATCCAATTCATCCTATCTTGTGGAGTGTGTGCTCAAAACAAGTCATCCAAGCAGAAACCGGCAGGGCTATTACAACCATTGGAAATCCCACCAGCACCCTGGCACACGTTGTCCCTCAATTTTATTACTGACTTACCAACCAGTCAAGAGTTTAACACTATTCTTGTGGTCGTGGACCTATTTTCAAAAATGGCACATTTCATTCCTCTTAGGGGGCTCCCAAATGCTTCCACTCTGGCAAAAGGTATTTCTTGAAGGCATCGTACGGCTCCATGGGTTTCCTTCAGTTTTGGTCTCAGACCGAGGTACTCAATTCGTATCTAACTTCTGGAGAAAATGCTGCTCTATGGGCCAGATCGACTTCCGGCTATCCACCAGTCACCATCCCCAAACGGATGGTCAAACTGAGAGGACAAATCAGACGCTCGAGCAGTATCTGCATTGCATGTTACACCAAGCCGAAGGAAGCTGGTTCGACCTATTATGGATAGCTGAATATGCTTACAATAATTCCCTACACACCAGCACTGGGCAGACACCCTTTTATACCATGTATGGCGGGCACCCACGTACTTCTGAGTTGGACGTTCCTACAACCCTGGAAATGCCAGCAGTCAAAACCTTGCACACGGCCATTTCTCAAACCTTTAAAAGGGCAGCTGAACACCTACTTCAAGCTACGAATCACCAAAAGAAGTTTGCTGATCAACACTGAGCAAAGGCCCCCAACTACCAAGTGGGAGACAAAGTCTGGCTGGCGTCTAAACACGTGTCCATTAAAGGAACCCGAACTTTCCGTCCAAGATACCTGGGTCCATTCACTGTCACCTCCGTGATAAATCCTGTGGCGGTCAGACTAGCTCTGCCATCAAACAAACAGATTCATCCTGTGTTCCACGTGTCTCTCCTTAAACCTGTTCAACCTTGGACCCGGGTAGCCACGCCACCGCAGCCAGTAGTAGTCGCCGGGGAGCCAGAATTCGAAGTCAAGGGCATCCTGGATTCAAAGTACGTCAGATCCAAATTATACTATTTAGTAGACTGGAAAGGGTATGGTCCACAAGACAGGACATGGGAGCCTTGTGAGCACATCCATGCACCTCGCTTGCTTAGACGATTTCATCAAAACCATCCAAACAAACCAGGACCAGACAGAAGAGCCACCTTGAGAGGGGCCTTGGGGGGGAGTGCTGTCATGATTCCTGCCCCTCATGTCCCCAGCCCTCCAAGATGTCAGGCTGGAGCCGGGCCACGATCACCTACATGGCCCTCAAGGGCCTTTCCATCCGTCCAAAGACTCACTTGGAGTCAGACTTGGCGCTTGTGGCACCAGATTCACTCACTCCCATAGGATAACATTGGGGATTGGACTTGTAGTGCATTGTTGGGGACAAGATGGATGCCCCCACGTGGTTCCCAGAACTGCAAGTGCAGTCTAGTCTTTTGGGTGTGGTTCAGCCCAGAGAGACCTGGGATACCCAGAGACTATTTAAGCCACGCCCAGGCTGAGAAACATGCTTTGTGTTTTCTGCACCTGCAGCGTGACACTCACCGTGTTCGGATCGGTCTCCAGTAGGCCTGCATCTTTCTTCTGTGCTCAACTCCTGAAAGAACAAGAACACCGTTAGGAACAGCCTTACCATGTGGCGCTTCTGCCTATCATTCATCGCTCCTTCTGTTCTGCGGGCATCTTCGGCGGTGTCATTCCCATCCCGGCACGCTGCTTCCTAAGGAAAAGGGAAAAGAACAGAAAAAAGGCATTAGAAAGCATTCAGCAAATCTTCGCTTATTTTTAAAGACTGTACGAGCTTCAAACACTTACCTGAATCCCAACCGCTCTGGGGGAACTCCTCCGAAACTTCTCATCCATCTGCAAGAGGGAAAAGACACTCCAGGTTAGCGTGGAAACATCTAGAGGCACCGCATACCGCTCTTACTCACCACATTTCTTCTTCATAACCGGCATTCACGCTGAAAACGTCACGGCACCTAAAAGACACAGAAAAAGAACTCAGTTCAATACAAATACGAAAGGGTCGCATCGCGCATCGTGCTCTCACTCACCTTCAGCACTACTCATCTCAGCAGCACGTCGCCATCCCCGGACGCCGGCCATCATCTAAGGAAGGAAAGGAACGAAGTTAGAGAACTGTTCAAAAGACTCATTATACTTACCTGTCGGACTCTTGCCAGTGAAGTAACTAGGCAGCAACGAGCCCGCATCAATCAACGCGCCCCTGCGCTGAAATCAGGATGGAGAGCACACTTTCCAAGAAAACAAGGTGAGCTGTGGATCAAAGGGAAGGGTTGGACCCTGGGGAAGAAGCCGTTCAAGCACACAGAGACAATAGGGAGTTAAACTCTACCAATCCGGTGTTTCAGGCCCAGTCTCCAGTCGAGTAGACTACAGGGAATGGTTCGAGGTCATAAGAGGTCAGAACAGGCTGAGTGACGTCCCCGTGAATACCAGGTGAGCGTTACACCTGGTTAAATTTAGAAGTCTGCTTAATATCCTCTCTGTGCAAAGTTGAATTTAGAAGTGTGCCTAATATCCTCTCTGTGCAAAATTGAATTTAGAAGTGTGCCTAACAGCGTGCCTTTTTTTACTTAGAAGCATGCCGAATATCCTCTCTGTGCAAAGTTGAATTAATAAATATGCCCAATATCCTCTTTGTGCAAAGTTGAATTTAGAAGTGTGCCTAAAATCCTATCTCTACAAAAGTTAAACTTAGAAGTTTATATTACAATATCACTTTGGCATAGCAGAATTTAGACATTGGGCCTTATTCCGAGTTTGGAGGCAGCCATGGCGCTATTAGCGCTATTAGCACCATGGCTGCCTCCAAAATCGGTCCGACTCCGGTCTAGTGAAGGGAGTAATTACCGGTCCAGTCCAAGGTCGGCGGGACCGGTAATTCCCCATTTACCAGAGCCATTCCCTATTCCCATTTGAGCCCCCATATGGCTCAATGGGAAGGGGGAAGGCAGCAATAACGGTACCGCAAACTGCGGTACCGTTATTGACCCCGGTAGCCCTTTGCGGGTCAGTCCATAACGCCTGGTAAAACCAGGTGTTAAGGGAGGGACCCGCAAAGGGACCACGGAATAGGGCGCAAAGGGATTACCGGCACCAGTGTCATTACCGGTGCCCGGTATCGCTTTGCGCCCAGGTCGTAATGACCCCGAGTGTCCCTAATAACGTCACTGTGTCAAAGTCTAGAAAGGCTGCCCTATAGCTTACCTGTGTCATAATTGCATTTACAAAGTCTGCCCTATAACACATCTGTGGCATAATTGCATTTACAAAGTCTGCCCTATAGCTTATCTATGTCAGAATTACAATCAGAAACTCTGCCCTATAGCATATCTGTGTCATAATTGCATTTGAAAGTTGCATTAGAAAGTTTACCCTATAGCATGTCTTTGTCATAACTGCATTTAGAAAGTCCTCCCTGAGGCCACCAGGGGGCATGGGCAAGATGGCCGCCTGAATCTCAAGCTCCCAGCATGGCCCCGGGAAACTCACGGAAAAACATGCCTTAAGTGCTTTCTAACCCCATATATCAGCGATCGTCGAGAAGGGGAACCGCTGTGGACTACCAAGAAGCTGGTCCGGACTTCAGAGATGCCCCTGTTCCCGAGATAACGACCTGTGAACGGTGACCCCCCTGCACCTGAGGGAAGGCCCCGCGTGGGAGCCGCACATCGCCTAGCTGCGCAGCGGGGGGAGGAGTCGAAAACCCCACCCGCTCTGACTTGTGCACCGAGGCCTGGGGTCCTCTCGACGGCTAGGGCGGGCCCTGCGGAGATCCCCTTCAGCGGCTTTGGCCGCACGGCTGACGGCCCCCGCCTCTCCGGACATCTCAGAGGAGTCCCCACGCCAGAAGCGACGGGTCATCTGACCCCACCAGAGAGGAGTAACGGCCCGTGCGACCGACACATAGGGCCCAACGCCGGGCGGGCCTTCCAAGAAGTTCCAAAGGCTGCCGGCGACCGGCCCATCCATCATTGGGGATACGGCGGCACCACTGCCACACCTACCGCTCTCACCGAGCCAACGTGGCGGCGCACCGCGGAACCATCTCAACGGCCCACGTTTCCACACCTGACCACCACCCCAACGGCCTACCTCCCCACAGCCCCCACGGGGCTCCGGATTAGTGGCAGAGGCGCCCACCCGACCTCCGGAGAAGGCTCATGCCGTTGTGGGAGCGCGCCTGGGCCACCCCGCCACCCGGCAGACACCTCAGGAGAACATTATAGCTTGGTGCAATCAATACCCCATGAACTGGAGGGATACCCTTGCGCAATACCAATACACGCCTGGGTCCCTCGAAATGGAGACCGGCCCTGCAGCCTAGCAAACCCCGGACATGAATGCCATACAGAGCAAAATCCAAATGATCTTAAAAGAGATTAGGGGTATGAGGACAGACATGGGGGCCAAGTTGGCGGACCTCACGGCCAAGGTTTCAACGCTGGAGGATCGGGTAGAAGGGGTTGAGTGTAACCAGGCATCGACGGACATCCTCGAGGCACAAATGGAAACTAGATTTCAGGAACTGCACCGCCACGAGGAGGACCTCTGGCACAAGGTCGACGACATGGAGAACCGGGAGAGGAGAAACAACTTGAGAATTTTTGGCCTTGAGGAGACGGAGGGAGAGACCCCGGCTGGACTCGAAAGCAAAATCCAAGACATCATCAGGATTGTCCTGCGGTCGGACTCGGGGGAGACTCTCCTGCTTGATAGAGTCCATCGGGCCAGCGGGGGGGGGGCAGAGGTCCACGCTCAGTTCTTGCAAGATCTCACTATTATAAGGACAAGGCTAGGGTGTTGGAGAGGGCTAGAACCCTATGGGATATTCAACATGGTAACTCCAGGGTGACGATTTATCAGGATCTCTCGGCCCTCACTCTCCAGATGCGAAAGAAATGCGGCACTATCACCAGGTGGCTACAGGAAAAGGGGACACACTATCGCTGGGGCCACCCATTCCACCCAGCATTTGAATGGCAGGGCCAGAGGTACCAACTAGTCACGGAGGCGGAAATCCGAAGGGACACTAGGATCTCACAGGCGACATTGCGGAACCATCAGAAAATCGGGATGAAACCAACGGAGACCGCCCTCGTGCCCCTCGAGGCCCGGACCTCTCCCAGGGGAAGCTAAAGGTCAAAGGCTCACGTAAATTCCGAAAAACCAGACGTCCACCCACAGACCGAGGAGATCCTGTATGAGCGTACGAGCAGCAACCAAGGCTCGCCTTTCTGCACAGAAGGCCTGATCCACACCCCATGCGACGACTCATGGAGCCCGCCGTTCATAGTGTTTTTGCCCCACGACCCATGGGGAGTTCTTTGTTTAATCGACTTCGGTCAGGGTTGACGTGTTGCCCATTTGGAGGCTGTTGTATGGTTTCATAGGAAGTAGCACGGCGACTCCACACGGACAACGGCCGACGCCTCTCCGGGCCTCATGTCGTGATACGCCCCGACAGGGGCAAAGGAGACACGACCAGGTACACGAGCCGGGGGGGCCTGGCTCGGGAGTCACTACAGCCAGTTCCCCACTGCGGATCAGAAAGGGCCGGTACTTAACGAAGAGAGACAGGTTGGAAAGCGCTACACCTAAGAAAACGTTTCCCGGGGCCAGGGAAGCGACCCTGGTGGTTCGTTGCCAGTCACATCCCCACCCGGGGACCCGGCGGCGAACGCCCCACAAAACGGGTAAGGGGGGTAGGGGGTAACAGGGATAGGGAGGGGGGATGGTGGGGAGGGGGGTTGCCCCACGGGGGGCTCGAGGGGAAAGGGGAAACCAGCTCAAACTATGGACACTTTTTTTGCAACGGGCTCCGAGTAGCGATATCAGTGCGCATAACGAAAAATGACAATGATTGAAGCAAAGATAGGCACGTTGAACGTCAAGGGCCTTAACTCCCACAATAAGAGATCTCTCACGAGCAACATGTTCCGTAAGCAACACCTAACGGTTCTTTTCCTACAGGAGACACATTACAGGCAAGGCAGGGAATCGAAGATCAAGGGGAAAGACATCGGGCGCAATTACTGGGCCTCACACAGAAGTTCTAAGAAGGAAGGGGTGGGAATCCTCCTGAGCAGGGCGTTCCATCTCACAAACATATAAACCAAGAGGGGTTTTAGTGGTCGTTTCTTGGGCATTAAGGGAACCTGTGAGGGTGAGCGCGTTACCCTGGCCGCTCTATACGCACCCAACTCAAAACAAATACACTTTCTCACCCAGGTCTTTCATGTCATGGATGAGTGGGCAGAGGGAGCCATGATACTGGGGGGGGGAGGGGTTCAACCTTATAATGGACCCGAGGCTCGACTGGTGGTCTGCGAGAGGGGGGACACCCAGGGGCATCTCCAAGGACAATCTGGCCCTGCAGGCCCTCCTGAGAGAGCACTATTGGGTGGACATCTGGCGAACAGCAAACCCGAACCAGGGTGGGTACCCCTTTTTTTCGCCCCCTCATTGCACCTACATCAGGATCGACCTCTTGTTAATCTCGGAGGAGGGGAATGGGGTGGCACAACAGCCGAAGGTGGAAGCCATAACTTGGTCGGACCACGAACTCCTCATAGCGAATTGGTCACTGCCCATCTCCCCTAGAACTTCCTGATGGCATTGCAATGACATACTCCTCAGGGACCCAGTATTTCGTGATTTCATGAGGCAGGAAATGCTGGCCTATTTTGAGACAAACGACACCGACGAGACGATATGTCCATGGTGTGGGATGCCGCAAAAGCCACCTTCAGGGGCCTTCTCATAGCGGAGGGTTCGAGACGTAAATGGGAGAGAGGCCTAATCGAGGGTAAACTCCGAGCAGAGCTGGATGCTCTGTGATCCAGACTGGGCCACCCGGGGGAGGATCGAGGGGCTCTCCTGGAGGAGATGCAGGGCAAAAGACAGGAACTCCATACAGTCCTCATAGGGGAAGTCATCAAGAAAATGAGATACACTAAGCAGAGGAACTATGAACGGGGAGATAAGGTGGGGACCCTATTGGTGCAGAGGGCTCGGAGCTGCAGGGTTGAGAGGGGAGTCACTCATCTCAGGGATGGAGCAGGTGGGATTCACGGGGGCAGCCAGGAAATAGTAGAGTGTTTTGCTGACTATTACAGCAAACTCTATTCCAAAAAGGTAGGTGAATCACTGGAGGACATCCGTGCCTACCTGGCGGAACACCCTCTGCCTAGGCTGTCCGATGTGGAGCTAGAGGTTTTGGAGAGAGAGATATCGGAGGAGGAGGTTGAGGGCGCCATCAAAAGATTGAAGGTGGGAAAGGCACCGGGGGAAGACGGCTACACAGCCAACTTTTACAAACAGTCCCAACCCGTCCTGCTGAAGCCCCTGGCCAAATTGTTTAACCAGATCAGGAACCGGGAGTCCATCCACCGACATTTTTTCAGGCCCTCATCACTGTTATACCCAAACCTGGAAAGGACCAGATGGAATGTGGGTCTTACAGACCCATCTCACTTCTCAATCTGGACGCTAAGATCTTTGCCAGAGTCCTGGCGACCAGACTTGAGGGCTGCCTTCCGCGCCTGGTACACCCCGACCAAGCGGGATTTGTCTTGAACAGGCAGGGTTCTGATAATATGCGGAAGACGCTCCATGTGCTTGCCTCGAGACGGGTCCGCGACGAAGGCACGCTTCTACTGGCCCTTGACGCGGAGAAGGCCTTTGACAGGGTCAGCTGGGCCTTTATGAGGGAGGTATTCACGACCCTGGGTATGGGCCCGAGGTGGCTGGGTTGGATCTCCGCACTCTACTCCTCCCCCTCCGCTAGAGTGGTGGCAAATGGGACCGAGTCGAGGACATTCCCCCTCGAGTGTGGTACACGGCAGGGATGTCCTTTGTCCCCCCTAATTTACGTGCTCGTGATGGAACCATGGGCAATCTCGATCCGCAACAATGCGGCCATCAGGGGGGTACAGGTCGGAGAGATGCAGTGCAAAGTCTGCCTCTTTGCTGACGATGCACTGCTCTACATCACAATCCCATCCCAAACAGTCCCCCGAATGCTGCAGGGCCTCTCGCACTATGGGGACCTATCGGGGTACAAAGTTAATCTGGAGAAATCGGTGGCGTTCGTAGGGGGTAATCTACCAGACTCAGAGATGACCTTTGTTAATGGGCTCCCCTTCAGGCTGAGAGACGACGGATTCCGGTACCTTGGAGTCCAGGTCACCCGAGACCCTGAGGGCCTATACCCGTCCAATTTCCCCCCCTCCTCTGGTCAGCAATCCGGAAAGACATAGAGCGATGGTCAGGGTCGGGTGTTCTGACTTGAGTGTCGTGTAGACCTTTGAGACCTCCGTCCCCAAGTGACACACAGGGGAACCAAAATAAACCCGCTGTGCGACCTTTGGGGCCACAGGTGGGAGATGTTACTTCCCGGATCCACGGAATCTCTGGAACACCGATGCTGCTGCAAAAGAACGAGGTTAAGTACCAGGCAATCACAATATATATATATATATCACAATAACCAAAGGATCTGAATAGTCTTACCTATCAGGTATTTGGAAAACCCAGGAAACCTAGGAGGGAGGTTCGAGACTCAGATGAAGCGGTCCCCAAAACGAGAGGACCGCAGTCAGGCGTGGATACAGGATAGGCCACCTGTAGAGCTGAAGGCGCAACTTGAATCCCAGAAAGTAAATGGCATAGAAGTTCAACAAAGTACCAAGGGATGATCCAAAGACAAGTGAGGGTCGTGTCAGAAATCCAGCAACAAGTAAGCAGTTCCAAGCAAAGGTACAAAAAAATAATCCGAAGGAGTCCACGTGAGAGTTCCAAGATCAAGGTAAACCACTAGTAATATCCAAAACGTAGCGCCAAACAGGGTCTGAAGACAGCTGAGAAGCAATGAGTGTTCCGTGCATCAAGCCTTATATACTGTGCGTTTCGGGGTCATGTGACGTCCACCAAGGTCACATGGGAAACGCCGCTCTGAATCACGTGAACAAGTGAACGATCGGCGTGGAGGTGTTCCGCCGCCCCTTCTGCTGTATGTTCTCCATGGCAACTGCCAGTGCAGGAAGGGCTGCAATCGAGCCCGTAAATCGTACCTGGTACAGAGCTTTCGGTCCTTTGGGTAAACCGAATCACATGAGCCTCGAACCCTGGAGGGAGTCATGTGGGAACCCGATGAAGGTGTTGGGGAAATGTGAGCAGTGTTCTGGTGTGCAGTGGATCGGTGTGCAGAGGATCGCCTAACATCGGGGCTCTCCTGGATGGCACGTCTCAACCTCATAAAAATGGTAATCTTCCCCAAGATTTTATTTCTTTTCCAAATGCTCCTGGTGCTGATCCCCAAAACGTTTTTCAAGGAAACTAAGTGAGTCCTCCTCAACTTTCTCTGGTCAGGGAAAAAACACAGAATCTCCTACGAGGTGCTGACCAGACTGAAGGAGGATGGAGGGGTGGGATACCCTGCCCTTGAAACATACCATAGGGCCTCCCAACTGAGGGTCCTGGTCGACCACTTTGCCCCGGGGACGAAAAACAATGGGTAGCCATGGACAACGGGCCTTTCGCGCCCGTCACCATAGAGGAATGGCTCTGGGTGCCGAGGAAAAAGATCCCCAGAAGTGTCTTGTGTCACCCAGTCCTAAAAGTGTTGTGTTCCCTATGGAAAGAGGGAGGGGGTTATTACCGCTGGCTCACAACCTGGCCCTCCCCCTTGAGCTGCATTTGCCCCCCCCCTTCCTGGCCAAGATAGCGGAGCCAGCGGCGTACCAGACGTGGTTCGAGATAGACCTTAGCAGGACTGGTCACCTATGGGTGGGGGGCTCTTTCTTACCCTTGAAAGATCTGGAGGAGGCCCTGGGAATAGGCACCCTGTCCCCCTTTCGCTATCTCCATCTTAAAGGAGTCCTCACCGAACCATCCTGGGGGACACCCTCAGGAGAGACCTTACAGACTTCGAAAAATGACTCCTTTCGGCGAGGGGCTCCAAGGGAATAATATCCCACCTCTACAAGCTCTTCCTCTTTTCTGTCCCGCGAGACCCCCCACCTGCATGCACACAATGGGGAAAGGACCTGGGTGAGGAGATCGACGACGAGAGGTGGAGGGAGATGTGTAGGCGGGCCAACCGCTCCACGGCCTCACTCCAGTATCGTCACCAGGCCCTCAAGGTATTGCATCGCTGGCACTACCCCCTGGAGAGGATTGCCAGAATGAAGCAGGGGTACGATCAACATTGCTGGAAGTGTAGGACCGAAAGGGGGGATTATATTCACATGTGGTGGAGGTGCCCGGTGGTCGAAAAGTACTGGGAGGAGGTTTTAACATGGATTAAGGGGATAGATGGGGTGGAGCGACCTGCCTGCCCCTGGCTTCTCCTTTTCGGAATTGACATTGGGGACGATCATGAAAGTACCCATGACCACATGCTCCAGGTCATGTTGGTAGCGGCCAGGTGAGCCTGGCACATAAATGGAAGAACCCCGGAATGCCCAAGGAAAAAGCATGGGTAACCAAGGTACGGGCCATTTACGTCATGGAATTCCTCACGCATTTACTCGACGAATCTAGATCCAACATCGAGGAAATATGGCTCGCCTTCTTCGAAAAATACGGCCGCACAGTGTAATCTTAGGCTCCAGACCCGGAGAACCCCCCTCTGGGGTCCTCAGGCCAGCGTTCACTGGTCCAACTCTGAGTCCTTCAAAGCTCGGCCCATGACTTCGGCGTGCCAAGTGCACAACACGTAGACTTTGCTATGCTCTTTTCGGAACCCGTCAAATATGCAATTATTGAGAACTTGAACTGTTGGGGGGTCAGGGGGTGGGAAGGGGTGGGGGACGAGGAGTTATAACTGGTTTCCTGTTTATTCATGTTTAAATATGCTCTGCATTGTTGTAACACAGGTGCGAAACCTAATAAAATTTGATTTTCAAAAAAAAAAGTCCACCTAAAAGCATATCTGTGGTGTTGTTAAATTCGAAATTCTGCCTAATAGCATACCTGTATCCCAGCTTGCTAGAAGAAAGTCTACCTAACAGCGTAACTGGGCTGTAGTTGCAACTAACTAGTCTGCCCAATAGCATATTCTATGGTCTAGCTACATTTCAAAACTGCCTAAAGGCATATTCTGCAGCCTAATTTGCAATTAGAACATTAAAACTCAGAATACGTGAATAATATGACCCTGTTTAGTTGAACCCAGAAACCATGAATAATCTCACCCAGTGGTGTACCTGAACTTATAAAGTCCAAATAAAGTGTAATTTGCATCTGAAACTGTACCTACTAACAGGTACTGTCGTGGTATTGCTAATCATAAAAGAGTGAGCAATTAACATCCAGTGTTATTGCGAAAGTCGGATGGTGTGAACGAAATCTTCCAACCCATCTATATCACAGTTACTAACACTGAATGCACCCAATCCACCAATGTCTGCCGGAAAGGACCACCGTACACCACCCCCCCTACTACCAGCCCTACCTCCCATCTGCCCCTTACCAAATCATCCCACCCTCCACCACATCCCCTACCCATCCCCTTTCCCAACACCAAGCCAGAGGGGCACGATGGCGAGCCAACCACCCTAAGACCATTGCTCCCCCGAACCCCTCCACCGATCAGCCTACTATGTTCATATTCGCTCCCCTCCCTAGCCTCCCAGGCACATCCTGCCCAGCAACCATGCACCCCGCTTTTCCTACCAACCCCCACCATCATCCCCCCGACCACACTCCTTCCCCTCCTTAAAAATTGCACGCATAGGCCTAGCAAGAACAGAAGCCTCATCCCTCTCCCCCTCTGACTCTCCTTCCCTCTCGTACACTCCAATCGCAACAAAGACACTAAAGAGGAAACATACCTGGTCCCCCTCAATCTCTCAGCACTCATCGCCTCCCCTGTCTCGACCCACCACCTCATCCCCCAATCACCACCCTCCCCCTAAGCCTCACCATGCCTGAAACCCCTCTCCCTCGATTTCTCACTGACCGCAACTGAATCTCCTAACCCCTCACAACCCACCTTCATATCCCCGGTGCCAAACCAAATCATCCCAACACACGCGTCCATCCACTCCAACCCGAAACTAACCAACTTTTCTGCTTGCCCACTCTTCCCATCGACCATCAACCATTCCACCCCTCTCGCTCTCCAGTTTCCACCCTCTCCCCACCATCCTCCATCTCTGCAGCTCTGACATCAACCGCATCTACCGAAGTGAATTTCATCCTATTTAATCCCCGATCCTTAGCAAAAAACAGACACAACATCTTTGACCCCCTCGCCTCTGACAAACCAGACCTGGTCTTCATCACCGACACCTGGTTCTCTGACGATTTCGCCCCTATCGCCAATGAAGTCTTCCCCCCGACTACTCCCTCATCTCAATGAACCGTCCCTCTAGAGGAGGAGGAATAGCATTCGCCTTCAAGTCTCATTTCCACATCTCAATCATCGACAACCAACCTTCCATTCCGTCCTGCGAATCACTCCTCTTTAAACTATCCCTTCCCCCTTCATTCTCCCACAGCTTCCTAATAATCTACAGACCCCTTGGCTACGATAGACAATTCTCAAACAACCTCTACAACTCAATTGCCACCCTCCAACTAAACCATCCCAACCTCAGCCTTCTAGGAGATTTCAAGATATGGCTCGACATTCCCAACAATCCTATGACACACCCGCTGGTTGACGGCCTAGACGCAATTAACCTCCAACCCCACATAAATGGCCCGACTCACTATAAAGGACACACTCTTGATGCCATCTTCAGCTCCCACAACCGGATACATCTAAACCCCCTCACCCCTATCAAATGGTCCGATCACTTCATTGTTTCTTTCGCCATTCGCTCACCCAACCCGCTTCCCGTACCCGAACCTGAACCTCTGAAACTACGCAAATGCTGGAAGAAACTAATAATCCTTCCTGACCTAGCCGACGCACTCCTCCAGTCCCCTCCCCCTACCTGCCTACTCAATAATCAACTAACCCCCGACGCCTTTGACTCATGGGTCAACACCTCACTAATGCAGCTCCCACCCTCTTGCAAACCATCAGCCCGCTGTGGCCTTTTCCCTAGATGGTTCACACCTGAATTGAAGACCAGTAAACAACTTTATAAATAGCTAGAACGCAAATGGCGGAAAGACAAAACTCCCCTGAGCAGATCCACCTTGGCCCGGCACCTTCATCAGTACAAGGCCGAAATACGGAAAGCAAAAAAAGGCCATTACAACTCCCGAATCCTAAATTGTAAAAACCCCACCAACTTCACAAATCATCACCGAATTCACCAAACCATCATGCACCACCACCGTCCCGAGCCCCTCACAATCACTGTGCGACTCACTCTCTCTCCACTTTTACACCACAGCTCTCAAAAGAACAAATGCTCTAACCAACAAACTAGCTCTCTTACACCCACCAGGCAACCTACCCCCCCATACCGGCCAACCCACTGCCTGCGACCACTACTCAACCAACGTTCGACTCCTTTAGTCCAATATCAGCTGACCAATTTCTCAAACTTCTCTATGCCCGCAAACCATCTGGCTCTCCGCTGGACCCTTGCCCGGCCACAACCCTCAAAGAAATGTTCGCATCTACCTGCACAGGAGAACACGCAAGAACCATCATAAATGACTCGCTTTCCTCAGGAATTTTTCCTGACGCATTCAAAACGGTGCATGTCAAACCTCTAATAAAAAAACCTTCCCTCGACCCTCTCGAGCCCAAAAACTACTGCCCCATCTCAAACACCAGGTTCCTTGCCAAACTCATCGACCAAACCACCTAATCCCAACTAAATGCCTTTGTTGAAGCCAACAATCTCCTAGACCCCAATCAATCAGGTTTCAGAGCCCGACACAGAACCGAAACCACCCTAACCTCAATCTGGGATGACCTTAAAAACACGGCAGACTCTGCGGGATGCGCCGCATTAATCCTTCTTGACCTATCCACCGCCTTCGACACAATCAACCACTCAATCCTCCTTGACCGCCTCCACTCCCTAGGAATTCATGGAACCGCTCTCAAATGGATAGCATCCTTCCTTAAAAATAGGAACCAAATAACCCTACTCTCCACCTATTCCTCCCAAGCCCAACCAGTCGACACGGGAGTTCCACAAGGAGCATGCCTATCAGCCCTCCTGTTCAATCTCTACATGGCCACCCTCCCACGCATAATTTGTTCACACAACATCCTGTGCGACAACTACGCTGATGATACTCAACTAATTCTAAAACTCCTGAACTCATAACCCAGTTGCCGACCTGACCTCACTTCCTGACTCCTCGACATAGACCTCTGGATGACCACAAACCACCTCTTGCTAAACCCCTCCAAAACCAAAATCATGGTATGTGGCAACACCAAACTTCTTCCACACCCACTACCCTGGCCACCTGCCATGGGCAACTCGCCGACTCCCTCTAATTCAGTAAAAAACTTTGGCTGCACCCTAGACTCTGACCTAACACTCTTGCGCCAAGTCAACAACGTCTCAAAGTCCTGCCACTACCACCTTAAAACTCTTAGGCGCATTTTTCCATACGTCTCCTTTCCCAACAGACTCTCCGTGGACTACGCTATCCCCTCTACCTCGGAGTCCACGCATACCAACTGACTAAACTAAAAAGATCACAAAACGCTGCAGCCAAACTACTCCTAGCGCTTGGCCTGAGAGACCACATATCCCCAGCCCTCAAAGCTTTGCACTGGCTTCCGGTTGCCCGAAGGGTGACCTTCAAAACCTTATGCATTTCTCACCGAGCACTGCGTAAATCTGGACCTCAATATCTGCAAGACAAACTAAAACCCTATCACCCTGCACATACTCTAAGATAAAGCTCAGCCGGCCTCCTAGTCATACCACAAACAAACTCAGTCAGGTTAGGCAGATCCTCATTCTCAGCCTTGGCCCCGACACTGTGGAACGCACTCCCACCCCACATCCGACTCATTGAAGACCTCCTCTCTTTCCGTAAATTACTGAAAACCGACCCAAACTCAAACTAACTCAAACTGGATAACAGCATCTCAATGACTTTGCCAAATGCTAGATCATAATAGCAATGCAGAATCATGATCCAAGCGAGAAATTGAAAACTAATAACCTCTATTGGCTAGCTAAAAAGGACAAACAAAATAGAATGAGAAAAAAGGATCAAACCTTCGAAGTAGATAAAAAGAATAAGTTGTACGAGAGAAGTAAAAGTGGCTGAAATTAATGAAATGGACGAAATAAATGTAATGGACAAGATGATCAATGTGGACGTGAGGAATAAGGTAGATAGCAACAATTCAACTAACTCAAACTACTAGATCTTAAATAACAATAAAACAAATAACAATACAACATCAAGATCCAAGCAAGAAATCGAAAAAACGAACAACTTCTAATGTAAACTAAAAAGGACAAACAGAATAGAATGAGTAAAATAGATCAAAGCAGTGAAGTTGATAGAAAGAACAAATTGTACGAAAGCAGTAAAGCGGTTGAAAGTAATGAAATGGATGAAATGATTGCAATGGACGAAAGGAACAAAATGGATGAAAGGAATAAAGTGAAGAGGATGGAAAGATGAATACAAGAGACAGATGAGGGCACAGACAGATGGCATGGAATGTATGAGTGCATGGTATAAATGGAAAGTACAGAATAGACGATTAGAGTACATGAGACGGGTGTAGTGCATGGGACAGATGGAGAGCATGGAAATGATCGAGTGCGTGCAACAAGTGACATGGGCTGAACCGATAATGCAAGATGAATGAACGAAATGAGTGGAGCGTATGAGGTTGGTGGAGTGGATGAATCGCGTAGAGCGGATGAGTGCGTTGAGCAGATGAGTGCATTGAGCAGATGAGTGCGTAGAGCGGATGAGTGTGTAGAGGGAATGAGTGCGAAGAGCGGATGAGTGCATAGAGCGGATGAGTGCGTAGAGCAGATGAGAGCGCAGAATGAATGAGGGCATGGAGTGGATGACAATGTGGAGCAGATAAGAATGTGGTGCGGATGTAGGTAATGGTGCGGATGTAGGGTGTGTGTGATTAATAGAGTGGAGCAGATGTAGGGTGTTGAGCAGATTTAGGGTGTTGAGCGGATGTAGGGCGCAATGGTGTTGAGCAGATTTAGGGTGCGGTGGTGTTGAGCCGATGTAGTGTGTTGAGCGTATGTAGGGTATGGTGCGGGTGTGAAGCGGATGTAAAGTGCGGTAGGGGTGTAGAGTGTGGAGCGGGTGTAGAGTGCAGAGTGGGTATAGAGTGCGGAGCAGGGAGCGGGTGTAGAGTGCGGAGCGGGTGTAGAGTGCGGAGCGGGTGTAGAGTGCAGAGTGGGGAGCGGGTCTAGAATGTGGAGCGGGTGTAGAGTGCGGCGCGGGTGTAGAGTGCGGAGCAAGTGTCGAGTGTGCGGAGCAGGTGTCGAGTGTGGAGCAAACGTGTGATGTATGTGAATGAACAGGTGAAGTGGTTGGAAGGAACGGGTGAAGTGGGTAGAAGGAACGGGTGTTGTAAGAGAAGAAACGGGTGAATTGGGTGGTAGGAACGGTGGATGGATCTGGAAAAACGGGTGATGTATATGGACGAGTCGTGTAAAGTATGAAGAAGAACGGGTGAAATATGTGGACAAAATGGGTCAAATATATTGAATAGAACGATTGAAGTATGTGGATGGAACGGGTGAAGTGGATGGATCAAGTGAAAAATGTGGTTGGAACGGGGGAAGTATGGGGTTGGAACGGGTGAAGTATCTGAGTTGAACGGATGAACTGGGTGGAAAGGATGAACTGGGTGGAAAGGATGAACTGGGTGGAACGGACGAACTGGGTGGAACGGACGAACTGGGTGAAATGGATGAAATATGTGGACGGAAAGGGTAAGGTATGTAGATGGAAAAGGTGAAGTATGTGTATACCGGGTGAAGGATGTGGATGGAACGGATGAAGTATGTGGATGGAATGGATGAAGTATGTGGATGGAACGGGTGAAATATGTGGATGGAACAAGTGAAATATGTGGATGGAATGGATGAAGTATGTGGATGGAACGGATGAAGTATGTGGATGGAACGGGTGAAGTATGTGGTTGGAACGGATGAACTGGTGTAGAATAGGTGAAGTGGTGGAACGGGTGAAATGGTAGAACGGATGAAGTAGGTGGATGAACGGGCGATGTGTTTAGAACCGGTGAAGTGGGTGGAACGGGTGAAATTGACGGAAAGTGCGAAATAAGTGGAACCAGTGAAGTGGATCGAACATGTAAAGATGACGTATGTGGATGGAGAAAGGATAATGTGGGTAGATCGAATGAAAGGAGCAGGGCATAGAATGGTTGGAGTGCATGAAATGGTTGGAGTGCATAAAATGGGCTTGGAGTACATGGAACGGATTGGAGTACATGGAACGGATTGAAGTACATGGAACGGATTGGAGTGCATGGAACGGATTGGAGTGAATGGAACAGATTGGAGAGCATGGAATGGATTGGAGTGCATGGAATGGATTGGAGTGCATGGAACAGATTGGAGTGCATGGAATGGCTTGGAGTGCATGGAACGTCTGAAAGAGCATTGAAAGGAAGGGGAAGATGACGGGTCACGCAACGCTCAGGCACCCCGAAAACAAAATGTAACGTGCACGCGACCCCTGGTAGCCTACCTGTGTGGAATAAAGGACCCGCACTACGCTGTTTCACCCAGAAACACAAAATTCAGCGTATGCATGGTACACGCAGGCTAAAATTACCTCTGAATGGGTGAGACACACAGGGGCAACCACAGTTGAAAAATATGTGAGCGACTCACCGTCTGCCTGGAAAAAGAATGTGGAAAAGACGCACGTGGGCGCGTTGGCAACACCCCCGCCAAAAGAAGAATTGAACGCTGTTTAAGTAAACAAGGAGTACGAACTGCAACCGTTGTGAAGTAATCGCGTGTGAACCGACAAGAAGTACAAGAATCACCCGTTTGCTCTGCACAAAAAGCACATACAAGAAAATGGTGTCCTAAGTGCACGTTTTAACCCTGCCCACACATGCCACGTCACTTACACGCTTACGCGCTAAGGGCCTTTCCCCCAATTACACGCAGTGACACCCAGACGTGCAGTTTTTGCACGTGTGGAATCACTATGCACCTGTGTGGAGGGAAACGCCTGTGCGCGTTACATCACAGACGTGCTTACGCGCTAAGTGCCTTTCCTCCAATTACACAGTGACGTGCTGTTTTTTCACATGCCAAATCACTCCGTATCAAGCTGGCCACGTGACAACACACGGAAGACCATGCTCCTGCCCAGAAGGCCATTTTCCTGCCCCCCCCCAGAGACCTGAGCCGGCTCCCACCAGCCATCTGCTGCTGCCTGCCCGCCTGCTGGCCACGTGCCCTGCTATTTGGTGCCTGCACGCCTGCCATCTGTAGGGCGCCAGTTGCTGTGACCACCCCTGCTGGAACAGAAGACTCCCGACTGCAGTTCCATCGCTCCACAGCCCAGCACCAGGACCCAGTTGCCCACCCACACCTGCCTCGGGGGTTGCCATGTCGGGGGAAACAACATCAGAGACCACTGGCAACCCCCAGCCAGAGAGGCAGAGGGCTACCAGCTTCAGTGCCGCAGAAGTTGGTATCCTGGTAGAGCAAGTCCTGGTGCATTATGATGCCCCCTTCGGAAGACCACGCGCCAAAGATGAAGGATGGAAGAGGATCTGGAAGGACATCGTGGCTGCCATCAACGTGAAGGGGGTGGCAGCCCGCAACATAGCACACGTCCAGAAGCGCTGGGAGGACTTCAGGTCCAGGACCCTCAGGAAGGCCCAGCGCCTCTTTGAGGCAGCGCATGCAGAGGGGTGCCGGGTCCGCCTTACCGACAACCAGATGAGGTTCCTGGAACGTATACGCCCAGTGCTCCACCTCCAGGTCCTTCAGAGGCAGATCCATCTGGAGTCGAGCGGTAAGTGTCCATGTGTACTGATTGGACGCAGTGCATGTTGAGGTGTGCCAGGAGTGTGCAGCTTGGACATATGTCTGGAAAGACCCATGTATGGTTGTGTATGTGCAGGGACATCAGCCCGCCGCATGTGAGTCCAGTCATGTGTCTTAATCCAAAGTTTATTCATGAAGTAGATGCAACCCTCATTATTACCAGACATGAACGTGTCCCATATATCATTATCACTGTATTGCCCACGTACTCCCCATGCTTGCAATACCCTTCACTAATGTCTTTTAACACACCACAGCTTAGCATTACATGTTTCACTGTTTCAATGCATTTGTACTCACATAAGCGACAGTGCCTATCCTCCCTTGGTGTACCATAACACGCTCCCAGAATTTCATGAGTGCTAGTAGCACCGGGAAACTTGATTCTGATGTATGCCCAAATCATGTAGTTCCCCAGGTAGTTAGCAATGTAAGTAGGTATGCCCACCCGCCTTTGGTAACATGCAACAAATAATAAATAATACAGCCGAAATATCAGCTAATTTCTGCTCAAGATCCAGCTTCTTAATTAAGTAACGCATCTCTTTCTTAAATCTCACAATAGGCGATGATAGCCTAGCACAAGTAGGTTTACTGGTCCATATGCGAGCACACAAGGCCAGCCTGCCTATAAAACTATACTTCATATGGTCGCCTTTACTGCCTAGAGCTTCTTTTAGAAACCGTATTAGTGTACGCGCACTTGCGTTTACAGTTTTCCAGCAAAACCTAATACAACATGTCTCAATCTAGTGATATCGTACTCCAGGTACATATATTCAAGAGGTGAGCTCTTCTGTAACCGTCAAAGCGTGTGCAACATACATCTTTCTAGTTTTGCCTACTCTGGGACCATCTTTATGCCCCAAAATTCCATGCCATGGGTGATAATAGGCACAATTTTCAATTGTACGGTTTAAGAATAGTGCCCACCAAGTAGCCTACCGCCTTCTGAGTCAGTTTTGATAGCATCAAAAACCTGGGCAGAACTAATTTGAACATTCTATAGTTGCAGCTTACCATCCTATTTGCTATCAATAATCCCCTCAAGATATTTATAGGGGTTACCAATTTCAATCCGATTTCCATTCAATGACCAGTTGTACACATTGCTTTTCCTCCTAATACGAGCGTTAGGTGAAAACTCTGTGATTTAACTTTTGCTAATGTTGATCTGAAGAGAGTTTAACTGGGCAAATACTTGCAGGTGATACAGTAGGGACTGCAATCCCTTAGGAGTAAGATCCAACAGTGTCAGGTCGTCTGCATATCCCAACCACTGGATGCTAGTATTAGACAATTTCGGGGGGATCAATGTGTTATTTATGATGGCCTCACCCAAGTCTGTTAGGTAGAGATTAAACAGAGTGGGCGCCAGGATGCACCATTTTTTGAGGCCGGAGCAGGTGTTAACCCATTTGCTCTCTCCTCCCAATCGGTTCACCCTCACTCTAAGCCATCAGGGCCAGGCACTCTAGAACATTTAGATGAGCCAATCATGTCCATGATGTCTACATATTCCAACCGATACCCCCACCGGGCAAGTCACTCTATATTGTCTATTACCAGACAAATGGAAGGAATGCCCAACATACCTTCAATATACTTCATCCAGTCACCTTCAAGCACCTCGCATATCTCTGGACAAGACCGTTTATGGGAATAGATGATATTCCAGAAGGATTTAGAGTCATTAATGGAGCTACTACAGACGCGTTTCTTCCACTTGTTGCACTCCATTGTGCATTTATGTTGTTTTAACCAGCGTTTATAGTACGCCAACACTTAAGGCATGGTTCCGGGGGTCAAGTGACTAACTACCAATGTTCCTCAATTCAGTTCTTAGGAGTCTTTTCCTATCTCTGAGAGCAATATCAAAATCATGTGTGTGAGTGGATTGTGCCTTCCTCCATCCAAGCGTAGTGGGTCTGTTCTTATTTGCTGGTATGCACACACTAATACTTTTCACACAGCCTTGGTATGTGACAATGCCTAGCTCAGCCAACTCCTTAGTTAGGTGCAGCTGAGGGCTGTTGTCTTATGCTGAGGCACAGCAATTAAGTATCTCTCTGGCCCTTGCCCCCACAACAGTTAGATTGTTAGAGGACCAGATAATATGATTGTTCTGCGTGTCTATGGCCAAAAACTGGTCTCTTTCTTTTCGAATTGGGGTATTTCCCAGTTTATTGCACTTATTAAGGGTAAATGATCACTCTCCTCCCTAACTAGTACAGTCATATCTGCCACAAATGTAGGGAACAGAGAATGGAAAACATAATTGATGCAACTAGATTTGTTAGAAGAAGATCAAGTATAATGAGCGGGGGAGTCCGAGGCACAGTTGCCATTTTCCATCTGGAGGCTAGCAGAATACAAAATGTTGGCCCAATCTCTACCATGCTTGTTAGCAGGTTTACTGCTACCATCGGTGACTTCAAAGGGACCTGAGGTCATGACATTTTCCTCTTCCATTCCATCTCTGGGGATGCAAGCATTACAATCACCACGTATAAGGATACCCTTCGCATCTGAATTAGTTTGTGTATTAATAAGGGTCTCCAGCTCTCTCATTACTTCACTGTGATCTTTTAGCACAGGGGATCATATATGGTGAAGCCCACTATCCATTCCCTATGTGGTCCCACATTACTCCTATTTATTAAAATGCTGCCCCCAAGAAGGTCATTACAATGAACCCAACTTCTTCCTCATAGTGCCAGACATGATATGCAGCTGCTGTTATCACTAGCGATTGCCCAGAATGAATATATGCCCAGAATGTACCTGTAGATACCCGATCCATTGTAGTAACATAGTTCTTGTAGCCCTGACATAACAATATTCCAGGGCCATTTAGTTAACATATGTCTGATGGTTTCACACTCTGCATAACCCCAAGATGCCAACCTTCCTCAGGGACACTATGCATGGCCTACTAATCTTAAAAAACATCAATTGGAAAGCCTGATATTTGCTTGGGACGCTAGATGTGAAGGCTTTATATACCTCTATGAACACACCTCAGCCTTAAAAGCCATAGACCACACGTACACTAAGGTCTCTGCATCCTTCTTTTCACCTCTTGAAATTCCCAGAAAATTCCTGGAGTTCCCCCTTCTGAATAATGTGTTCCTTGTCTATGGTATATACTACCGCCAAATCAGAGGTATTACTATGGGTGCAGCATACACCCCAACAGTAGCCAATCTATTCATGAACCATTATGAGCAGGTGTTTGCATTTGCTAACCCACTGTCATGTACACAAATGGTACAAGAACATAGACGAGGTACTAATGATCTGGTTGGATCATTGGACCAGCTTGCCTCCTTTAAGGAGTACTTCAACGCCAATTATTTCTGCATTAAACTGACAGGGAATGAGAGCTATGACAGTATAGACTTCCTAGATATCAGAATTACTATTGAAGCTTTGGGTTTACACCACAACAGATAGAAAACCAACTGAGGTGAACTCTGGCCTGTTCGTCACCAGCTGTCACAGAAAGATTGTCATCCAAAATATCCCCACTCAGGAATTCATATGTGCAAAGAGAAATTGCAGCAACGACTCAGTGTACCAAGCCGAACGCCAACTCTAAAAGATTTACGAACAGGGAATATCAACAAAGGGCAAGTGAAACTGCAAAGAAAACTACCACAGCAACGAACAGGGATACACTCCTTACCCCCACAGAAAAGACCAAACCTAAAGATGAAACAATAAGATCAGGGGTTAAGTCCTAAAAATTTAAGTGGGGGACTCATCAACAAACCTGATGGGAAGTGACGTCACCAGAAATTAGCATATCAAGGTGAAATATGCACATTTCATTAAATAGCCTTTGTATAACCACCCAAATTGCACAGTACACATGGCATTTGCCTTTCATAAAATCAACACACAAACAAAACCAAGACAGGATATTTTATTCTAATCGTGTTTTGGAAAACGTTTACGGTGTACATGTTTTAAAAAGACTAAATCAGTGACTCAACCAATTCAAATGTTTTCCCTGGCACTTGTAGTACCGAAATGAGACATTTCACCTTCAGTTTTTAGGTTTTTTCCATCATGTTATATAGTGCAGTGGTGAAGTATCCAGCCTGTAAACCTGACAACTGCATTTCGATCCCAGAGGTTGGTTTTAATTTATAAATTCAAATAGGATATTCTGTGTTTCTCATTTTAGCTGGGGGGACTAAGTCCACCCTCTGAAAAAAGTGTGTGGACTCCGTTCCCCGCGTGTACCCTTGATTTGAGCCCTGAATAAGATACATGTGGCAGTTCCACCAAGACAGTTACAAACTACACAAAATCCTCAACAAACTCTGGCATTTGTCAGCTACTGATGCAGACATCCAGAAATGTCTTCGAGCAAGACCATGCTTTTCATTCACCAAAGCACCCACCCTCAAAACAATTCTCAGCCCATCATACATGGCACTGACACAACCAGTAAGCCAAAACTGGCTCACTGCATCGAAAGCATCCGGTTTCCACAAATGTGGAACCTGCTCCATGTGTCGTTAGGCACCAAATGCCAAGTCTGTCAACCTCAATGACACCATCTGAAATCAGATCGATCAATTCATCAATGTAGATCTAAATGTGTTGTTTATCTTATCATTTATGTGTGCAAACAGTCAAATGTGACGCATGAGGAGGGGACCGCAAGCTCAGACTGCGACAACGAGAAGCAAGACTCATATGTAAATACAGATGTGTCAACCAGGGTTTAAACACTGAGCATGAACCTCATTTAATGCGTGACAACTAAAGTCTATAAAAAACACATTGTTGGCTGCCTGCAGCCCTGGGTGAACGGGGCTCTTACCTCATCACTAAGACGCAGGAGCACCGTTTTACAAGAACCCCACACCGGCAGCAGTACCCACGCCTAACCACCATGATCAGCGCAGTGATCTGGTCATTTCAGTGCTCTGCCCTTCTTTTAATTCATTTCCAAAGAAAAATCTAAAGTTTATTTTAGACTTGACCGCCGGTGAGGGAAATGTGGAAAGCCTTACACTATAGCACATACTTCTGCCAATTTGAAAACATAACTTGTTACACATTGAAAATCCGATGTGAAAGCAGAGTGATTTAGTCACTTGAAAGGTGCCATTACCCCACAGATACAGAGATTTCGGCCACGTAATGGGTGTGCACTAGTGTTGCACTCTTAAAATGCAATCCCAGTGCAATCAGGCAGATGTCAGAAGTGGCAGGGTGCAAATGCAGCTTCGACATCCCTGCAGTGCCGGTCAGAAAGCCCATGCAGAAACAATCAGGAACATGTGGGGACAAAATTAATCGCATTCACACAGTGTGAGACTGGGGCATAACATTGTCACCGGCACCAATGAAAAAGTGGGCCACAGTTGAAAAAGGCAATTCATACCTTTTGTAACAGAACCGTTTGAATAGTACCCAAGGGGGGGGGGGGGTGTTTTGATGAACTGGCATGGCGTAACTCATCGAACTAGCCCACATTGGCCCCAAAAGTGGGCCATTTTGACCAAAGAAACTGGCCCACGCTAGCATTTTGCCTTTTTCGCTCGGACATTGCCCTATTGTGCTATAGGGCAGTCCGAGCCTGCGTACACAAGCAGAGCCCGCTCCTGCTGCGCACCCTTCTAAGCCTGCACTGTTTCACACATTGCCTTGCTGAGAGGCCACTGATAGGCTCGTGGGTTGTTCTTCGGACTAATCAAGTGTGCGAATTATGCTACATTGCCATGATCACAACATCAGTTCGACAATGCAACCATGCTTTTTGTAATATTTTTTTCGAGAAGGAGGCCACCACACCTTTGACGCAATGCAAAGCAATACACGTTTGCAGGAATGTGCTAGTTGATCAAACGCCACTTAGTGCATTTTTTCACCTAGGGCAATTAGAACGCGAGTGTACATTGCCTTGACAGGCGTAGGATGCGGAGTAGCCATTGCCCCCACTCCCTCCGCTTGCCATCCCTCATGCCCACCAGGTGCCTGCTTCAGGAACATAGGGGCAAGTTCACCTATCCAAGCAGCCGATACAGCAGGTGCCTCCTGGGAGCACCAATGAGAATGAACATGCATGCATAGCTTTCATATTCGCTAGAAGGCTCTCCTACAGTGAATTCCAACGTGGTGTGTCTGGGTGTGTGTGTAATGGAGTCTGGGGAGAGTGATAGGTAAGAATGCAGACTTCAGCATGCGAGGCTTTACATGACGACAGTACAGGAGCATGCAAGACTGGGCTTGCCATTTGAGGCCACTAACTCGTTATACGAGTGTGTTCATAGTATGTGAGGACAGCACCTGAGCATCTGAACCCGCGCTTGCCATACGTTGGAGGTAAAGGTGCATGCAAGGCTATACATAGGGTTCCATGTGTTAAAATCGCAGCAAAAATGGCCATTTGCACAAAGAATCGCGGCAAAAAGGCTGTGCTTTTGCCGCCGCAATACATGTAAATGATGGGGGACGCCCCCTAAACCCCAGACCCATTATACCATTTAAGGAGAGTGGGGGACACTCCTGCAGCCCCCGCGCCCCTTAAATGGTATAATGGGGTACACTTTTACTGGGTCAAACCACAGCATTTTTGCCGCGATTTTTTGTAAAGGCAATATTTTACGCAATTGTATTACTGCATACCATACATAGCTCATACTTGAGCCTTTGTGGCAGTGCCTTAGGATATGGCACATAGAAGTGGAAGAAAAGTGCAGTTGGCACTATCTTCGGGCTCCTGATGTTACAGGAATACTGGAATAGACTGTGGCTGCTGGAAGACTGTGTGTGTGTCCCCACCCAATCAGGTTGCACACAACCAAGAGGCACGTCCCCCTTCACTAATTAGCGACGCCGACCAGCGTTGCAGGCACGGCAAGACCCACCCAATTCAGACAAATACTTCAATGGGGTGCGTCAGCCCTAATCCTTATCCAACCCGAACGCGGGCAACAAGGCAGTGAACTTTTAAAGCTGCGGGCTTCACTCTAGCGTCCACTTACAAGCACAGAAGTGCGATTCCACAGCCGCGGGCTGACGAGCGGCTCACGGGTATGCATAAGGTACGCTGCTTCATTCACAATCTCTCTCACACACTTACTGTTAGGAGCATCAGTTCTTCCTGACTCATTCACGCTGAGTTTTTCAACCGTGTTTCATTTTCTTTCTTTCTGACAGTACGGACCTGAGCTACTAATTATGGAAACACGAGGTCCCTTTAGCCCACTGTTTCTGACTGTTACCCGCCACAGCGAACACTGATCAGTGACAAAGCGCGGCTTCTTACTCAAAGAGATTAGACGTATGTGGATCCACCACACGCCGACCCATGTAGGCGGCTAGTGTATACCAAATGTGTGGCCACTGTTACCTTTGATCCTGCTTACTGCCATTCCGCGGTTTTCTCTTTTTCTTTTTTCCTAATATTTTTTCTCTATGCTTTGTTTTATATTTGAGTATTTGAACTCACATTATTGAGTTACCGCCATAATTTTAATTCTGTTACCGTTCCTTACAGGGGAATATTACCCACGAAACCATTGCCATCATGTCACCCCCTTTCGCTGGATGATTGAACATCAATCCCCTTCATTTCTATTCGCATACCGACGCACACCGCGACAAGGTACTGTGGACCAGTTTTCTCTTGCCTCCCATTTTTTGATTTCTTCTTTCATATTTTTACAGTCCAAACTTATTGCACCATCAACTGCAAATAACTGTTAATACCTCCTAGCATCACAACCCCTTTTTACCACTAGTTCTGTGTTGGTTTATCATTATTTTTTTGCCTACTCAGCCCAGTATAACACAGGGACCCATTTTCTCCTGTCCACAGAGTGTGTGTTTTTCTGTGCCCTTCCCCGCCATGTTGAAGCTGCACTATTGAGGATCACTATGGCTTATTATTTTTTTTCGTGCTCTGCCCTGAGAGATTTTTTGGGTAAGTACCACCGCAGTCTAAATATTTGGCAGTTGCCATTATGGCTACATATAGTCTGAAAGCAATCTTGACACTTTAAATCCAGAAGTTAAATTCTTGTCTCTTTGTTATACTCTTTATTTTTTTAAACTGAACTTGTTTGTATCTGCTCCCACATAGGGTCCAGTTGTGTCTTTTTCGCCCTGAGGAAGGCAATTGTTCGACTTTCTATGCCAAGCAGGTTGCTCTATTGCCGAAACGTGTTTGAGAGGTCCATTTTGTCTAGTAATCTCATGGAATCAATAACTTTGAGTGGCACATACACGTAGGCAGACCTGCTAAAAAATCAAAAACAAAAATTTGTCAGCCATTTTCTCTTAAAATTAAAGTAGTGGCTGTTTTTAAAAAAAAACACCACCAGTAGGTGCTTTAACAATTTATGTTGTTTAAGTGCACCATAGCTAGGTGTTTATGTTTTTGTACTTTTCTTTGTAATTATGTACAATGATTGACCTACTATTTCATTTTTTTGTTTCACAAACTAGATTGAACTATGTGATTTTGTTTAGTTTTCTCTTCTCTTACTTGTGTTATTACTTTTGTCTGTGCATTGTGTTTCGTATCACAAGATTCACGACAATAAAATGTCGATTTTCACAAGAGCTTCTTGAATGCTTTCAGAACTCAACATAGCCAGAATTTTAGTAGTGATATCGACAATTATACACTCTACATCTGAATCATAAAGAATTGTTTTACAATATAACTAATAACGAATTCTACAGCAGCTTGGACCACATTTTTTATGTTTTGCTGGAAGACTGCTGGCTCTGCCCACCCCCCTGATCTTATAAACCTGGAGGGCTGCACATAGCACACGCGTGGAAGTGCAAGAAAAGTGCAGTCTTCACTATCTTTGGGCTCCTGCTGTTACAAGATTACCGGAACAGACTGTGGATGTTGAAAGACTGCTGGCTACGCACCACCCCTCACCCCCTCCAGCTCTTCAAAACCAGGAGCATTGCGAGTAGCACAGATGAATATAAGTGCAACAAAAGTGCAGTCGGCAGTCTGCCATCTGCGGGCTGAGCAGCTGTGCCAGTAAACTTCACTGGCTGGGGCGGTGTCAACGCTGTTGAGCTTGAGAAGAGTTCTTGTGGATTCGACCCTTACTATCAATTTCTAATCTTGGCATATATCATTAATAATTGAGGAGCAAAAACAGATTTCCCCATGCCAGAAAATGTGTTACAATCTTAGGAGTGCGGGTGGGAGTTTGGCACAAGCCCCTCTTATGACTAATGGTCATATGTTGCTAAAGGCATTAAACTTAGACATCCCCAGTAATACAGCCTTGAAGGATAGCCTGATTTCTCGGGGGGAAATGACCTAATTCGTTCCTGTTTGTTTAGATAAACCAGCATCCACTCAAATAGTTTGGCTATTGAAGTAGGAACAGCTGAAATGACGCAGCATGTTGAGGCGAAACTGATTGACAACAACTCCCTATTGCAAATGTGCATTGGATTACAGGAGTCAAATGCTGTGATGATTACCCACTGACGATCATGCTCAAAACTCATTTGCATTACTCTAAGGAGGTTAATCTATCTGGAACCCCAAATTTTGAACTGATTTCTGGTAAATCATGCAAATTGAGTTATAACATAAGTGATACTTCTCTATCCTCCAATCGCTTAAATAACAGCGTATCGAATATCTTTATGATATCTATTCTAGCTGCCTGTACGGCGATACAAGAAACACAAAAATCAATATGTTATGCACAGCGAATAGCTGAACGAATGGAGGAGCCTGAGGTTGTTAACCAAGGTCACTCACCGGAATTACATAATAATTTGATGGAGGTGTCGGTACAACTGATACCAATAAGCAATGACCCGTGACAAATAAATGTTTTGGAAGAACGGGCGGGGAATATGTGACTCTATTAACAAGCGTGATATGCCTCAGGTTAACTATGTCTTGAAGCCTAACGCCCTTGTAAATCATTCCTTGATATCAAGTTTGGGTGTTGTTCAATCACATGGTTGGGGGAAAAAAGCAAATGGATGGAAAAAGTTGCAAAAACTTGTTAAACAGAAAATAATAGATATGTGAGTACTTGCGATGGTAATACCTCGAGCATTGTTAAATCCCAAACAAGTGGAAGAGAGACTGACCAAATTATAGTGGTGGAAACATTGGATAAGTGTGAAATCAGGAATGAAAATATGACCAAGACGAAAAGGAAAAAAAGATCAAGAGAGGGAAAAGCGCACTCGGCTACATTGGACACATGGTTGAAGCGACCTGTTGACACATTGGTAGACATTGATCCATCATCATTGTCATCTAAGGAAGTACCAGCAACTGCAGTATTTGAGGTTGATGGTGACTGTGGGGATATGCAGAAGAATGACCTTGAATCGGACTCAAATATGGGTGATATTACTCAAACACCACTAATAACTAGGAAGGTGTCTATTAACAAATCCCCCATAATCATTGGAGAATAAAGGTCTTTTGTTATGCAGCCGTAGGCTGACAACCCTGTTCGAATTAGTTTGAATGATCAAGGTAAGCTTACCGATTTAACAAAAATGAATAATAGCTTAAATCAGGGGTGCGTACCGGCACCCCTATTATTAAACGCATATATCTCAGACATTGATGGTATATTAAGCAGATTTAATTGCTATCCACCCAAGATTGGTTATAGTCATTTCACCTGGCTTGGATATGATGACGATTTAGCTTTAGTGGATAAAACCCCATTGGTATTGCAAAGACTATTGGATGATTTTGCTTCTTACTCTAAGACTAACCATTTACAGATACATTCTTCCAAAACAAAGATAATGAGAGTTGGTGGGAAGGCACGCACTATTTGTTTTTCTGGATGCTGAATGGTCAAAAGATCCAGAGGGTGGACCAATTCATCTATGTGTTCTATTAAGATCAGGCGCATAAGCGTTGACTTTAAAGAACTATGTAGCTAGTAAAGTAAGTAATACATTTATGCTCAATAATATAATGCAAGTGGCTTCTCTATTGAAGGGTTGCTTAAGTTATACAGCACATGTACCGTACCATCCGTTCTGGCCTAGAAGATTTTAAAGAAAAAGATGTAATATGGCAAGATGCACTTGAAGGTAATCTATGCTGCAGGGTACTGGGCTTAAGTAAATCAATCCCATTACAAGCTTCTAGCCCTGAGCTGGGTTTAATGAGCTTATTAACTAGCTCTAGAGTTAAAGGTAGCCTGTAAGTTGCCGCGATGCTGACAAGCCAGAAAAACACGCAGTTAGGCGACTTTGGCACACTGACTGAGAAAGGCTTGCAGGAGGAGCCTAAGGCCTTAAGCGAGTACACAGAAGACTATTTTAAATGTTGCATGTAAAAAAATTGGGATATGTGTTTAGAGAAGGACACTAGGATTATTAAAGCTTGAAGCAGCATAAAAGCATATAAATGGGATTGGGCTACGAATTGTGAAAATCTATCTAGTAAAAAGACTGATACGGAAAACACAAAACAATACTTTAAATTACTAACCATGCCTTATTACTTAAAAGTAACTCATGCGCACAGTTGATATGATATGACAGGTTATTTGTAATGCACGTAATACTCAAAGGGTTCTAAGCGCGGACCAGGGGATCGAACCTGTGTTGCTCCGTGTAGTCTTGCTTCCAAGGCGAGCACATTGCCCCTGAGCTATCCTCCCGAGTTGTGCTGTTTTATAATGCAGTTAATACTGAACAGTTTTCCTCTTTAGTCATAACTCCTACGCAGACCTACTCCTCTTTTGAATGCCTTGTCTGCCGACTCTCTCTCTCTCTCCTAGCCGTTCCCTTACTGTGGCTACTATCTATCGGCCACCTGCTCAAATTTCCTCCTTCCTCTCAGAGTGGGCGGACCTCTCCTCTTCACCCCTGTCCTCAACCACTCAACTCCTCTTTCTTGGAGACTTCAACATCCACCTGGATGCCTCCTGGCCCCCCTCTGGACTCTTTTGCGACCTCTGCGAGACTCTCTCACTCTGTATTCTCCCGTCTGGGCCGACTCATTCTACAGGTCACACTCTTGATGCTCTGATCTGTTCTGACCTTCCCCTCTCTGTCCCTCTCTCCACTTCTCTCTCCTGGAGTGATCACTTTATCCTATCCTCCCACCTCACCTTCCCTACCCCACAGGCAAAGCCACCCTCATCATTGCCACCCTCCTTCTCGGTAATCCGACCCATGAAGCCACCTTCTCGCCCCCCCCCCTTCGGCTGACTCCCACCCTGACACAGCCCTCTCCACTCTCCACTCTGCTATATCTGATACTCTTGATATCCTTGCCCCTGTCATGAGAATCCGCCGGAAGCCCAAAGCCAAATGTAACTCCTGGTATGACTCGGATCTCGTCACCCTTAAACGCAAGTGCAGGGTGGCAGAGAGGAAATGGCATGCTTCATGGTCATCCTCTGACAAACTGGCCTGCCGCCTGCTCCAAAGGCAATTCCGGCTCTCCATTCTCACCAAGAAGAGAGCCCTTATCCAAGCCCGCATCTCTGCGGCATCTAACAATTCGGCCGAATTCTTTAAAATCTGCAAGGAGCTGGCCAACCCTGCTGCAGTCTCTACCTCTAGTGTCCCCTCCCAGGCCCTCTGCACGGCACTGGCCTCTCACTTCATTTCAAAAACTCAGGACATCCTGTCCTCACTCTCCTCCTATCACCTCCCCCCCTCTATTCCCTGCTCTTCCTCTGGCCCTTCTGCAGCCACCCCTCCTCCCTCCTTCTCTGCCTTTCCTCTTTTTTCTGCTGACAAGGTTTCGAGACAAGTCCGATCTATTAAAGTCTCGTCAAAACAGGTCCACCCCTGTTCCTCCAAAACTATCAAGGACCACATCAACTCCTTGGCTCCTGCCCTCGCTGACTTCTGCAATCACTCCTTCACCTCTGGAGTCTTCCCATCCCCCCTCAAGCACTCCCTTGTGCACCCTCTTCTTAAGAAAACCTCTTCCGACCCTCTTCCGACTCCTCCTGCCCTGCCATCTATCGCCCAATCTCTATCACTCCCTTCCTGGGTAAACTCCTGGAGAAACTGGCCATCTCCCAGCTTAATCTCCATGCTGAATCTGTTGGTAGTCTTCATGACCATCAGTCTGGCTTCATAGCTGCCAGAAGCACGGAAACTGCTCTCGTGAACATCCGTGAGGACCTGCTCTCGAACCTTGACTCTAACACTCCATGTGTTCTCTTTTTGCTTGATCTCTCTTCTGCCTTTGATACTGTCAACCATACCATCCTGCTCAACCGTCTCCGTGATAACCTGGGTATCACTGGTCAGGCTCTGACGTGGCTGACATCTTTCCTCTCCAATCGACCCTCCCAGGCCCAACTGGGGTCCTTCCTCTCTGACATCTTTTTCTCTACCTGTGGTGTCCCACAGGGATCTAACCTCTCTCCCTGGCTGTTCAACCAGTATCTGGCACTTCTTTCCCACCGCATCGCCGCTCTCTGCCCCAACTTTCAGTGCTATGCAGATGATACCCAGCTCATTTTCAGGCTACCCTCGGCCTCCTCCTCTCCTTCCCTCATCTCTGACTGTCTTTCTGCTATCCATGAATGGTGTGCTGCCAACAACCTCTGCCTAATTGCCAGTAAGACTGAGATTCTACTCATCGGCACACCCACTCCCTCCTTCCCTGCAGCTCTCTGGCCGGCCTCTCTTGGTCCTGTTCCTGCTCCTACCTGCAAGGCAAAAAACCTCGGGGTCATCTTCGACTCCACCCTCTCTTTCTCTCCTCACTTCTCTGACGTCTCTAAGAAGTCACACTACCAGCTACACCTCCTCAGAGGTATCCTTCCTTTCCTCTCCTTCCCCCAGAAGCTCACTGTCTCTAGAGCCCTGGTTCTCTCGAAGCTGGACTACTGTAACAGCCCCTATCTAAATCTGCCTGCCTCTACTCTCCGCCCTTTGCAACTCATCCAGAACAGGACTACGAGACTTGTCCTTGGTCTCAAGCACAGGGACCGTATCGCTCCAGGACTGAAAACACTACACCGGCTCCCAGTGGCTGCGAGGATTAAGTTCAAAACCCTCTGCATTGTCCACAAGGCCTTCTGGGGCCTTGGGCAAAAAAACCTTCAACTCTCTCTTCCTAAATACCTTCCCTCTCGAGCTCTTCGCTCATCCGCCTCCAACTCCCTCAGGGTCAGCCGCTTCTCCAAGCAACGAGTTGGGGGTAGATCTCTCTCTGCAGCAGGGGCCTCCCTCTGGAACAGCCTTCCTGCCTCCCTGAAACTTGAGGAGAACCATCTCCGGTTCCAGAAGCACCTCAAAATCTTCCTCTTTGCCTCCGCTTTCTCTCCCCCTCTCCCCTGCTAAAATTACTGAAACTCCCCTGCACTGCAGGACTGTCTCTGTATCCCTACAGCCCCCCTTCCCAGCACTTGTCTGCACTTACCTTGCACTTGGCACCAGCTGGCCCTTATTTATCTTGTATTCTACTAACCCTGTACTGCACTTTCCCCTCTCCCTTTCCCCCTTGCACTTTTCCCTTCCCCTCTACCCTTGCGCGATCTGAATGACACCTGGCCTAGTAGGATCGTTGTCTGTCTCCCCTTTGTCCCCCCGCCTCGTCGCGCCTTGAAACACTTGTGTATAGGCGCGTTACAAATGCCATATCATATCATATCATAGCAGGTGCATGCAGAGGCATTCCACGAATTGAGAACTATTGCAGACTGTAATCCACTCGACGCTTATTGGTTCAATGTCCATTGCTCATTTCTAAATATGAATTGTATTATGCAAAATATGTACATGGCTAAACTCCATTGATACCAATAAATGTTGGTCCTATATATTATCGGCTAGATCTATTATCTTTTCAAATGTGGTATTGAATCTATGGAAAGATGTTTTTACGGGTATAATGAGTAAGGCGTCTTGCTAAAATCGAATTACTCAAATGTATTGGGGATTTGTTAATATTTATTAATGTAATAATGAAGTGATAATTTGGCTACTTTGGAATGCAATAGGGAATGTATTTTATGTTTTATATAATAATGGGTTGAAGGTTTATGTTAACCAATTGACACAATAAATAAATAAAGGTGCATGCAAGGCTGTACATAGCACATGGTGGACATGCTTGAGCCTTTGTAGTAGTCCCTTGGGATATGGAGCTGTAGCTGAACAAACAAAACTGTACTTGCAAATAAACCGGGGCATAACAGGCTACAGTGGACAGAGGATGCTGGTCCTATACATGAGCTGTTTGATGCATAAGAAGCTGTCTCTAAGAAATGCAAGCAGGCCCTACCTTGGCACTCCAGGATGTAGCCAGGAACAGAAGTCTGATATTGGGCATACAAATCTGCTCCTAGGGGGCGCTGCGGAGCAGCCAAGCAAAATGGCTGTTTAGCCGAGGAGCTACGCTCTGCGGCACGGAACACTGCACATATCATGTTGCAGTCATCATTGAAATTGCATAAGGAAGCTCTTTTTGAACTCCCCACTGGAGACTGCTTCGTTGGGTTGCATCCAACCTACTATATACTCTAAAAACCCACTACGCTTCGGGTCACCTGGCCCGTATTTTTCATATCCTCTGTGGCGCAGGGGGCCGCCCTGGAGCGTCATCTTCCCCTAAACTGCTTCACCTTGCGGGGGTGCGTGTGAGTGCGGTGGGCCACTGAGGCCGCTCATATCTGCCTCATTGCAGCGATTCCCCCACGCCATTATCCACGGCAGCAGTTGCCGGTGGGATCGAGCAGGAGAGCCATGCAGCATTGCCGCTTCGGGGAGTGCACACTCCTTCATCAGCCGCAGTGGCGTCGCTAGGGGGGGACTGGGGGAGCCGGGGCCCCCCCTGTGAAACCATGTGCCCTCCCTTGTGCCTCCCCCGCCTAAGACGAGCAGTGACCATATTCTCCCCTTACATGTGTCTGTGCCCCCATACTTTTGTCTTTGGCCCCCCTGTGCCCCTCCTAAATTTGATTCCCGGCGACGCCACTGACGAGCCGCTGAGGGTTTCATGCTTTCTAGAGGCCCGGGTTGCACTACAGTACCACGGTTGCGCCTGGCGGGCTCCGCGAAAGAGTGGCAGCACCAGGACTGCCCCTGACCTGATAGGGCCTGGCCAGACTATGCTGTAGCACTCACCTTATTAATAGGTGCTTGAGCAAAATTCCGATGACCCAGTGAAGTGTATTCTGGGCTCTGTTCTCCTCTCTTGCCAGATTGTCTCAGGTGGGGGTTGGGGACTCATGCCCTAAGATTGCGCACGGCCGTGTGCCCATCAGGGTGAGGGAGAGGTGCGCTGGTCAGGAGGGTAAAACTTAAGGCAGGTGCTTGAGTGAGTCTAGAATAAGGCACACACGCAGATCTGTGCTGGGAGTCTGCACTGGAGCATTGGTGCTGTAACAATGAGCATCGACTTCTCTCTGTTATCACCCCTTTTTTTAGTTTTTTAGTTTTGTTCGTTGCACATCATTACCAGGGGCGCAGGCGGGGATAAGAAACCTGGAACCATGGATAAATATATTAAATCAACCCCTGTAAATAGGGAAATTTGGCATTCACTGGTACAGCTGCCCCTGAGCAGGCTGGGAAGTGCCCTCCTTTGAATTGAAACATATGTTGGACACCATGACGAAGGGGTTCGCCACTATGAACAAAAAGCTAGATGACATTATGAACAATGTTACCACCATCAGGGCGCAGTTCGCTAAGGAAGTCCGACGGATCAACGAAGCTGAAGAACGCATCAGAGCCACCAAAGATACGGTATATGGCTGTCAGGCAACAGTGGCCGCGCTGACAAAAGATATGAGGTGTACGTCAAGGCCAAATGTGATGACCTTGAATCCCGCTCCCGGAGAAATAATGTTATGATAGTCGGGGTTGCCGGAGGATGCCCTCACTGGGAACATGGAACAGGCGAAGGAGCGACTGCTCAAAGAAATTGGGTGGAAGCCACTGCTTTCACCTTATTTTGCTGTTGAACGTGCGCACAGGGCGCTGACCCAAAAGCCAAAGCCGGTTGACTTCCCAGGGCCAATAATAGCAAAAATACTGAGCTACCGCGACCGAGATCTATGCCTGAAGCTGGCAAGAGACAAGAAGGAGCTCCGACTTGGCTCTCAAGTACTCTGGATTTTCCCCGATTTCTCTGTGGCGGTTCAGCAGAAGCGCTAACAGCTCTTGGGGGTTCTTTGCTTCTGCATTCTCTCCCCCTCCCCTGCTGAATTCCTGGTTGAAACTGCACTGGTTACCTGGCCACACATTCTGATCTCGGGCCCAGGCACACCTGCACTGCCTCCCTGGCAAGCCCCGCACCTGGGGACTGTTACTCTGTATCCCTACAGTCCCCCCACCAGCACTTATATTGCTCTTACCTTGCACTTGCCACCATCTGGCAGTTTTATTTATTCTACTATCCCTGTACTGCACTTTCCCTTCTCCCTTTCCCCCTTCCCATGCACTTGCACAATCTGAATGACAGCTGGCCTAGTAGGATCGTTGTCTGTCTTCCCTCTGTTCCCCCTCCCTTGCCTCGTCGCGCCTCGAAACACTTGTGTATAGGCGCGTTATAAATGCCATATCATATCATATCAAAAAGATGTTTAGGAACACAATATTCAATATGCAATGCTGTTTCCGGGTAGACTTTGCAGGTAAATTGTATGTTTTCAGGGTCCTGGAGGAGGCGGTGGAGTTCATCGAGGCAAACATCCTGCTTAAACACCAGCCTACCAACTCTCAGGCAGGACAGTCAGTGACATGAGCCTGTTTAGACTTCATGTTCCAAGGGCTTGTAGTCATTACTTATGTGCTGATGGCATTGAGTTTACACGAGTGCAAGGGCGGTTGTTTGCTGCTGTGTCTGCGTCTGGTATTCAGTCCCCACCTGGGAGCCTGCAGTGATTGCCTCCAGAGACCCCCCCCCCCCCGCCCCACCACCATAAAATCTTGGTTGGAGCCCCGGATCAGTGAAAGCCCGGCTGGTGCAAGGGCAGCTGTTTGCTGCCGTGGCATGTGGTTTAAGCGGCCAACAACAGCGGGGGATTTAATCACTTTCCTGCTGGAATTTGTGGGGCCATATTGCACGCACACACAACTTACAAAACAATAGCATATGTCAGCCGTTCAACTTCAAAGGCATCTAGACATATCAAGGTTCTGTTCGAGAAGCCGGCCAGAAGGATTTGCCCGGCAAGTAACGTTACGTTCAAGCAAAAGACACCCATGGCACGTTAGTTACTGCTGGCAAACTAACGAGTGTACCAAACCCCGAAAGATCTTTTCGCGTCTTGAAACACTTGTGTATAGGCGCGTTATAAATGCCTTATCATAACATATCATATCATAACTGCCAATTGAGCAATACCGGGTGCGCACGCAGAGACACACTGATTGCGCATGTCACCCGCCTGGCGAGGCTGCTGGGTCAGGCGCTTTGAGACATTCCATTCGACTGGAATAGCAGGGAGACAGACTAAGGCGTCCCCTTCAGCCATCGGGCGTGCCTCGCTCCGCCCCACTCCTGTTTCAGCTGGGCTATAGACATTCTTGGGATTAATTCTAAGTCGTTTTAATTTCTTAATTGATTTTATTAACTCGAGTGGTTTATTTATTACCTCTGTCGTGAGTTTTTAGGAACTCATTCAGTCAGGATCAAAGCATCCGATACAGCACTGGACACAGCAAAGTGAGAGATCGGGCGCGGGTGCTAACACGATATCTGGGTGTGTTGGTGGCCGTTTGCCGAAGACAAGCACCAACCGCCGGCCTGAAGTTAAGTGAAACCTGAGTTCCTCCATATTGACTCGCTCTTTTCTGAATGCTTTGCGTTTTTTTATCTTATTTTTTTGTTGACGTTTTTACTTGCATGGTTTTCACTAACAGCGTTGGAATCTTTATTGCCCTACTTGCATTTTTTTTTTTTTTTATAAATTAGCTCCCCGGGGAGCGGTCGCAATTCGTAAACACTCAATAATTCATTTCAATAGAACTCTTGTTTAGTGCTAACCATTATTGTTTCTATTCGAGTGGCAACTGATTTTTGTGCCAGTACGCCCCATCTCTAGTACATTTTAAGCACCTTCGTACTCATTATAGATGTTTTTTTTTAAATGTCTAAGAGGAAAGCTACCTCAGAAATCTCTCCAGGAGGGGGGCTTTTTAAAAATGTTCAAACCAATACAAGATGTTAAAGGTAAATCAAATTACTTATTAAATGGTGAGCAGGACAAGGCCATTTCTGAGATTGGACCTGACTGCGCGATTTCAAATAGAAACTTAGCAGTAGTAGGATGGGGTGCGGGGAAACACTTGATGAGTTCATGGTGGAAGGAGGGCAAGAGGCGGGCAAGAGGAGGCAGGTTAATGGCAGGGACATTGAATCTACACGGGAAGGTAGGCCCCTGTGTGATAGAACCAGGTCCAACATGCACTCAGTGTGATGTCCTTGAAGATACGGATGTAGGCGAGTTAGCATCCCCATTAAATGAAAACTCCTCCGAGGATGGAAGATTGAAGAGTGATACGGGGGAGAAGGGTGATAGGGAGGAGGAGGTAGAAGTTTCTCCCTTAATACCCACTGCAAACAGGTTTTCGCCCTTGACTGGCCAGGATAGCCCAACGAATGCTTGTCTAGGAAGGAGCCCCAGGACCACAGAGGTGACGCGGGTGGTGCTTGTCTAGGAAGGAGCCCCGGGATCACAGAGGTGACGGGGTGGGTAGGGACCCTGATAAGGGTGTGGATGTGAGCCTGATAACTCCAAAAATAAATAGGTCCCGTGCAGTGAATGCACAAGTTCAGACACCAATAGGCCGTTCAAAGACTAAGGCCAGAAATCCCAAACCCCCTCCCGAGGGTTACCCTGGGAGATTTGAAACGGAACACAGAGAAGCCACCTATTAGGATAGTGAGGGAAAAGGGGATAAACAGGCAAGGACCAAGATGGTGGAGTCGGGGGATGAAGAATCTATCCGTTGTCGGAATGAAGGGGCCATTGAAGTGCTTATACAAGGGGTGGCAGCCATGAAAGAAATGATGGAAAGAATATTAACTGATTTAGGTAGACTGGCAAGCACTACAATGCAGAGATGTATTCATGGCCCCGGCACCCACAATAAAGAACAGGGTGAGAACACTTTGGAGCCTATAAAGCACGTCACCACCAATATAAACCAAGATCGCCCCAAGCAAACCACAATGCGAACCAAGGAGAGACCACTGGGTATTGTTCAGGGTCAGGCTGAGAGCTTGAGTTGGGCAAGACCACTCCTAGAGTTTATACAAAATGAAGCTGCTAAAAGGGATTTGTTGACAAGAGATACAATGGGAGGTTTAAAACCATCTTGAGAGGCGACCAGGGAGCACGCAGATGAAGGAAGACTCTGCATAGTTCTCCCCGTTTATGGTCCCATAATGTGGATTGAGCCCACACTTGTACCCCCCGCCCCAATACAGACGGGACAGTGAGAGGTGAGAACTACCCCTGCAACTGCTGTCCGAAAGAAGGGAGAAAACTGGCCTGGGATTCGTAGAAAACGGGCTTCACAAAGGGACGCTGAAACCGAAAGTAAAAACTCTGCCTCCTGAGGAGCAGTGCTTGGAGGACACGTGTGATTCCGCTGAGACCGGATAAGAATAGAGGGGCGTTGCGACTGGTGACGGGAGACCCAGGACATATTTTCCATTTCCCCACGTAGCTGGCTGAGTGGTTCCCCTGCATGCCCCCGTGAAGGGGGAAGCGACACGAACCCGCTCCAGGCTCCATTGGGGGCAGAGAGGTTTGTGGGTGCGCCGCAGGCCCTGGCGGCGGAGAGCAGCCAGTGGTGAGGGGCCACCTGCCGAATAGTGGAAGCGGCCTGGGAGTTGCAGCACAGGAGCAGCGTATTGGCAGCAAGAGGGTGCGGGCAGGGATACAGGCCCTCCCAGGCCGGAGAGCAGCAGAGGGCCGGAGGCCCGCCCCCATCAGGGCAGACCACGAAGATTCATTCGACCTGTGCAGTGCTGACTCCACAGGGACATATGGACCAAGTGAACTGGCATAGGCCTTGCTCTGTACCCCCAGCACCACAGGACAATAAGTCAGCTGTTTGGTAAAGGAGTTGCATCAGGGACCACGTTTGATTAGTGCGTGTGTTCGTGGTGCACCATTGAATATGTGGGGGCACGGACACTGAGAGGGAAACCCACCTCCTGCCTACACCATCGGGGGGTTGGGATACAGAGGTTCTGAGTGACTGTTAGGTGGCGGACCCCCACGCTGAACAGTGCCCGGGGATGTTATCCATTGGAGCAGCCGTTCATGTGTGGCAATTGCTGACAAGACCAGTAGGCAGAGCACTCAATCCTCGGGGAGCCCCGGACCCAGGTCTTGCATGAAGAGTGTCCCGGGTCATAAAGGAATACAGCCCCCAATCCAGGGGCCCTGCACAGTTGCAAGGCTGTGAGGGGTATTGGTGCAGGGGAACAAGCAAACTAGGTATACTTCTGAGGGTTTCTCCTTGCTAGGCACAACCAGCCCCCCACGCCTGGAGAAGGTGTCGTTGCTCTAACTACATTGAGTCCCAGGGCCCGGCTGACATACAGGGAAGAAAGAGCAGAGGAGCTCCACACGACCAGGGAGGGGTGGGCCCCCGACTTCGGGGCATGTGCCCTCCTCCCTGTTTAAGGAGTCCCCAACGACCTGCTCCTGGGGAACTGATACGGCTGGACGGGACCCCACCCTGGTAGGCCAGAAGCTGAAGAGGAACAGTGAGAGCTGAAAGTGGACACTAGAATAGAGGCAAGGCACCAAAGCGTCTGAAGGCCCTAACTTTGGACCTCTGTGGGGTTGGCCCCCATAACTGGGACTTGTGCCTGCCATGTTGGCCTCAAGGGGAAAGCAATGACATAGTCAATCATGGACCACTGGAGAGGCAGGCAATAAATTACGGCATCTGCCCCCTGATAGGGCACGCCAGAGGAGACTACTAAGCAGCACTGCGATCTTGAAGACTGACCGAGCCTAGCTGCCATGGCACCAAAGAGTCGCTATTAGGGTATCTCAGAGCTCCGCATGCCACCTCTGGACTCGACTCGTCCCAGCCTTCATCCCCCTTTTGTGCAGAAGTGAGACGGCACAGCCGCTATCATCCATATGAGAACACTACCGGTTGGAATGTATTAAAGGCCATGCGAGGGGCAGTGAAGGAAGTGTATGGAAGCACAGCAAAAGTAAGACGCCTACAAATATAACCCACAACGCCCTGGGTTGGAGACCCCGACTTACAGTAACATGGCGGCGTCAGTGGAGGAATTGGCAGCAACAAAGCAGGATGTGGATGCCCTGATGGAGGAAATAAGGAACATGAGGGCGGACATTGGTGGTAGGGTCGACAAAATTACCCACACGATAAACAAGATGGAGGAGCACCTAGAGGAAGTTGAAAATAACAAGACCTCCCTGTCTACCTTGGAGGCCTAAATGGACCAAAGACTCATGGATCGGGAAGAGGAATTCCGCCTGAAGATGGATGATTTGGAAAATTGGGAAAGGCGTAACAACCTGAGACTCTTTGGGATCCGCGACAAAAAAGGGGAATCGGAACAGGACCTTAAAAGAACGCTTCGTGAAGTTACAAGGCTAGTATTCAAGGATGACTCCATCGATGAAGTGAAGAGCAAGAGGATTCACAGAGCCAGAGGGACATCCGGAGGCACTAGGTCCACCTTGGCTCGGTTTCATAGCTACAGTGACAAAACTAAAATCCTGGGGAAAGCGAGGCAAAAGGGCCCAATCACCTAGAGCTCTGCTAGAGTGACTATATTCCAGGACCCATCATCACCGACCCTAGCCAGAAGAAGGATGTGCATGCCCCTGATGAAGTGGTTACAGGAAAGGGTGTGCGCTATAGATGGGGTTCATGTGCTCCCTCACGTTTGAATGGGAAAGGCAAAAGCAAAGATTGCCATCAGAGAGGGACATCCGCAGATGCATTTCTGAGCTGCTGGGCGAGTCGGGAAGCGAGCAGAACTAGGGTGAAAGAGCAGCCGATGACAGGGAATGGAGTATTCAAGGGCCGAAACAGAGATGTATACCGGGCTCCAGAAAGTACAGGACAGTGAATGCTTCACCTGTGATGGACACCTGAAGTACACCGGATGTGCTATAACGTTTCTTAAATGCTCAATGGTGTCTGCAGAGAGTTTTCTATATCTAGAAGTCGGGGTCTTGTGGGAGTTTTGAAGGGTGAATCTCCTGACAATGTGCCAGAAGGTGGGGCACATGGCCCACGGGACTTGTTGTGGACTTGTATAGTGGGGAAGTGTTTGGGGGAAGGGGAGGCGGCTCAGTAATTATGGGGTTGAGTTAGAGAGGGACCGGTAGGAGATCAGTCCTAGCTGATGGTCCAAGTTCGGCCTGGTGATGTGAACTGGGTGGTGTCGGACGCCTTTGAGGGGGAATAGGGCGTGGGTGGCAACAAGGGTGGAAACAGTATCCTCTTTGAGGTGATTGTAAGTGACAGTGAGGAAGCAGAATATTGGAATGGGCCCCCTGGGGGGTTAGATGGTGATACAGGTGGGGAAACGCGAGTATGGCAGTAGAGTCAGGTTCCCAGGGGGGGCTCCTGAGGGTGTGCACTCTGAATGTCAAGGGGTTAAATTCTCCCACAAAACGGTTGTTAGTGGCTAGGGAATTTCCGAGAGCGGGCCTTGATGTGATGTTCCTGAAAGAAACTAAATACGCAAAAGGGGAGGAACGAAAGATCCTGGGTCTGAGATTGGGACGGGAATATTGGGGGTCGGGTCCCCTGAGGAAGGCGGGGGTTGGCATCCTCGTTAGGAAGGGGCTGAATATGGAGGTGACCAAAGTATGGGCAGGCGTGGAGGGTGGGCCCTGATGGTAGTAGGCACTGTACGGAACATGAATTTTACACTGGTGACGGTGTACTGGTCCAACACGGGCCAGCCACGGTTCCTGCAGAGGACACTCCCGAAATTGATGCTTGAGGCCGTTGGCCTCATAATCCTGGGCGGATGTTAAGCTGGACAGGCAAGTGGGAGATCATGGAACACAGGACCCGGGGTCACAGAGATGTTGGAGGTCTATGGGCTCAGGGACGCATGGCAGAATTTTCACCCGAATGAGAAGGGATACACCTTCTACTCGGCACCCGACGGTGCTTTCACTAGGGTTGATTATTTACACATCTCAAGTGCCCTATGGGACGTGGCGCAGGGCTCCAAGATTTCTCCCGTCGAGTGGTCTAACCACGATGTGGTGACTGTTGACTTGGATTGGGCTGGCCTGCCGCATAAAGGATCAAAGTGGAGATGCAATGAGTCACTATGGAAGGACCCTGTGTTCCGAACAGAGATGACTGGGGAAATTGGGGAATACTTAAAATGTAATCATACGGGTCTCAAAGAGGACAGTGTGGGAAACGGGGAGGGTGACATGACATGGTATTCTGACCAGGGAGCGTGCCAGGAAGAAGAGGGAGAGGACTCTGCTAGAGACCGCGTTGAGGGGGAGATTGCCCACCTGGACAGGTTGGCTAGGGAAGTCACGGAGGAGAGGGAGATCAGGGTCCTCGAGGCCAGACAGAAAAGAGAAGAGCTCAGACTCCTTGAGAAAGGCCAAATAGTCTGTAAATTACAGTTCCTGAAACAGAAATTCTACGAAAAGGGGGACAAGGCGAACGTGTTGTTGGCTGCCAGACTATGTGGACAGCGTGCCCAAAGATAGATGGGTGACGCCAATAGAGGGGGAGGGTGATAAGCGGGATACGGGTAGGGAGGGGATCCCAGACGCATTTGCAACGTTTTATGAGGCTTTATATAAATCTGAGGCCATTCAAGGCAAGAGGGGTATAGGACTATACCTGGCTGATACACAGATGCCAAGGCTCTCTCGTGAGGTGGCGTGCGCACTGGACGCCCCAATCACAGTGGAGGAAATTAAAAGGGCGGTGTTGCTATTGCCTTTGGGTAAGGCCCCAGGAGAAGGTCCTTTATCTCCCCTTCCCTCTCCTCCCCTCTCCTCCCCTTCATGGTGGAGCTCTTTAATGACATTCTCGAGACGGGGGAAGCCCCCAAATCATTTTCAAGGGCTTTAATTACAGTGATCTTAAAGAAGGCAAGGACCCCAGGAGTTGTGGGTTTTACGGTCCTATATCACTCTTAAACATTGACGCCAAGATCTACCTGGGGGTTCTGGCTGCAAGACTCGAAATATATATATGCTGCGTCTGATAAACTCGGGCCAAGTTGGTTTTATAATGGGACGACAAGGCGCGGACACAATGTGGAAAACTCTCCATTTGATACATGAGTTAAGGAATATGAGGGGGGACCCGGCTCTTCTCTCAGTGGATGCAGAGAAAGCGTTTGACAGGGTGGAATGGGGCTTTCTGCAGGAGGTCATGGGCAAAGGGGGATTGGGCTCTAGGTTCAATTAAAGGTGTCATGGCAGTGTATCCATCGCCTTGGGCGTCAGTTGCAGTTAATGGGGACTACTCCTGCTGGTTTAACCTGAGTAGGGGCACGAGGCAGGGGTGCCCCCTTTCACCGATCTTGTTCGCCCTTTCCCTCAAACCCCTAGTCCAGAGAATTAGAAGTGACCCACAAATGGAAGGTCTCATGTTGGAGAGGAGGAATAGAAGGTGGCTCTTTATGCGGATGACCTGTTGTTGCATGTACAGAACTCGCTGGCCTCCTTACCTAAGATGATTCAGTTGATTGAACAGCATGGGGCACTACCCAGCTTCACGATTAATAGGGCCAAGTCGATCATGTACCCACTAAAGGCCCGGGGGCAGGGAGATGGTACTAGATTTGCTTCATTGGGACTAATGGTGGGGGGGACACCCTGAGATACCTTGGGATAAACCTCACGTGGGAGATCGGAGCCCTGTTCGAAGCCAACTTCCCCGCACTGGCCTCTGGGTTCCGGGCTGACCTAGAGAGATGGGGAAACTGACCATATCATGCCTCGGACGACTGAAGGCTCTGAAGATGGTCTGCTTGCCCAGATTCTTGTACCCATTTCAAATGCTCCCCGTTCGCCTTCCAGACTCCTTCTTCTGAGAGGTGAAGGGGGGAAATGCTGAAGTTCCTATGGCAGGGGAAGAAAGCGAGAGTTGCGTATGAGGTTCTTACACTGCCCAAGGGAAGGGTGGGAGTGGGACTTCTGAATCTGAAGAAGTACTATGAAGCGGTACAGCTAAGGGTTATGGTTACCAATCTAAGAGGGCAGAAGGAACTGCAGTAGATTGCTCTAGATAACAGTAATCTAGCCCCAGCCATGGTGGCAAAATGGCTGTGGATACTGAGAAGTAAGCTGCCATGTAAAATTAGGGACCACCCGATTCTGGGCACCATATGGGAGGTTTGATGGGTGCGGGTCGACTTGCAGGGGATTACCACATGGCCATCTCCCCTGAGTCACATCTGGGCACCCGGGATCCGAGAGGCAATCTCAAACCCGAAAGATTTCAAGCTTGGCTTGATGCAGGCCTGGAGAGGGTGGGACAGCTCTGGAAGGGGGGCTCTTTCATTACGATCAGACCTGGAAGAGGCGCTGGGCATAGGACCCCTTTGGGTTTTTTCCTTCCTCCATTTTAAAGTGGTTGTTACAGTGGAAAAGTGTAAGGAGAAGATTCAGAGAGACCTTACCCCCTTTGAAGAGCTCTTAGATAAATGAAGGGAAATTAAGGGTTTGATTAGCCATGTGCGGAGCCCAGGTGATTTTTGGGAAGGGGTCAATGGAAAATCTAAGGCCCCAATGGGAGAGGGACCTGGGAACAGATATAGACCCGGATCTCTGTGGGAGAATATGTAAAGGGGCCTTGCAGACCTCGATTGCCAGTCAATATAAATTGCATGCTATTAAGCTTCTCAATAGATGGCAATACGACCCGCTAAGGCTTTCAAGGATGTTTCAGTCGGCTAGCCCTGGGTGTTGGCGCCTGTGTGGAGAGAGAGCTGATTATTGGCATGTGTGGTGGGGTTGTCTCCATATCAAGGTTTTCTGGGATTAGGTCTTGGGGTGGATAAGGGAACTGGATGGGATCCAACGTGCTAACTAACCGTTCTTGATACTGTTTGGGATGGAAGAGTCCGACGGAGACTTTAGGAGGGTGACGGGACTGGCAATGCCCCTTCTTCTTTCGACAAAGGCCTGCCTTGTGATGCAATGGAAAAGTACCCAGATACCAGGAAAGAAAGAGTGGATTAATGTTGCCTCAAACATATGTATAATGGAAAGGATAACTGTAGCGCTTCATGGGAAAGTCGCACCGCACAAATTGCTATGGGGTGACTTTGTGGCTAAATATCTGGAGAGCAAGTGATGGGATACATTGTAAAATGTGTTAGAGGATGGACAGCCATAGATGCAAGAATGTATTAGGAGAATACCCACTCCCACTCACAGAAGGGCCTTCCCTGGCTTGCTGATTTCGTATTATAGTTTATGCCCTCTCGAGGCGGCCAAAGGTAATGATTAAACGCAAGAGTGATCACTGTCCACACATCACAGTGGTACAGTCCTGTGATGGTGATATTTTGTAGAAGACAATGTTCAAGGGGAGAGAAGAGAGGGGGGTGAAGGGGGAAATGTAGCATAACAGAGGGGTGTGATTTTTGTGGGTTGGGGTGAAAGGCAAGTGCAGGTTTGTATCACAATCCTAGTTAAATTGTTATTGATTTTCTATGTAAAAACTGCAAATATATATATATATATATATATATATATATATAATTTTTTTTTAAAAAACATCTTGAGGGCTCAGGCCAAATAATGGCTGGCTAACTCCCATGGTACGAACATCAAACCCTGCCTGTAGCAAGAGACCTAGGCAGGTAACACCGGGAGGGGATGGTAAAGGGACTGGTGAACCCAGGCAAGAGAAGCATTTTGTGGGCCTGGTAAATGTGTTGAGATTAGTGGAGGGAATTTATGAGAACCAAGAAACGCTGGTTAATAGTCATCCACTGGATTCATCATAAGAGAGGGTGCACCACAGTGATCCTGATGACATTGTGTATTGTAAGAGAAGTAGATAATTCAGAGAAGAGAAAGATTACATCCAGGTGTTTCTGAGGGAGGAATGGTTAGTACAGGGACTACTTGGAATTGAAACCAGAACTTACCCACCAGAGGGTTGTAGCATTTCAATGAAAGCCACGCTCCCAGAAACCCATTTCATGGCCTCGTGGCCTCGGGCATAGTAGGAGGTAGATATAATAGAGATTCTCATTGGTGAATACAGGTATCAAAGTGCCAAATGGGTCCACTTGCCATGACCCTAGGGACGACACATTGGAAATGGTTGCTAACCATCAGGGTGTTGATTGACTGACACAGGTGGCCGTATCAAATAAGACAGCAAGGTCGCACATAGTAAAATTCCTTTCCTGGAAAATAGCATGTCTTACCAAACATCTTAGTGACAGTGAGTGGTTTGGGTCATTGGAGCCCTATGATGTAATCGTTTTCCAAGAGACATGGGCTTTGGAGGGTGTGGCGATCCAGGGGTATGAGTTTTCTTTTTATTAAGCTTAAACAGGGGCCAAGACAGAGGCCATTGGGGGGCTGGCTGTCGGGATAAAGACAGCACTAAACTGGGAAGTCAATCAGATTAATACAGGGTCCCTGGACTTGCTTGCCTTGGAAATTACTATGCCTAATTGTAGCAGGTTCCTTCTGTTTGATATCTACAACAGACAGAAAAGGCAAGTCGAACACTAATGCTGTGACAGCACTTTGAGATATCATTGAGCGTAGAGGGATGGCTGATAGTGACAGAACATGTATTATTGCCTTGGGGGATTTTAATACCCAATTAGAACTACCAAAGACGTTGGAAGGTCTCTGGAACGACTAGGATGAGGCCTGGGGTATTTTGAAAATATTAGTCAGTCCATCAGTGAGAACACATCAAAAGTTGCTAGTGACCACAAAGAGCCTGTATAACGCCGGCTTGGGAGGTTGTAATGGTCGGTTTATTACTGACCAACTGGCAAGGTACGCATACTATGGGCAGAACGGTAGATCTAGGATAGACTTTGCACTTGTATCAGGTTCTGATTGGCATGGAGTTGAAGGATTTGAGGTACTTGAGCGAATGGAAAGTGACCATAAACGGATTATGCTTCAATTAAAGAACCCTGAACCCTCACCTCCTAAAGCGGTTGATAGAGCAGTGGCCATGACAGTACATGGCCAGGCTAGGTGAACAGTGAAGTGGGCGACAGTGAATCTAGAGGATCTAGCCCCATTACTATATGGTAACATTATAAATCATATTGAAACAATGGGCCTCATCACGAGTTTGGCGGTAACCCTTAAGTCCGGTGGCAGCGCTGTTACCGCCGGATTTAAAGGTCTGCCAAATCAGGCATTTGGCGTATTTCTCCCCAGCTCCGAGCTGGGGGGAAATCCACCGAAAATTCATGCTCATACCGCCGGCGGGAAATCTGCCGGCGGTATGAGCGTGAAATTTCCCCATTGAGCCCAATGGGTTATCGGGCATTCCCGTATGGGCTCAATGGGGAATGGGGACTTCCAAATCCGCCAAACCCATGATCCGGCGCTAAAAGCGCTGGTGGGTTTGGCGGTAGGGCAGATTGTGCCAGCGTAATCGCCCAACTCGTGATGAGGCCCAATAAGTGGTGTAAACATACCTCCTAAGCATAAGTGTATGAGCTTTGTCAGCATGCTAGAACTGGTTGGCCATTTTTTAATGGTCCCAGTAAAATGGATTCGAAAGGGGAGAAGAAACCATGGACTTGGTTCGACAGGGACTGCAGAGAAGCAAAATGGACCCTGTACACATATGTGAGGGGCAATGGCCCAGTTGATAATGCCCATCTGCAACTACTTAGGAGGTTTTACAAGAAGGTTTTAGCAAAAATAAAGTCTCAGTATTTGCACGATAAATGGGTAACTATGACTGAACGTGTTCAAAACAGGGATAATGGTAGATTCTGGAGAATGATCTCGGATTTAAAAGGCAATGTAAATGTCCCGAATGTATAAACTCGATAAGGTGTTGTGACCACTATGAAGGTTTGTATACCTGCCCATCTAGGGGCGGATGGTGTGGGTCTGATGGCTGACCTGGGAGATGATGTTGAAGTAGAAAAAGGTGGTGACAATTATTTGGTCACTACAGTGGTAGATGTGGAGAGGGCATAAAGAGCGCAAAAGGGGGGGAAAGTGCCAGGACCTGATGGGGTGCCACTGGATCTCTGCAAGAGCGAGGTTGTTATCTGGGCCCCGGTTCTAACAATGATATTCAATGCTATCTTGCAGCAAGAATGGGTCCCAGCAACCTGGACATTGGCTATGATTGTCCCTATTTTAAGAAAGGGGACAGGGTGGACCCCGGCAGTTACCAACCCATCTTGTTGCCGGACGCGGCAGGAAAAACCTTTGCGAAGGTGCTGCAGCAGTGCCTAGCGACATGGGTGGAGGATGCCAATTAACTTAGACACCTACAGACCGGGTTACGGGTTGGTAAAAGCACAGTGGACCAGAGCTTCAGATTTAACTTAGAGCTCGAAAAGTATTCAAATGTCAACTTATAAAGGGTATTTGTGGACCTAAAGGCAGCTCAATGCCGTACCAAGAGATATTTTATGGGCTGCCCTCCGTGCAATAAACATCCCGATGAACTATTGTGACCTATACAACTTCTCTATAGTAATAGTACGATGGTTGTCTGTTGGTGGCTGGGAGGCAAAGTCACTGATCCATTCCGAGTAGACAGAGGGGTCCGCAAGGGGTGTGTCCTCGCCCCAATTCTATTTTGCCTGTACATAAACTCCATCATTCCGGGTTTGTTTTTTGCGGATGACGCAGTCCTATTATCTACAACACCCATGGGACAGTGTTCTGCCCTGTCCATTTTTGCAGATGAGTACAGCAAATTGGGCCCGGAAATTAATATCATAAAAACTAAGGCCATGATTTTCTCTACAAAAAGGACTGTGATTAAACCCCTGAACCGAGAGGTGGGTGGTAAAATCCTTAAGCAGGTGGACTGGTATGACTACCTGGGGATACGGTTTACAAGTGGGGGGTGATGGGGCAATCAGAACCTCAAGGCTAATATAACCTTACAGAAAAACTGTGGGGCATTAAAAGGCATACCACACAACACATGGTAGGGGTGCAATAGGACTGGTTCTTAAGTTGAATCAGGCACAGGCTAAGGCGACAGTGATGTACAAGGCTGAGATTTGGGGTCACACTGATACAACATCCCCAACAGTCTCTGAAAATACATTTTTGAAAGCACTCCTGCTGCTTCTGCAAAGCACCCCAACCACCACTAGCCATAAGGCGTGTGACCTCCCACCTAAATAGGGATTCACCGGTATATTATTGGGTTCAGGGTTGGGCCAGAGAGGAGCTGGAGAAATATCGTGAGGCCCTGGAACAAGTAATGTCGCTTGGGGGCTAGCACAGGATTCACTGGCTAGCTCACGTAAAAAAGTGGCTTGCTCTACTGGGTCTGTCCGCCTACTGGTATAATCCACAAACCATGGAGGGAAATATGAAGGATAGGGTGAAGGCTGCATTCCAGAGATATAAGCTGACTCGGGTGATGATAATCCCAGTAGCCCCAGCCTCTGGGCCCAGCTATTTAGAATGAAAGCAGATGAATCTAATGGAGCCAGCATATGCTTGCGCCCTGCTTCTGCGGATGCGCGTAGGTTGTGCACGGGTGCGAGAATATTCAACCAAGTGCGGAGGGAGAGGGAGCTCTCTTTGCCCACTGTGTGGCGATGGCGTAGAAACCATTGGCCGTTTCTTGTTACTTGGTGAAAATTTGAAGGAGCTCAGAATTCGGGATCTGAAACCTTTCTTCAAGTTATTTCATATCTCCACAATCAGGGATGCTTTGTAGTTCTGTAAAATAACTGCAGACTTGAGCGTGGTCTACTTTGCTTCTGAGTGCATCCACAGGGCATGGCTGAAGAGAACACATGTATTGCATCAGTGTGGGACGTAAATTGCTCTAAGGAACATGTTTAATCCCTAACATTTGTATTTACGAGCACTATTAAGTAATGTGATAGAAAGTGATTCTTGAGTGTTTTCTCCTGGAGATATATTTGGTTAATCCTACTGTGGTCTTGTGATTTTATCAACTGTAATTAGTGTTTGTATGCGACTGAAGCGAATTATGACTGTTTTTATTCAATCATTTGTAATGTGGTTTTATGATTTTATTAATTGTTATAAGTGTATTTACCTGTACACTGTTTGATGTACCTAAAAGGCTACAGCCGAATAAAGGTTTGCAACAACAACAACTACTATTGTTTGGGTGAAGGGTGTATGCTATCAGAATTTGTAAGAAGTGCCAGGAGTGGCGACCGTACACGCCTGTTGCGATAGCATGTTGATTATTATAGTCGGGGATCAGCCAGGAAGTCGGGCTGTACAGTTGTAGGTTGGGGAGGTGCGGAGGGTATGGTTTACACTGCCATTTGGGAGAGACAGTGAGGGTGGGTGGGAAAGGGGAGGGAGAGTTTGCAGGGTGCAAAGTTAAAAAGGCTTGGTGTCCTATTCAGCGTTCACAACATGGCGATCAGCACAAAGTTGTCCTAGGTTTTGTTTCTCAGAGAACCCATGGAATGCATGTCAGATGGTTGTTGGGATGGTGCTGAGTGTGACCAAGATCAATTTACTTAGCTAGAATGTTCGCGGGCTAGTTAATTTATTTATTTTATTTATATATTGGTAATTCTTAAAGCACCTATACACTTAGACAAGTGTTTCAAAGCGCTCCACCGCAGGCAAAAAGCACAGTATACAATCAGCAATAGAAAGATATTCTTACAAGGCCATGGAACATCCAAAATGGGGAAGTGCAATGTGTTAATGTGGTACAAACATGTGAACTGGGACGAAAGAGACTTGAACAACATGAAACATGGACCATCCTAACGACCTGACGGCATTTAGTGTGGTGCAAGTCCAGTGACATTAAGTGAGGGAAGAGAGGGGGTGGAGAGGGGAAGGTACACACAGAGACATACAGAATAAACCATTCTAGAGGCCTGGTGGCATCTAGTGTGGTGCAAGTCCAGTGACATTAAGTGAGGGAAGAGAGGGGGTGCAGAGGGGAAGGTACATACAGAGACATACAAAATAAACCATTCTAGAGGCCTGGTGGCATCTAGTGTGGTGCAAGTCCAGTGACATTAAGTGAGGGAAGAGAGGGGGTGGAGAGGGGAAGGTACATACAGAGACATACAGAATAAACCATTCTAGAGGCCTGGTGGCATCTAGTGTGGTGCAAGTCCAGTGACATTAAGTGAGGGAAGAGAGGGGGTGGAGAGGGGAAGGTACATACAGAGACATACAAAAATAAACCATTCTAGAGGCCTGGTGGCATCTAGTGTGGTGCAAGTCCAGTGACATTAAGTGAGGGAAGAGAGGGGGTGCAGAGGGGAAGGTACATACAGAGACATACAAAAATAAACATCCTAGAGGCCTGGTGGCATCTAGTGTGGTGCAAGTCCAGTGACATTAAGTGAGGGAAGAGAGGGGGTGCAGAGGGGAAGGTACATACAGAGACATACAGAATAAACCATCCTAGAGGCCTGGTGGCATCTAGTGTGGTGCAAGTCCAGTGACATTAAGTGAGGGAAGAGAGGGGGTGCAGAGGGGAAGGTACATACAGAGACATACAGAATAAACCATCCTAGAGGCCTGGTGGCATCTAGTGTGGTGCAAGTCCAGTGAAATTAAGTGAGGGAAGAGAGGGGGTGGAGAGGGGAAGGTACATGCAGAGACATACAGAATAAACCATCCTAGAGGCCTGGTGGCATCTAGTGTGGTGCAAGTCCAGTGACATTAAGTGAGGGAAGAGAGGGGGTGGAGAGGGGAAGGTACATACAGAGACATACAAAAATAAACCATTCTAGAGGCCTGGTGGCATCTAGTGTGGTGCAAGTCCAGTGACATTAAGTGGGGGAAGAGAGGGGGTGCAGAGGGGAAGGTACATACAGAGACATACAAAAATAAACATCCTAGAGGCCTGGTGGCATCTAGTGTGGTGCAAGTCCAGTGACATTAAGTGAGGGAAGAGAGGGGGTGCAGAGGGGAAGGTACATACAGAGACATACAGAATAAACCATCCTAGAGGCCTGGTGGCATCTAGTGTGGTGCAAGTCCAGTGACATTAAGTGAGGGAAGAGAGGGGGTGCAGAGGGGAAGGTACATACAGAGACATACAGAATAAACCATCCTAGAGGCCTGGTGGCATCTAGTGTGGTGCAAGTCCAGTGACATTAAGTGAGGGAAGAGAGGGGGTGCAGAGGGGAAGGTACATACAGAGACATACAGAATAAACCATCCTAGAGGCCTGGTGGCATCTAGTGTGGTGCAAGTGCAGTGACAAAACTTGAGGGAAAAGAGGGGGGAAGTACAGACAACAGACAGGAGGAGAAAAGAGCAAACCTATAACAGGGCACAGAAGGAGGAAAAAGGTCAGTGTTCATCACTGAGGCACTACTAAAGCACACAAAAAACGAAAATGGCTACACGATGCAAGGTCACCTAAATTCGGTTTTCTGGAAAGGCACACTGAGCACACAAAAACGAAAATAACTAGGGATGTATGGTCACAAGAAATCGATTTTGGTGAACTGCCACAACTTACAGGTAAATCTGCATGGGTGTATAGGTTTCAGAGGCCCAAGATAGTGGGGTCACAGTCTCCTTGCAAAAGTCCAGGCAACTGCTTCATGATGTGCTATGTTGGGGGGAAAAGATGGGCTCTCCTCAGCCCGAATAGGCCCAGACAGGGTCTGCAGTGACCCTTATATGAGGCGCCTGCAGGAGGGCCGGCCTTCGCCTGCCAGCTACCATGCCAGTGGGCTTTGTGGATTCTGGCAGCCAAACCTAGGCCTCCAGGCAGAGATCGGGGACAAAGTCAGGTGATGGCGGCCATGATGGAAATCGCCTCACTGGGCCTCTTGGAGGGGTCCCATGCGGTCCGGGTTTAAGGGCTGCAGGCAGATGGTGTGGGCCCTGCAGCAGAGGTGAAAGAACAGGCCCAGACAAGGTCTGCAGTGACCTTTATATGAGGCCCTTGCATGAGGGCCGGCGTTCGCCCTGCCGGCTACCATGGCAACCGGCTTTGTGGATTGTGGCAGAGAATTGTCTCGGCCTCCAAGCAGAGATCGGGGACAAAGTCAGGCGATGGCGGCCATGATGGAAATGGCCTCACCGGGCCTTGTGGATGGGTCCCATGCAGTACAGGTCTAAGGGGTGCAGGCAGATGGTGTGGGCCTTGCAGCAAAGGTGGAAGAACAGGCCCAGACAGGGTCTGCAGTGACCCTTATATGAGGCCCTTGCATGAGGGCTGGCGTTTGCCTGCCTGCTACCATGGCAACAGGCTTTGTGGATTATGGCAACCAATCATCTCGGCCCCTAGCAGAAATTGGGGACAAAGTAAGGCGATGGCGGCCATTATGATGATGACCTCACCGGGCCTCGTGGAGGGGTCCCATGCGGACCGGGTCTAAGGGCTGCAGGCAGAGGTGTGGGCCCTGCAGCAGATTGAAGAACAGGCCCACTTAACTTTGTGAAAATCATCACCCAGGCCAATAGGATGGTTGCTAACATACTCTTCTTACAAAAAAACTCTTGTGGTGGAATCAGTTGCTCAACGGGTCACCCTCCCCTGGGGAGGGCAACAATATTATACATCCTAGTCTACCAGGGCATGTGGAGTGATGATATTAATACATAAAGCACTTCCATTCTTGTGTCAAGACGTGGTTGTGGACGAGAGAGGCAGGAACGTGCTGGTGCACGGGTCACTTTGCAAGATGGATATAGTTTTACTAAACTGTTACGGCCCTAACATAGATGATCCAAATTTTTATGTAGAATTGATAGACTGCCTGTCAGGTTTCCCGATTGCGGTTCTTATATTGGGAGGTGATTTTAACACTATAATGGATACAGCAGTGGATAGGCCGACAGCTGGCTCCCAGGATCAAACGAGGGCAGCTCGGGCTCTTTGGTCTGAGGGGCGTCATTTGAATATTGTGGATGGGTGTCGACTGCCATGCTACTGAACAGGGATTTACCAATTATTCTGCAGTGCATGATATGCACTCCTGCATAGATATGTGGTTCCTCTCAGACTCTGTCCTTCTCAAGGTGGAGGACTGTTTCATGTATCCAAGAACTTTCTCTGATCATTCCCCCTTTATGTTGATTGTGAACTGGTCTTCAGAGGCCCGCCCTAAGCTCCCATGGTGTTTCAAACCTGAGTCATTGAGGGACCTTGCCTATGTGCAGGGCTTGAGAGAGAGAGCATCAATGTTTATTTTGCCCCAAATGTGGGATCGGTCACTGAAACGGCAGTATTGTGGCAGGCGTTCAAGGCCTACATACGTGGGGTTGCGATGTCGATTGATCTGGGGATCCTAAAACAGCGTACACGCGATATGGCTAAGTATGGGGAAAGATTACCGGAGCTCCACAACAGTCATGCCGGTACCTCTGCTCCTGCAGTGCTTTTAGTGTCTAAGAGGGAGTTGGATAGTTTCTGGGACCTTGCTCAGAGAGAGATACGATTCCGGGATAGGCCCGGAATGGCACACTGATATAGGTAGGCAGTTCGACCAGAGAGTTTCCTTACCCAGCTGATCCACAAAGAAATGGGTAGGGGACCGATCACTTATATTGACACTGATGATGGGTCCAGGGTTTGTTCTGAGACGGGTATTAGTGAACCATTTTGCTCTTTTTAAGACAATCTGTATCGGCCTAAGGACGAGGCATTCGAGGGTTGAAATTAAAGAATATGTTGGTGTGATTCCCACTTTTTATTGTCTATGGAGGCTTCTAAATCTTTGGCAGGTCCTCTTTCTGTGGAGGAGCTGACACAAGCAATTAAGGAACTCTCCTCGGGCAAAGCTCCTGGTCCTGATGGGTTAGAAGCAGAGTTTTACTAGGAGTTCCACAACATCCTGGCCCCACATTTGCTTAAGATGTGGGAGGAGGCCCTGGACAAGGGAACTCTCCTGGAGACGGTGCGTGAAGCTGTGATTACGGTTATGTTAAAACAAGGCAGATAGGCCGACGCATGTGTGTCATTTCGCCCCCTGTCCTTAATCAACGTTGATGACAAGATATTTGCTACAGCGATAGCAAACCGACTCCAGCCTTTGATGCCCTACCTTATCCATAGCGACCAGTTGGGGTTCATACCCAGTAGAGCTACTGCGTTGAATCTTTGCTGCTTTTACAATATCATTGCACGGGTGCCCCCGACTCAGATGCGGTAGCTATATCCCTAGATATGCAGAAGGCATTCAACACAGTGCATTGGCCCTATTTATTTGTAGTACTGGAGAAGGCTGGGTTTGGGCCGTGCTTTATGTCGTGGGTGCAGATACTATACTCTAACCCAAAAGCGAGAGTACTAATCAACGGCACAATATCTTCATCCATCAAGTTGGGATGCAGTACCTGGCAAGTGTGCCCGCTGTCACCCCTCTTGTTTGTGCTTGTTATAGAACCCCTAGCCAACTTGGTCCGCTCCCGACATGCTAAGAGTGGGCTTAGATTGGCTGGTCTGCCAACAGTAATATCATTGTACACAGACGATATTCTCCTTTGTATTGAGGAACCAGCTGGTGAAACGGGGGCGATTCTCCAAACGTTAGAGGAGTTTGGTAGATACTCTGGGTTGCATCTCAACCGTGACAAATCAGACCTTTTGTCATTAGCTATGTATGGACAGAATCAGTGGGAGGGGCATGGGCTGTGAATGGTGACCACCTCCTTTAGGTACTTGGGTATAATAGTCCATAAATCGGTGAAGGAGACGATAGCACTGAACTATACAATGTATATGCAACGGTGTCTAGTCAAATGGTCGACAGACAAATGGTCGACAGACAAATGGTCGACACAATTTGGTCGACAGGACAAATGATCGAATTAAAACATTTATTTTTAAGTTATATATATTTTTTTAGGTTTTCGTTTAGGGGAAAAAAGGGGTTTTGAGCAAAAAAAAGGAGGTAGTGGGGGAGACCCCCTCCCAAAAAAAAATGTGAAAAAAATAAATAACAAATTCGCTCATTTGACCTGTCAACCTTTTGGTGTCGACCATTTGTCCTGTTGACCATTTAGTTTCGACCAATTGACCTACAACCATATGCAACAGCTGGGGTCTAAGATAGAACACAATAGCAGGGTGCCAATGTCACTACTGGGACATCTCTCGATAGTTAAAATGCTGGTCATTCCGAAGAGATTATATTTGTTTAATAATATCCCGGTTTGGCCGGGCAAGACATTTTTCCTGGAAAAACAATCATTTTGTACATCTTTTGTGTATGGGCGCAGAGGGGTCTGTATGAGCTGGAAGGCAATTACCAGGCCTTGGGAGGAGGGTGGCCTTAGAACTCGCCATTTTAAACTCTATTATTTGCCGGCACAAGTGCTTTTTGCCTCCTATTGGGAAGATCACCAAGACCCAGCATCACACGTAGCAATTGAGAGGATGGCAGCGAGTACCGCTGAGATACGCACTGGAATGTATGGTACCACATATGAATCTCGTGGGCTCCTTGATCCATTAGCCACCACATGCCTGGCATGGTGAAGCGGCCTTGCCATCGTGGGTTGGAACATCCTTATGACAGCAAGGCTCCTCTATGGGGTCACGCAGGGATGACGCCAATGCTGGATCGACGCATATCTTGCAGCTGGAGCATGGCAGCCGTCACCACTATGGGGTGCATGTATACTCAGGGCACATTGATTGATTGGGAATAATTTAAGAGCTTTGTTGGTGACCCCCATACTGAGGCTACTTTATCGGTAGATCAGAACTGTGTTCAGGCTGAGGTGGCAGAATATCCACGTGAACCTGAGATGTCCAGGGGAATTGTATATACACGAGGCTACGGCGGGAGGTACTGCAAAACGGGTATCAGTATTGTATGATCGATTGTTACGTGTAATAGTACATAAGGGCCCAAGTGTAAGAAAGAAATGGGAATGTGACCTGTGTACCAAATTTACAGATAAACTGTGGGCCGCAATGTGTGGGTTGACCAAAGGAATTTCCCATAACTCTAAATTCCGTTTGATTCAGTTCATGGTTCTGAATAGACTACACTATACCCGGAGAAGATCCAGCAGTTTGGAAGCAACGGTTCGGCAGATGACCCAGGTATAAGTGCGAGGGGGACGATCTGTTGCACAAGTTCTATGCCTGTCCTCATCTGCAGTCCTACTGGGAAGGGGCTAGCGGTGTTCTAATGGAAGTGACAGGACATACCGAGTCATTCTCCAAGGTGGGCATATTGCTCGGGATCATGGAACCAATGGTGGAGGAGAGGCATAGGTTCCTCAATCTGGGACTCTTATTGGCTAAGAAACGGATTTTGTTTGCCTGGAAGCAATCGGGTGCCCCCTTAATACATGGCTGGTAAAATCGACCTAACATGGGTGAACAATATGGAAGAGTTACATGGAGCAAAGGTGCATCCCCAGTGCAGGCCCAAAGACATCTGGACTGACTTTTGCCACTATCTGTCTGACATTGCAACGCCCGAGTCGGGAGTGTCACCTGTTGTGGACACTTCTACTGTATAACACCATTCTTGTGCTGTAGGCTGCTCTGAAACTGTTCATGAAAATGCTATGCTGTCTTTCTCTTTTTCTTTGTAGAATAGAAGTTAAAGACATACTGTCCAACAGAGGTCCACAGCAATCAGCAGACACAAAGATTCGGGTCCTGACTCCGCTTCCGCTCAGTGGACGCCAGGGGTCTTTGTAGAATAGAAGTCGAAGACAGACTGTCCAACTGTCCCGGTAGGATAGCTCAGCGGCAACGTGTTCGCCATGAAAGCAAGTCGACACGGAGCAACATAGGTTCGATCCCCGGGTCCACGCTTAGAAACCTCTGGGTATTTAAGCGTGTTATAAATACGTAACTAAGACAGAAGAAAACTTTTCCTGTAACAGCGCCTCAATGCCCACAGGCTGTGTGAGCACTTTAAAAATTCAAATAAATAAATACAGAGGTCCACAGCAGACCGCAATCAGCAGACACAAAGACTCAGCTCCTGACTCTGTCCGCTCTGCAGATGCCAGGGGGTCTCTGTAGAATAGAAGTCAAAGACAGACTATCCAACAGAGGTCCATAGCAGACAGCAATCAGCAGGCGCAAAGACTCAGCTCTTGACCCCGCATCCGCTCCACAGACGCCAGGGGTCTTTGTACAATAGAAGTCGAAGACACACTGTCCAACAGATGTCCACAGGAGACGGCAATCAGCAGACACAAAGACTCAGCTCCTGACTCCGTGTCTGTTCTGCGGACACCAGGGGTCTTTGTAGAATAGAAGTCAAAGACAGACTGTCCAACAGAGGTCCAGAGCAGACAGCAATCAGCAGACACAAAGACTCCACTCCTGACTCTGCGTCCGCGGATGCCAGAGGTCTTTGTAGAATAGAAGTCGAAGACAGACTGTCCAACAGAGGTCCATAGCAGACAGCAATCAGCAGCCACAAAGACTCGGCTCTTGACTCCGCATCCACTCCACAGACGCCAGGGGTCTTTGTACAATAGAAGTCGAAGTCACACTGTCCAACAGATGTCCACAGGAGACAGCAATCAGCAGACACCCAGACTCAGCTCCTGACTCCGCGTCCGCTCCGCGGATGCCAGAGGTCTTTGTAGAATAGAAGTCGAAGGCAGACTGTCCAAAAGAGGTCCACAGCGGACAGCAATCAGCAGACACAAAGACTCAGCTCCTGACTCCGCGTCCGCTCCACAGACGCCAATGGTCTTCGTAGAATAGAAGTCGAAGACATTCCGCATTGGCTCCGCGGATGCCCGGGGTCTTTTGTAGAATAGAAGTCGAAGACAGACTGTCCAACAGAGGTCCACAGCAGACAGCAATCAGCAGACACAAAGACTCAGCTCCTGACTCCGCTTACACTCCGTGGACGCCAAGGGTCTTTGTAGAATAGAAGTCGAAGACAGACTGTCCAACAGAGGTCAGCAGCAGACACAAAGACTCAGCTCCTGACTCTGCATCTGCTCCGCGGACGACAGTGGTCTTTGTAGAATAGAAGTCGAAGACAGACTGTTCAACAGAGGTCCACAGCAGACAGCAATCAGTAGACACAAAGACTCAGCTCCTGACTCTGTGTCTGCTCCTCAGACGCCAAGAGTCTTTGTAGAATAGCTGTCGACAACAGACTGTTCAACAGAGGTCCACAGTGGACAGCAATCAGCAGACACGACTCAGCTCCTGACTCTGCGTCCAGTCCGCGGACGCCAGGGGTCTTTGTAAAATAGAAGTCGAAGACAGACTGTCCAAAAGAGGTCCACAGCAGACAGCAATCAGCAGACACAAAGGGCCTCAATACGAGTCGTGCGGTAAAAACGGGGTCATAACCGGCATGACGGAACGAGCGGGTGCGTGCTCGTATGACACCGCTAATAGCGGGTTATTATGAGTGCGCGAGCACGCGCGAACCCCCATGCCGGTAATGTCCATACCGGCATGCCGCAAAAGGCCCTCCAACCCCCAGATAGCGCCATCAAGGGACCCGCCGATACCACCACCGCCTAGGAGGAACCCCTAAATACCGACCCGGTAATACCAACATGCTAATACCGGGCTTGTAAAACCAGACCTGGAAATAACATCATTGCGTCGGAATGGGAAATGGGCCAGCGGCCATCTTTAAAAGCACAATCCACTGCAATCCTCCCAAACCACCAGTCGATTCCTGTTGAGCTCTGTGGCAATACTGTGAGGATGTCCAACGCTACCCGAAGACCACCCCCCGGCAGCGGAAACAGCGTTTCTCCGACGCTGAATTGAATATATTAGCGGACACTCTTGCTGCACATGCAGACCTCATTAAATCAAATGACATGAAGCGTGAGGCCCAGCAGAAGAAAAAAGAAATCTGGCAGGAGGTCGCCCGCAAGGTGTCGGCTGCGGGGACCACCACACGTACTGTCAGGAACTGCCGGAAGAGGTGGGACGACCTCTGCTTGAGGGTCCGCAACATCATGTCAAGCAACAGGAGGGCGGTCCCCACTCTCCTGCAAAAATGATGGCCTGAGAGGAGACCCCAAGCAGCTTCATCGATCCAGAATCCATTGAGGGATTCAGGGAGATGGGTGCAGCATCAACCCCAGAAGGAGGTGAGTGATCCTGCAGATCCCTGTAGGGGAAACCATGACGTAGGACAAGTGATGTGGAAGGGAGTCTAGGCAAGGCAATGCATGTCCCAACACCCACATTAACATATCCAAGTCAAGATTGCGGGCCAAACCCTGCCTGACAGAAATGCATGCTGAGTGCCAATCCCATAACCAACACACGGCCAACACACCTGGACGGTGCCCATGTAACACATCACACAAACCCTAAATCAACGGCATGCCACCTGCCATGCAGTGAATGCCAAAATGCCCCCCCAGAACACCTTGTGTGACACGCCTGTAAGACATGATTGCATAATTGAATGAATATTGAACAGCACAATTGTATGCTTCTGGCATGCACACCATCACTGATGCCCTGCATCTCTTCTACCCCCAGGCACCGATGAGGAAGATGCCAGGGAAGACTGAAAGGGCATCCACGTCCCACCCAAAGAAAAGGGCTATCGCCACCACCACCACCATGGCAGCCAAGCAGACCACACCCACAGCCAGTGTGCCTGACCGAGCCAACACACAGCCAACAACACCTGCTGCCAGTGTGCCGGACATATGTCAGACCCAGCAGCCCACACCAGTTGGAGGGGAGTCCCTACATGCACCGGCCACCACTGAGGAAGACATGGATGGCAATATGGACCAGGAGGGAGTCACAGAAGTGACATGTCCACCCAGCCCAAGCCCCCTGTCCACCCCCCCACCCCATATCGAGCCCTCACCCACCTACAGCAGTACCGATCCATGCCTCCATGACTCGGACCTGAGCACCATTGAGGAGGACGGCACCCAGAATGCAGGCCCTGTGAGTGCACCACCCACCACTCCAGCTCCCACCAACACCCTGGAGTCACGTCTGTCAAGGGTGGAGGCCCTACAGGAGGCCATGTTGGAGCTCCTGCGCCAGTACATTGCCAATGGAGAGGACACCAGGCGGGGAATCGCCACTGCCATTGTGGGGACCACAACGGCCATTGCAGCAAACACAGCCGCTGTGAATGCGTCAGCTGTGCTGATGAGGGATTGTCTGGGGGCAGTAACACAAGTACTCGTTTCAATCCTGCTCCACATGCAGCGGCCACGCCTTGGAGCAGGCGTGGAACCTGCCTCCGACTCATCAGCAGCCACCACACCTGTATCCTCAATCCCCACCACCCCTGTGTGCCAGACCTGAAGGAATGCACGGCACTCCGAGATGCCACCTCCGGACAGCAAAAAGTCCCGGAAGTAGTGTGGGCAGACAATGGGAGTGGGACACATGGTTGGGGGTGAAGGGGAGCATTTAATGGAGTAAATTGTTTTTTTTAGTATGTTGGGTGGTTTGGGAGTTCACTGGGGGTTTTGGGGGTTTGTTGGGTGGGTTTGGGAGTTCACTGGGGGTTTTTGGGGTTTGTTGAGTGGGATTTGGAGTTCACTGGGGGTTGGGGGTAGTGGTCACAATTTTGCTGTTTGAACTAATAGACCTGTTGTGTCAAAAAACATTCAATGGCTGGATATTGTTCATTTTGTGTGTATCCATTTAATGTGTGACGGTGTTCAGTGGCCAACTCCCATCAATCCCTGTGTGCATGTCCACATGCACCCATTGTGTCACTGACGCATGTCTATCATAGTCCCTGTGGTTCAGAAGTATTCGTGAATCAGTGTTTACTGGCAGGGGGGTTACTTCACCTCCGTCTCCATCCTCATCATCCTTTCCCGGTGCATGCATGTCAATGTCAGCTGGCAGTGGTACATTTCTCCGGTCGCACATGTTGTGCAGCATGACACAGGCCATGGTGATCTTTGCCACCTTCTCAGGCCTCTAAAGGAGTGCCCCACTAGACCTGCTTAGGCAATGGAAACGCGCCTTCAACAGGCCAAAGGTCTGCTCAATCACAAGACGGGTATGGGTGTGAACACGATTGTACTCCTCTTCATGGCTGTTCTGCGGGTTCCGCACAGGGGGTAAGTAGCCACGGCCTCAAGGGATATCCTGCATTACCTGCAAGCGAATATAAATAGGTGTGTCACTCTGAGCTTCCACCTTCAGGAGGCACACTCGTGGCCGCAGCTATTTGGTGTGGACATGCACATGTCCCTGTACGTATGCAAGAATGTTAACTTGATGCATACTATACTGCTATGAGGTGTGGTAGTCTGGATGGCGTTCAATAGATGATGCAGGGTTAAATAATGCATGCTTAGGCGGATGTACTGTGATTGTTTAGCCTCCCATTCATGCTGTGTATTATACACTGTGCATGGCCACACCAGCCACATTGCCACAGTTGCAATCCTGTTCAGTCATGCATTGCTTGACATACCCATGCTGGCGTGGTTGTGCCTCTGACTTGTTTTCATCGATATGCATAATTTGTAAAATGTCTGCCTGTGATGTGTCTTTTTGGGTTTGGGAGATTCAGGTCAGGAGTGTCTAGCTCTGCATGCATTCTCCAATCACCGTCAATTGCCACCCAGGTGGAGTATGCATCCCCCCTTTCACACCCAGGTGGAGTATGCATCCCCCCCCTTTCCCACCCAGGTGGAGTATGCATCCCCCCCTTTCCCACCCAGGTGGAGTATGCATCCCCCCCTTTCCCACCCAGGTGGAGTATGCATCCCACCCCCTTTCCCACCCTGGTGGAGTATGCATCCCTACACATCAGTAGCCCATTGTATTGCCATGGCCCACTCTGGCAACTCACCAAGCAGCCAGGCACGTCATCCAGCATGTCGCTCCATGTGACGGGGTAGCGTGGAGTTACGCAGCACCATGGCATCATGTGTCGATCCGGGATATCGGGCGCAACAATGTGTGATGAACTTGCTGTAGTTACATACCATCTGCACCTTGATGAAGTGGTATTGCTTGCGATTGCGGTAAACCGCCTCTAGGGCATGGGGGACTACCAATTCTACATGGGTGCAGTCGAGGCCACCAACGCAATTGGGCATGCCTGCCAGTGCATGGAAGCCTACTTTGGTGTCGTCTATCTCCTGGGCAGTCCGTGGTAGGGATATGTGGGTGCTAGCGTGCTTCAGGAGGGCATCCAGCACTTGGGTCAGCATGCGTGGAAAATAGTGGTTGTGAAATGCCAGGCAGCTGGCCCACTGTGTGCTGGTAGGTGCCTGTGGTTAGGAAGTGGAGCACAGACACCACCTTTAGTAGCGGGGGGATGAAAGTGCGTATTTCTGAGGCTGACGATGTCATGTATCATGTCCACAATGGTGGTGATGATGTCCTGGTCCAACCGGTACAGGCTGTGTATCTGCTCAGGGGTTAGATTGAATGGACTGGGTCTGATGCGAGGGATTGGTTGCTGCCTATGAGGTACTACTGGCTGCACTGGTGGTAATTGCTGGCCCTGTCTCACCCTCCTTCTCCTCCTGCGTCTCCTCTGTGCTGCCTGTTGCTGTAGTTGTTGTTGTAGTTGGTGTTGTTGCTGTAGTTGTAGCAGTATACGCATCTCCTTCAGCTCCATGATTGCAACAGCTAGTGGTATCATTTTGGTGTAAGAAGGGGTGTGGTGTGTGGGTGTACTCCTTTTATACTGAGACAGGCTCCATTGACTCCACCTGTGGTGATGTGTGCACCTGTGGCAGTTGCCTTGACTGCAGGTTGCTGTTTACGGGTGGTCCGCGATGCCTGTATGGCCGCCATCGTGCAGGCCCTTATTAGCACCTTCGGGATGCCGGAAATTGCATGCCCGCGTGAGCTGTGATGTCCTCCTATTACCGGCATCCCGGTATTTACTCCGCAAAGGGGCGCGTGTACGTGCGCATGCCGGTATGAAGGGGCACGTTACGGGCGGTGGCGGTATTGGCGGGTTGTCGGGTCGTAATGGCCCGGACCCGTTAATGATGCTGGTATTACCATTCCGCCTTCCTTTTTTCATTACCTCCTTTCTCGTAATGAGGCCCTTTGTCTTGGTCTGACATTGCTCTGTTAGCAGTGATACATTTGCACATTTAAACTGATTTTATTTGCACACACCTGTGCAAGCCATTTTTGTGTCACTGTTGGAAAATCCTGTTTTTCATGTGAACGGTATCTTTCATTCCTCCTTCTTTTGTAAATTAAAATGCTGCTTGTCCTTTGGTAATGACAGGTAGGCAGGCCCCTTTTTCACATGGCTCTTCAATTTTACTTGAAAAAAAAAACCAAAGGCGTTTTTGTTTCAGTGTTTAAAGTCCTGCTGTTCATGTAAAAGAGGCTTCTGTTTGGGGCCTTTGAATGCAACCCACATTTGCATGCTGGGGCTCTTAGTTTCATATTCCCATTGAAAATATAGGGGTTCAAATCCCAGTATGCAATTTGGAAAATCAGGGCTGACTAAGGGCATCATGCAGGGCTTTGGGCCACTTGGCTGCTATGTGCAATATCATCCCCAAAAATACATAACTTGGTATCCCTGCTTATGTTTATAAACTCTTAAAAAACATTGCTTCGCTTTAACTTTCGTTCTTCTACTCCTCTGTTTCTCATTCCTTATTCCCGTTTTCTGGAAGTTTCTATGTGTGCACCCTTTCTCTGCTTTTCCTTTCTTGTCCACCTTTTCAATGTAACATCATTGATGTGTGAGGTGCATTTAAGGCCCTAAGCAGAAATCCCCTTCACCTAAAAACCGCATTAAACATTGCCACCAAAATGGTTGTGCTTCTGTCTTCCTGGCACATGTGTGGCAATCAGTTAAACACTGCATTGGAAAAACGGCCCTGCCTTTGCTTCACTTTCATCTGCATAACATGAAGTGATGCCCTGCATTCAGAACAGCTTTGCGTTTTCTTGCATCTGGACAACAAAAAGTATGCACTACATCCAAAACAGCCTTGTCTTATTGATAAATCACATGAGGGGCAAGGATTTCTACATTGCGGCCCGACACAGCTTTTGTTTTCCCTTTGATGTGAACCACTGCACTCAAATCACTGCAAATGAAAGAAACAGCTTGGGCTTTTCCTCTTTTCTGTGTCAAAAGTAAAGAAACCCTGTGCAGTATCCCTCTGTGTCCATGAACCAACAGTACATGCTAACCCCTCCAAAGGACTAATTAAAAGAAAAAACCATGACCTACAGAACCGCATTTGAAATATTAAATGAAAGGCTTGCACACGTGTGAAGGAAAAATGACGTATAAAAGCCAACGTGAAATGACATCTTTTGCTGGAACAGAAATGCCTGTGAATATGTGTAGGCGGGGGTTTGGTTACACAATGTACCTTATGTTTGTTCCCAAAAGGATTTCAGTAACCTTGTAGAAGGCTCAGAAAACCAGTTAAACTGTTTTTTGGCTCAAGCATAGAATTCAACTGAAAGCCTGGCCTCCCACTGGAAGTCACATTAATCAGTGAACCATTCCGCAATGGCATGTGATGTGACCAAGAGTATGAGGATTCTCTGCTCTGCCAGACTAGCAGGCAGTACTGGAAGAGGGAACAAAGAAAGCCAGTTTGACTAGTGCGTGTCCAAGAAGTGATATTTCCTCCAGCACCCACTCTGAAGGATAAATGTAACGCTCACCTGGTATCCACGGGGACGTCACTCAGCCTGTTCTGACCTCTTACAAACTCAAACCCTTCCCTGGAGTCTACTCGACCGGAGACTGGGCCTGAAACACAGGATTGGTAGAGTTTAACTCCCTATTGGCTCTGTGTGCTTGAACCCGTTCTTCCCCGGGGTCCAACCCTTCCCTTTGATCCACAATTCACCTTGTTTTCTTGGAAAGTATGCTCTGTCCTGCTTTCAGCGCAGGGGCGTGTTGATTGATGCGGGCTTGTTGCTGCCTAGTTACTTCACTGGCAAGAGTCTGACAGGTAAGTATAATGAGTCTTTTGAACAGTTCTCTAACTTTATTCCTTTCCTCCCTTAGATGATGGCCGGTGTCCGGGGATGGCGACGTGCTGCTGAGATGAGTAGCGCTGAAGGTGAGTGAGAGCGCAATGCGCGATGCGACCCTTTCGCATTTGTATTGAACTGAGTTATTTTTTTGTGTCTTTTAGGTGCCGCGACGTTTTCCGCGTGGATGCCAGTTATGAAGAAGAAATGCGGTGAGTAAGCGCGGTATGCGGTGCCTCTCGATGTTTCCACGCTAACGTGGAGTGTCTTTTCCCTCTTGCAGATGGATGAGAAGTTCCGGAGACAGAGTACCCCCAGAGCAGCTGGGATTCAAGTAAGCGTTTGAAGCTCGTACAGTCTTTAAAAATAAGCGAAGATTTGCTGAATGCTTACTAATACATTTTTTTCTGTTCTTTTCCCTTTTCCTTAGGAAGCGGCGTGCCGGGATGGGAATGACACAGCCGAAGATGCCAGCAGAACAGAAGGAGCGATGAATGATGGGCAGACGCGCCGCAAGTTAAGGCTGTTCCTAATGGTGTTCTTGTTCTTGCAGGAGCTGAGTGCAGAAAAAAGATGCAGGCCTACTGGAGACCGATCCGAACACTGTGAGTGTCACGCTGCAGGTGCAGAAAACACAAAGCATGTTTCTCAGCCTGGGCGTGGCTTAAATAGTCTGAGTATCCCAGGTGTCTCTGGGGTGAACCACACCCAAAAGACTAGACTGCACATGCAGTTCTGGGAACCGAAATATGTGGGGGCATCCATCTTGTCCCCACCAATGCACTACAAGTCCAATCCCCAATGTTATCCTATGGGAGTGAGTGAGTCCGGTGCCACAAGCGCCAAGTCCGACTCCAAGTGGGTCTTTGGAGGGATGGAGAGGCCCTTGAGGACCACGTAGGTGATCGTGGCCTGGCTCCAGCCTGACATCTTGGAGGGCTGGGGACTTGAGGGGCAAAAATCATGACAATAAACTGTCAAACGTCAAAGGGCATCATAAAAGTCTTTTGTCGCGGCATCATAAGTCTTTTGTTGCAAGCCAAGCCAGAAGGAGACAGTTTGCTGTGGGGGAATGAAGCACCGCCCCCATATGTGACAAATCCTCCACATTGACATTAAAGGACATCTTCATTTTGAGAAATTTTTCTCAGCCCTCCTAATAAGTAATAGTTTTGTTTTATGCTAGTTTTCCATGTCATTTTTTGGTGGATGTAAAGAGACCAAGTGCATATTTCTAGCACTATATGAACTGAAATGGCCAGGTAAAACGTGTTTCTGGCTGATTTATAAATGGGACAAATATGAAACTTGGGGGAAAGATGCAAAATGAGATTATGAACATGTGCAATCATTGGCAGAATTTTAACTGGTATGCATTTTGTGAAAATGACCAAAAGGTGCCAAGGGGTGATGCTACCTCACAGAAAACGGCGATTGGTTTGTCCAATTCCCTGTGACCAATTGAATCCACATATCTACTTCTTATGGCAGTGGCTAGTATAAGTTTGAAGGTTTGATCCATAACTCATTTATGCTAAAAGGTGGACATGAGAGACTGAGAAAGGTCATACATTCAAACAGACAAATGATGCCCTTTCGCCTGAAACAATAGGGCCAGGGGGAGGAGGGAGGAATGGTGGGCTGTCCTATCCCAGTATAGGAGTAATTCCAGAGTACTTCCCCCAGATTGTAAAATAAGTGATGTCATTTGGGCTATATAAGGGAGAGACAGAGAGACACAAGGGATGCACAGCAAGATACATAGATTCCAGATCCAGACACACACAAGAATCAGGGGAGACAGCTGATCCCATCCAAGAGAGTTGCAGTGACCAGACCCTGGCCTAGCTGTCCAGAATCCCATCCAAGAAAGCGCAGTGACCAGATCCCTTGTGCTAGCTGTCCAGAGTGACCAGAGACCTCGCTGGCTTTCCAGAATCCCAAACCCAAGCTTACATTGTAAGTAGCAAAAAAGCCCAGTCCCAAATTGCATACCCCTCTCTTTTGAATCTTGCATCCCATTGAAAATCCCATTGAAAGTCCTAAATTGTCAATATCATTCATTCATCTTTCCTTAGAAGAATCTGTATCAGCCTGTGTATGTTAGCATATTCCTTTTATAAATCTTTTAGTTGTCTGTATAAGTCCTTAGTATCATTTTGAAGTAACCCCCTTGTGCTTAGTGTCTTCCTTTAATAACTATAGTCATTAAAATATAGAGTCTATATTTTAATGACTATAGTTATTCTCTGTGTAACAAAAACCAAATGGGCCTGTCTGCTGTGAGCATTCCCACGAATTCCTAATTTGCATCTGTCCCATAGAAAAACCCAAACTGTTGTCACATTGAGAACAATCCCTTTCTGTTAGAATCCTCTCTGTTATGTTCCTGTGTCCTTATCCTTAAAATCGATTTCTGATTTTGACAGCTAAGCCTTTTCCTTGACTGCCTGTCATCATAAATCCTGTGTAAAAACGAAATCCCCATTTGCTGTGTGTGGTTTTATTTCTTTGTTTTCTTCCCCGAAAATCGATGTTCCTACCTTGTTTCATGTTGTTCTATATAATGATTAATAGTCTTAAAGCTTCCTTATCTCCTCGAGTGTAGCAACACGAATTTCCTTTCTAGTAACAAGTCAAATCCGATTATGCCGTTTTGCTCATAAATCGGATTTTCATTTTCTTTTCTGGCCTCCCATCTTGGGGTGGTGGACTTTATTGCAAATCTGATTTTTCTCTCTTTATCCTCACTCCTTGCCACTGCTTTCCATCCAAAAAGAATTAAGTTAGCAGATGTTGGGGGTGAGTGTTACGGGGGAGTGCTTAACCTTAGTACCATCACATGCTTTAAACCCATTTTTCCTGTTTGCCATTAAAGATTCATGTGAAGTGTGGGGATTTTGAACTCAATGGTCCTCATTACGACCCTGCCGGTCCGGAAAGAAAGGTGGCGGTAAAACTGCTGCCAGCGTTGTTTCCGGACCGGCTGATTCAGTCCTGCAGGTCTGACCTGGCGGGATTAACACCACCCACCTGCAGGCGGACATGGAAACACCGGCTCTGTCATAGACGGAACCAGTGTTTCCATGGTCCCCATCCCCATGGAGTCTTATGGGACTACATGGGCATGGGGATTTACAGAATTCTGCCTCCGTAATTACCGGTTCACCAGGGTTGTAGTGCCCCGGTGATTCCGGCAATCACAGAGGCGGAATGGTATTACGGGTCCGGCAGCAGCCTGCCTGTTTTTCCAGCACGGCTACCGCCGGACTCGTAATGAGAGCCTGCAGGCGGGATTAACACCACCCGCCTACAGGTGGACATGGAAACACCGGCTCTGTCATAGACGGAGCCAGTGTTTCCATGGTCCCCATCCCCATGGAGTCTTACGGGACCCCATGGGAATGGGGATTTACAGAATTCCACCTCCGGAATTACCACTGGGGGTTGTAATGCCCCGGTGATTCTGGCAATCACAGAGGTGGAATGGTATTATGGGTCTGGCGGCAGCCTACCTGTTTTTCCAGCACGGCTATTGCCGGACTCCTAATGAGGCCCATTGTGTTAGAGGAATTTTTGCATTTGTATTGCCACAACATTGGTGGCTGCCATCAAATTGTTTGATTTTGCTTTTATTTTCATTAAACAATACATTTATAAATATCTTGTGACACAGGTGTTCGTGAAGGTTGGGTGCAAGACGGGTTGGGGTCCTACCCAAATAAAATAACCTGTGGTTGATTAAAGATAGAAAGCATTTTATTGTGCGCCACATTCATTGTCAGGGGAAGGAGTCCCTGGCTGGAGTGTGCCGTGTTATAAAACAGTTATAAAGTGGGGGCTCATGCCGTGATTGAGGTTAGTGTTTCCACCCGTGACAGTCTGAAACAGCAGGCTAACCCATTAAAGGTAGGGTTATTTTTGGTGGTTAGGAAGCTGTGTAACACAGTAAAGGCACTATCCAAAAATGTATACCCTAGGTATTAAGCCTGTGTCTCAAAATAAAGTATTGTAACAATAAACTAGGCAACCGCAGGGTAGAGATTTTGTACTTGCACAGATAAACAAAGGTTGAACACTCTTCCTAATGAGCACCATTGAAATTAACATAGCTAGGCAGCACCTTCTGTCCAAATTATTCATTAGAGGGGAATGGACAGAGCAGGGGCAGGAGGCCTGGCTATCCAGTATAATGCAACAGGTCACTTCCATAAGCATGGATGTGTGGCAGGACAGCGGCCTGTTACATCAGGCCCTGGCCGAATTTTATATGACTCAGAACATCAAAAACGAACAAATTAAGATGGTTCAACTCACTGCTTAGATGTACTTCCACATGATAGTCATGGATGAAAAGTACGAAGAAAGTGTAACCTCTGGGCAAAATCAATCTGAGCTTTTAAATCAAACCCAGAGTGAATTAAGGAAGGTAGAAGAAAAAATGTGAGAGAACCAAAATTCTGAGTTAAAGTTGGGAAATCTCATCAAGCAGTTAAAGGAGGAGTTGGCAGTACAGCAACAAATAAAGTCAGAACAGGAGGCCCAATAGTCTACACTGAAAGAGAGTGCCAGGAAAGGTTTCATTCCCTGAAAGAGAGTCAACTAAAATTGAACCAATAAGTAGCATACAATAGAATCTGCTTAGAGGACATGGGCGCTTTATAAAAACAGATCGAGAAATTGGAAGAGGAAAATAATAACTTAATCATTAATGAAGTCTATTCCCAAACCGATTTCGACCAGGAACACCCGAAGTTAGGCACTATAAAACAACAGAGGGATAACCTGACTGAACAGATTGGCACCTTGCATCAGGAAAAAGATGCCCTATGCCAGGAAGTGTGCACATTAAAGGCAGACATGGAGAGAAGTGAGTCGGGTCTTCAGGAACTGACTGACCTAAAAGCAGAGTATGACATTTCAATGGGGCACATAAAACAAATGGAAGGTGATCTAGAACAGACCACCCAGACCAAAAATGCGCAGAGGGAGGAGGTGCATCTCCTGCAACAAAAATGGTCTGAATGTTCCCAGACAATACAAGAAGCACAAAAAGAAGAGGAGGCTCTTTATGATAAGAACAGGGGACTCCAGAGCCAGGTAGCCGCACAAGGGAAGGCCATAGAGGGCAGTCAAGCCCTGATAGCAGAGCACAAGGCCAGGCCTTTGCCTACTGTCAAGAAATAGGGCCTGAGAAGGAGAAACCAGAGAGGTTAGAAAAAGAGTGTGCTAGGTTAAATAAGGATTTGAGGAACCGCGAAAGGTTAGAGAGTGGCAGGGCAACACCTGATCACAGTGTGATGACCTCTGCATCAAGGGCCTCAGGTCAACTTACCACCCTCTATGCGCAAGTCACTTCTAACTTCATGTCCACAAATTCCCAAGAATCAGGAACCATGAGGAAGCCGGACTCAATTAAGCCCAGTATGATTGAACCAACAAGCTAGCGTCCATCGGAAATTGATGAACGTGCATCCCTGTACAGGTTAAAAAATATTATGGCCGATGTATCTGACCAGGAAGACTCCTATGAAGAGAAGATCAGGGAGTTAGACTGTCAGAAACATCAGCTACAAAGGAACCTCTTGGTTCGCTTTGCAGATAAAAAGGAGTCTGAGTTAAGGTCCGAAAAGAGTATTCTGAAAACCTCCACGCAATCAGGGAGGTGGGGGGGAGTTCTCCACCAACCTCGAAAGAAGGGGGAGTCAGATGAGTACTGCCCTGTGTGAAAGAGGGAGTCCAAGGGAAGTGACCTGTTGGGGTAATTTCCCGGGGGCCGGCAAGGCTGTCCGCGGACCTCGGGGGTTGGGGAGGCCCCAACTCCTCCCGCATCCCAACAGAGTAGGAGGCACACACAAGAGCAAAGAGATACTGCTGTTTATTGCATAAAACAGTCAGGGACGGGCTCACAGGTCATAGGCATCCGAGAGACCTCTCGATCATGGTGGGCTCGCAGGCCCTTTTTCTATCTTTATGACGCGGCTATGTGCGTCACCTAGGAAGACTGGCCCCAAAACCTAACACCATCTCGGGTTGGCTCCCCGAGTGGTAGAGTCAGTATAGACACATATAGAGAAGACGGTTAGTGGTGGAGAAAGGGTCAGGTGGTACGCTTGGGCCGTAGTATAGTGGCATCATGGTGAGCCCCTCGTATTCTGATTGGTTCATCCGCGTGCCCCCAAGCCTGGGACCATCGCTGTTCCCAGCTCGCGGTGTACCTGGTGCTGGCAACAAAGTATGACTATGTGTCAGTGGCGGACAATGGACAGGTCTGACTATTAGCTGGTGTGCATGTCTTTCCCATCACTGTCAGTGTCCAATTTGTCACTTCATTGTTGCAGTCGGTGTCCCAGACTTGAGACCCCAGCGCTTCTCTGTCCCGTAGGGCTTGGCATCATATCAGGTCGGCCTGGTAATGTGTTGTGAGAGGGTGGCTAGAGCAGAATTATGAGAATTTGATTTGTATTTCAGCTCTGAGGAGCGTTTTAGCAGTGGTAGGTGTAACCTTGGCGAGGGGAGTGCGGCATGTAGATTGCAACATTGGGTTACATCTTCATAGTTGTAGTGGCGAGGAAGCATCTGTAAGCATGTACACAAGCTCTTCTGGCGTCTTGGGTTTCTGCGGTGCTGTAGGTGGCCTATGTGAAACATAACAACAATGCATGTGTGGTTGTAAGTGGTCCTCTACGTCATAGCACTGAGTATGTTCTTTGTGTGGATTGGTGTGTGGGTGTCCAGTGTGCTTGGTGACACGTGGTCTTGTCCGTTGGCTATGTCGTCATGGCATCTCTAACAATGGCAGTATTTTGTGGTTGCTGTCTAATCGAGTTGATCCATATGGTCGATGTCAGTTCCACCTGAGGTTCCCGCACATGGTTTGATTGATGGGCAGGTTCCCTGGCTGTGTGGGGCGGGCCACAGTGAATCTTGACATCTGGGGCGGCAGTGAGCAGGTCGAATTCCTCTCTCGGGTGGTGCTTGGGTCGTGACGTCCTCGGCCATGGTCTGGATGGGAATCGGGGGAAGGGATTGTCCCATTTTCCCTCATCAGTCCCCCCTCTGGTCGACTTGTTGACCACAAAATTATCCACTCTCTTGTCTTCTCATACTCGCCATACCTTCGTTATTCCTGCCAAGTGTCCGTATCAGTCCACATGATCTTCAAATGACCAGTACATATAAACACATCCGCCGCCGGGTTTGCAATAAACCCATTTTCCAACATAGCTTTTCGGGTTCCTCGGGTTCTCGACCTTTATTGATGGTGGATACAAATGTGCCTCCACTATCTGCTGGCGCAGCCGTTCACGTTCTTTAACAATGACGTCTGTGTGTTGGTCGTCTTCAGCTGGCATTAGGACGTGCATACCTATCATTTCTAAAGCAGTACGCCTTGATCTTTCCTTCCATGCCTCTATCCCCATCAGAAAAGCCATTCCCAATATTATGCATCCTGTCATAATCTTAAGACCACCTGAGAGCCATGATGGCCTCCAGGACCAGATGTAAGAGAACCAGCTACCGTCCTTCACTACCTTTGCTTCTTCCATTTTGGCGTGCATCTTGGCCAGCTGTGATACTGCCTCAGACAGCGTGCCAGGGTCCTCATCGTTGGCAGGAACAAACGTGCAACACGAGCTCCCAATTTTTGCACAAACACCTCCTTCCATTGCTGTCAGGAGGTCCAGTACATATCTGTTCTGTAGGGCCACCATCCTTATTGCCCTTAGTTCTTCCTTTATCGCGTTGAATCCGTTAACTGTAGAGTTTATTGTCATCATTAGCTCCCACCTTGTTATTTTGAGCCACTTTGCATTTGCATATGCCTGCACCCCTGGATGTACGATGGAGGAAAAGAACATTGCTGCTCTGCTAAATAACCTGTGTGCTGGTGGAATGTCACTCAGGGCTGTTTCTGACCTTCCCCACAGGTAGTTTCCCGTCAGTGGTTCTCCTTGCCTCTTTACTTTGGACAGGTGGGTAGTGTCGCTCAATTGCTTGCTTCCTCCCATCTTTAGTGACCTTTTCTTCCTTTTATTCCCTTCATCCATCTTAGGGAAGTTCTCCATGTTGACGTGTTTTTGCGGTACTACCAGAGATGGTACGTTGATGTGTACCATAGTGTATACTCCATTCCACAACGGTGGCAAGCTGTGGTATGCCTTCGCTCCGCAGGCCCAATAGTGATCCATCAGAACTGCTGTTCCTGCACCCCCTCAGGAATCTTTATTGTTCTTTTGCAACCATAATTTCTCCCAACATCAACTTCTCCGTCATGCTGATTGCATGTTGGTGCAGTGAGTGGAAGTATTGTTATTGGTTCCTCCTCCTTATCTAACCATGTGACCAGTGCTGCACTCTTTGTCCATTCATTGTATATACATTGGTAACGTTTTGATGAAGTTGTCTTCATAGGAGTATGTTGACCTTGCTTTCCATTTTAGTGTTGCTTTTTTCCCTTGAAATCACCCTCGTGTTTGGAACAATGCTAAGTATATCAGGCAATCCACCAATGTTGCAGGTACCTCGCCACAAATTTTGATGCGCGTATGGTGTATGGGATCAACGAGCACACATAGCAGTTGTCCTTAGTTGTGTCCTTACCAATTATGGAAATGTGCTTGTACCACATGTTGTTGGAGACGTGTGCGGATTCTGTAATGTGTATGTCCACCCCATGTACATCAATAGAAACACTCTGTTTATCCCTCTTTATGTTGGGCCCCGTACTACTTGTACCACCTGACGCTGTGCTCGTTGCAGCCATGGTAGGGGAGATGTTAGTAGAGGGGGATGCCATCACATAGAAAGCGGCAGTAATCAGACCAGTGGTAAAAAATATCCCTATCATTTTTATTACAGTTGCTAATATCACTGGCATATCTCTTACCTTTGCTGCGATCCTGCAGCTACTTTACTTACTTTTAGATGATAAAGATGCCTGCCTTAAAATCTCTCAAAATATGCGTTATTATTGTTAGTAGCTTTTAGTCAAGCCCTGCTTACCAAGTAATCGTTCAATGCCTAGACGAAAAGCTGTTCCCACGCTTTCCTTACCATTCTATATCTTAGGGCGGGTATTGCTGCATGGAGATGTGGGAATGATTGAGCTATTATCATAAGAAATGTGTTATAATATACAGGTATTCTACTTCTTCTTAAGTGTTTTGGCCTTTTTAAAAAATATACAAACTGGTGTGACAGTGCTTCAGGGATGTTATCGTCCACGGGTAGCATTTACTCATGGGCAGTGACGTATATTCCTTTTCTTTTGTTACATACACAATAGCAATGCGCAATACCTGCATGTGCGAGACAAAAAAGAGAAGAAAACATGCACGTGTTTACACAGTGTGGTGTATATTGCAGATTGTTTGACAATGTTCTTTATTAGATGGTGGCTGGTGGTGGTTAATTTTAGCTCATTTATTTATTTTGCCTGGGATCTCATGACCATAGGGTGGGCTATGGGTGGTAGGTCATTTATGTTCTTTGGGGTATCCGGTGTCTGTACTGTGTCGTTGTTGCTATCAATTGTTGTTGCTGAAGCGTTGGGCCCTTCGCTGAGATGAGGGAGGGTCTGTGCTTTGTAGGGCTTGATGTCGTTGATGTGGGTCCACACGTCTTTGCCTTTTAACTTTATAGCCCTAGGGGCTATTTTGTCCACCAAACGCGAGCCTGTAAATCTAGGATTGTTCCAAGTTCGTCTATAATTCTTGAGGAGAACCTGGTCTCCCTCTTTGACTGTCCACTGTGCTGGTTGTTCCTGTTCCTCGTTGGTTGCTTCCCCTTGTTGATTGTTCTTTGACCCGCCCTGTGTCCGTTCGATCTGTTGAGAGATAAAAGTGGCACTAGTAACCAAGGAAGAGACATACTCATGCATTACTTCACCAAAAACAGTACTTGTGGCATGGCAGTCAGTTGTGGACCTTGATGGTGGTGTGAGTGCGAGGTGCATTTGACGTCTGGTTACCACCTCGTGGGGAGTGAGGTGGTGCTCCAACCCTGGCCTATTTCTCAACTCAAATAAGGCCAAAGGGAGGCAGTACAGCCAACTCTTTTTGGTTGTTTGTTGGATCTTTGCTATCTCTTCTTTTAGGAGGCTGTTGAGGCATTCGCAGACGCCATTTGCTTGCGGGTGATACGCGCATGCAAACTTATGTTTTATTCTTAAAAGGGCAGTTACATGCTGGAACAGTTCATTGCCAAAGTGTGGACCATTGTCTGACCGTAACACCTCACATACCCCCCACCTCGGGAACACCTCACTCACCAAGAATATGGCTGCTCTGAACGCATCTGCATGGGAGCAGGGGGCAGCTTCGATCCACCTTGAAAATGGGCACACCACTACAATCATGTATCTGTAACCTTCACATACATTGATCATGTCAATGTAGTCGATGTGTAGGTGCAGGAATGGTCCTTCAGGCCGGGGTATTGTACCTTTGATCACCTGCAGTGTGTGACCGGCCGTAAATTGTTGGCATGTGAGGCAGTTGCATGATTCTTTTATTCGTGCAGCAATTACTTCTTTCCCTGTATGTGTGGGACAGTGTAATTGGGTCAGGGCTGTTTTCAATAGTGCCAGGGGCATCACAACTTTTCCGGTATTATTCTGTCACCATAATGCATCTGTGGGGGACATGGTGCATCCTATTTTAAGCCATAGTTCCTTTTCTGCCATTGGTGCTGCTGCCTGTAATTCCATGATCTGTGTCTCTGGGATGTGTGTGTACCCATCCTTCATCAACATCTGTCTAGCCCCCCCCCTTATCTTTTTGTTTTTCTGGGAGGGTCCATGTCTCACCAAAATACAGAACATGTTTCGCATGTGCGTCTGCTGTTTTGTTACCTCTTGATATTGGGTCATCCCCATTAGTGTGGGCCTGACATTTTACCAATGCTACCTCTTCCGGGTAATTAATTACTTCAATTAGTTCAGCCAGTAGGAGAGCATGTTGTACCGGAGTACCGTCTGCTCTTCTGAATCCTCTTCTTTGCCATTTTATTATTCCTGAGTGTACTGTTGATGTAACATTTGCACTGTCAGAGTATATAGTTTATCTTTTCTCATTGCTTTCTTCTAAGGCCAAAATGAGTGCCACTAGCTCTGCTGCTTGCGCTGAATAGTGTTGTTGTAATTGTATGCATTTCACTGGAAGGTAAGTCCAGTCTTACCTCAATCGTACTACTGCTGCTCCTGTCCTTCTTATCCCATCGCTCTGATCAATTGTGGATGACCCATCTATGTACATTATCTCTCCCCCCTCCAGGGCATTTTCTTCCACTCTCCTGGAACCTGAGTAAATTTCAATTGCCTGTGTGCAGTCATGTGCGTGCTTTCCGTCTTCCACTTCTTCTGCTGTAAATCGGGCTGGGTTAACATTGCTGCATCTTACTATTTTGAGCTCCGGTCTCGAGAGTATGATCTCATAACCTGTAGCTTATTTATTTATTTATTCACATTTGTTTAGCGCACAGGCAGCCCGGAGGGCATCGTGGCGCTTGTTACAGAAGTTGGAAATGACTTATTGTACATACAGTGAAGTCATTACTTAGTTACAAGAGGAGAATTGCAGTTGTAGGAGAGGAGGAAAAGAGAGTAAACAACTAGAGGGAAGACAGTGTTAGTTAAACAATGTGGTTTTTAGTTTTTTGCGGAAGGCAGAGAGAGAGAGGTTTCTGCTCTGAGCGTGCTGGTAAGTGCATTCCATAGCTTAGGGGCAATGTAGGGGAAACATATTCCACCTGCTCTAGCTCGTTTGATGCGCGGGACCCTTAGTTGGTTTGTGTGACATTGTCTAGTAGGTCTGGTGGACTGTGATCTGGCTAATGTATCAGACAAGAATGAGGGGGCTGACAGATTGATGCATTTATGTGCGGTGGTAAGAATTCTGAAGGTAATGCGCTCTTTGACAGGCAACCAGTGTGCTGCCTTTCTGGCTTGCGAGATGTGTTCCCCTTTTGGTATATTGAGAGCTGCTCTTAGTGCATTGTTCTGTGTTGTTTGGAGTTTATTAAGATTAGATTTGGAGGTGCCGGCCAGTAGCGCATTACAATAATCTAATTTGACTCCAATGGTAGCTCTGGCAATAGAAATGCAGTTATCTTTGGTTAGGAAAGGTTTGATGGCATTAATAAGCTTAGTGCTCAGGGCGGAGGCAGAAACAATTGAATTGACTTGCTTGTCCATGGAGAGGGAGGCGTCAATGTGGACTCCTAGAGTTTTGACACAAGGTAGAACTGGGATGACACAATTGTCTATGCAGAAATTGGTGTAGAGTGAGACGAGGTTAGTGAGAGTGGATTTTTGACCAAGGATGAGAATGTCAGTCTTATCTCCGTTAAGACATAGACCGTTCGTGGCCATCCATGCTTGGATGGTGGCGTATATATTCTGGAGGGTGGCAGCGTCCTGATGGTAGAGTCCTGTGAGTGGGAGGAACACTTGGGTATCGTTGGTGTAGGTGATCCCAAGTGGGTCCAGTTTATCAAAGAGGGGTTTGGTAAAGAGATTATAGAGGGTAGGAGCCGTACATGAGCCCTGAGGGAACCCATACCTGATTGTGGTAGGCTCTGCGTTTGCTATATTGGAAAACACTTTCATCACTCTTCCTTCGAGGAAGGCGGTGATCCAGTTTGTGGCCTGTTTGGAGAAGTGTGCATCCTGAGTGAGATGGTTTGTGAGGATGGCATGATCGACCAAGTCAAATGCCGCAGAGAGGTCTAGGAGGAGCAGGAGGGCCGGCTTGCCTTTATCTAGAATTTGGGTGATTTGGTTCTTCAAATATAGTAATACGGTTTCAGTGCGGTGACCTTTACGGAATCCAGACTGCCTTTTACCTAGGACAGAGTTGTTTTCCAGGTAGGACTGTATCTACATGTGTGCAGCTTTATCTAGGATTCTAAGGAGAAATGGAACCATTGTAATGGAACGGTAGTTGTTAGGTTGGGCAGGGTCCAGGGTGGGTTTCTTTAAGAGCGGGCGCACCCACGCCTCTTTAAGGCTGTCTGGGACTTTGCCCATCTTGAATGAAGCGTTAATGAATGCTGTGCCGATCGGTGTGAGAGGTGCAGCACATTCTTTAATGATGTTGGGGGGGCATATATCACTTTTGCATTGAGATGGTTTGAGCTGTTTAAGGATGTGAAGAACATCCGATTCGGTGATTTCAGAAAAGTTAAATTTTGGGTGATCAATGTGGATTTTGGCTTGTTCAGTATTGCAAAAAGGGCGTGCTCCACGTATAGCATGGTGGGGCATCCCATGGTGATTGAGGAGGATTTTTCGACCGCAAAGGCAGCTGCGGCTAGGCTCTGTTCACACAGGAAATGACCCATCATTACAGTATCCAAATGGCCACTGTAAAATGCAACTGGCTTGTGTCCCATGCTTGATTTTTGTGTCAGTACTGCTTTCATTACTGCAGTAACACAATGTGAGAATATGTAAAATTGCTCTTCGTAGTTGGGGGTGGCTAGTGCTGGTGCAGTTGAAATGGCATGTTTTAATTCGTTGAATGCCTCTGTCATTTCTCTTGTCCATCCCAACTTCCTTTCTCCCCTCTGTGCTTCTCTAAGAGCCTCGAGCAATGGTCCTATGTATGAGCTGTAGTCAAAGACCCATGCCCTGCAGTAGTTGCAAAGGCCCAAACATTGCTGCAATTCTCTGATTGTCTGAGGTTGTGGGGTATTTGTTATTGCTTGTGCCCTTTGTGGTGCAATGTTACTTCCTTTTTGTGAAATGATCTGCCCGATATAGAGCACCTGTTCTTGACAGTACTGCAGCTTCCCCTTGTCAACCTTGTATTCTTTCTCAGCCAGCACTGTGAGCATCTTTACAAAGTCCCTTCTGCACTTCTCCTTGGTGGTGCTGCAGACGATCAAGTCATCTACATATTGCAGCACTGTACTCTCCCTCTCTGTTTCCTAGATCCATTTGTATTACTCTGTTAAAGATGGATGGTCAGTACCCTTGTGGTAGTCTAGTGTGTTCCCACTTTGTGTTGCGGTATGTGAAACTTGTTAAGTCTTGTGAATCAGGGTGTAGAGGAATTGAGAAAAAGGCGTTCTTGAGGTCGATCACAGTGAATCATGATGCCTCTGTTGCTATCCCACACAGTATTGTTGCTGGGTTAACTGCTATTGGGTACTCTGCCTCTACAATGTGGTTGAGGGGCCTGAGATCTTGTATGAAACGCCAGGACCCTCCCTTCGCCTTGCCTTGCGCACAGAATACACTGCAGTGTTGCATGTTGACTCTGATGGTATCAGTATTCCTCTATTCACTAGAGCAGTTATTGTTTCATAGATCCCTTCATCAGCTTCTTTGGATAGTGGGTACTGTTACACCCTGGGAAGCATTGCACCTTTCTTTAACTTAATTTTTACTCCTCCAATGCTCTTTATGCAGCCTACATCATATGGACTAGTGGTCCATAGAGAGGCTGGTACTGCTGCTAAATCTTCCTCGTAGAAGGGTACCTGGGTAGTGGTTGGTGCTTCTAGTGCCATTGCCATTTTTTGTGCTACCTCTTTGTATGTCACTCTCAACCAAATATAGACGCTCATCTGGAACACCATCTCCCCATCTCCTGCTTCATCTGAAAACAGCTCCTCATCTGATACCTGTGTTAGCCTGAATCCTTCTGCCAGTGCTATTACTGCTCTCCATGCTTTCCCCTCCCCTTCCTGTGCGTGAACTGCAATGTAGTCTGTGGTTGCCACAATGCTTTCTATGTCCACTGATATTATAGCCCCTTCTCCTTCACTGGTCGGTGTTTCTGGTCTGAACAGGTAAGCTGTTGTTCTCCTCCACACCTTGCCCACAATTCCTGGTAGCTATGCTAATGCCATGTCCGTCCCATATTGGAAGAGGTCCCCATCCACAGGCTCTGCCCTCGCTACTGCTTTGCCACAGTAAGCCTGAAGTATGTGTCGTGCTGTGAGCATGTTGATGCCTGGTGTTGAGCACACTATTCCCTTATCAGTAAAGGATATAGTCATGTTCAACCTGCTCATTATGTCTCTCCCTAGTATGTTTACTGGTGATATCTTTGAGTATAGCAGTGGAAGAGACAGGTAGTGATCTCCAACAGATAAGGAGATGTTATCAGTGCAAGGAACCAACCCTCGAGCCCCAGAGAAACCTTGAGTGTGTGTAGCTTCACCAGACAAGTTGAACTTTCCCTCCCTAATCCAGGACCTAGTGGCCCCTGTGTCAACTATGAAAAAAAATGTTTTGTCACCTATCGCCACATTTATGCATGGTTAGGTGTTACCGATAGGATGGGACACATCAAGGATATTGTGGCTATAGTGACTGTCCGCTCCCTGAGTATCTGTGTATGGGTTGTGACCTAATATTGTCACCCTCCCCAATTGTGTCTATTGTATTGGTGTGTCTGCGGGTAGTAATTTATCCTCCTGTATTTGTGTGAGCTGTTGTAATGCCTGGGCGTGTTGTTGTATTGTTGCCACTTGCTGTTGTGCCTGTTGTTGCGGTTGTTGGTACTGTACTTGCGGTTGTTGTGGTGTGTATGTTTGTAGTTGTTGCTGAGGAGGTGGTAGTGGTGCTTGCAGTTGTATTAGAGGTGGTGGCGGTGGTGCTTGCTTTTGTATTAGTGCTCCTGTGCCCTGCTGCTATTGTTGTTGTTGGTAGAATTGTTGTCCCTCATTGTAACCCTGTTGCACTTGCTCCCCCCAACCTGCTTGTGTCTGTCTTGCCCTGCACGTTCGTGACATGTGTCCTACCATCCCGCATGTCCAGCACATTGGTGGCTCCCGTGCTTGCCATGGGTATCCCCCAGTGCTGTCTTCATATCCCTGCTGCCCATATTGGTTCTGCCCCCGGAACCCTCCCCCTTGTACTATGCTGCTGGCCCAAATCCCCTCCCTCTTGTGTGCCCGCCCCTCCCCCGGTAGTTGTTCATGTACCCATTTCCCATTTGAGTGTATCCACCTCCCATCTGTGTTGTGTATTGTGCTGTGTATGGTGGGGGTGGTGGAATTTGCTGTGTCGTCATTTGTGCTTGCTGTAGTGATGCTGTTTGTTGTTGTGTAGTGTCTTGTGTCGGTGCGCCTGGTTGGGGCCTTTTATCAGTGCACCTTCCATGGCATATTTGGACAGTTTCTTTTGGGCCAGTTTCGCTTCCTCTGCCTTTCTGTCTTCCTCTTTCTGTTTCATCTTTTCTTGCCATAGTTTACAATGGTGCACTATTGTCCGCTGTATCTCGGGCCATGCCTTTGCTTCCATCCCTACTAATTTCTTTAATTGTCTCTGCACTTGTTCTGGGAGGCCTTGGATCAGTATGTGATAAAAAAATTGCTAGTGTTTTGTCCCACGGTTCCCGTGTTTCCAGGCGCCACTTCTCTTGAATCTCCTGGATGTAACTAACAATATGTTCATTTTCATGCATTTTGCGTGACGTTATTGCTCCTATGTCTGAAGTGTCTGGGTATTGCACCCTCAGCACCTGCCATAGCGCTTGCCTGCAATTTACGAATGGTGCCCCATCTTGTGATGTGTCGCTTATAGTTACCCTCGGGAATCCCGTCCTCTTCCAAATGTAATCTGCTGCGTCACCTAGTATTGAAATTAACAACCGCTTTACATCACCTACCGCTAGTTTTTGCCCTGCAGTGTGTTTCTCCATTTCATATATCCATTTCCCGGCCCCTCCACTCAGTGATGGGAGTGTGCATTTGATATTTTCCTTGTCTGCATGTTCCCATGGGACATATTGTGGCCTTGCTCCCCCCTCTCTCTAGTAATGGCATTAGAGTGTATTCCTTCACTTTCCCTGGCGTTCGTCTGTGTGGGGATGTGTGAGTGTATTCGCTGTCCTCTTCCATGTCAGAAAGTTCTTCAATGAAGTCAGTAATGTGTTGTGTCACTCTATCACCCCCTATGCTCTTGCTCCTCTTATGCTCGCCCATTTTACTCTTCCTGTGTGTATCAGCTAATTCTTCCATTCTGCGTCCTGGGAGGTCTCCGAGTCTGTTAACATATGGTGTGTGCTGCGCTGGCGGTGTCAGTGGCTGTGGCGTTCTTCCTCTTAGTTCCCTTTTCTTTTCCTTTCCTGTATTTTCTTCTTCCCGTATCTCACATTCCCACGATGACCCGCAGCCTGTGCTTGTTATGTATAATTTGCTTAACCCCTCCCCGCTTCCATCACTTCGTCCTGCACACGATCCCTCCTCCTCACTGCAGAATCCATCTGAAAATGTCAATCTTGGGCCTGGGCATTTTCCTCCCACTGTAACGGTCCCTAAGTCTATGACTGTGTACTCACCTGTCTTCTCTGTGCCCTCCTTTTGCGGTGTTGTTGCTACCTCCCTATTGCAACACGTGTATGTTTTGGTCCCGTGTTCCTTGCGCGTCTCTCCTTGCGCTGTATTGTTTTGCTTGCCCACTTCACCACCTATTGCCGTTTGGAATCTGCAAAACTCATTCATTATTGCGTCGCTTACCTGTTCTAATATCTTTTCCTCTTCCTCTTTGTTGCCCCATATTCCGCCCTCCCGTGCCAGTATACTTTCTATATACCTTTCCCTCCTCATATTTTCGTACGCTTTCCGATATAATCTTCTTCCTCCATAGTCCCATTTCTGTCATTTTCTTCTTGTTCCTCTTCTTTTCTCCTAACCTCCCGCTGCTCCATGCGTTCCACCCTTTCTGCAATTGCCCTTATGCAATCCTCTTCTCGTTTCCTCTGTTCTTCCTCTTGCCGTTTTAACCCTACCTTTCCGCCCTTCCTGCTCAAACTGTTTGATCAGCGTGCTCCGTGCTTCCCTCAATTCCACTAATCTTACCTCCAACACCTCCTCTTCCTCCTGTGTCATTCTCCCTTCCTCCTTTCCACTTACCTCGCACTCTCCCTGTGTGTATTCTTTCTCTTCCTTACCTACTTTCTTTACCGCCTCTTCCTCCTCCCTTGTTAATGTCCCTCGAAGCTTCAGTAGCACCTCTGCTGCTATCCATTCATCTGGTCCTATACCTGCTAAGTCTAGCTGCACCCTTTTTTCGCCCCAGTGCTTACCTGTGTTTGTTTCATATCTGCTGCACTCCTCGCGCCTACCCTCTTTTGGTAGCTGTCTGCTGGCTCGTATGGTGGTGGGTTGTTTGCAGGGTTGGAATATCCCTCAGCAGCTGTCAATTGCGATCAGGTAGCTTCCCTCAATTCCCTCATTGGATGGGTGTCTCTCCTTCACCTTCCTTTTTTACCTCTGCAACTGTGAATGATCCTTATGATTCTTCCTCGCTTTCCTCAGTACTAGGTGTATTTTGGGGTGCTTTGCACCCACCCTCTCTGCTCGCCTTTTCCTCCTTTACTCCCTGCACGGTGAACATCCCTGGTACCCCTGGGGCGCACCCCTGGAACATTTTCCAGAGGTTGAAAACTTCCAAGTGACCTGCTAGTTTCTTCCCCTTGTATGTGTTATGTAGATATGCTAACAGCGAGTGTTGGGTGCACATATCAAAACTGCCTTTGGGCGGCTATGGTATCCTTATTTTGTTGTCTGTCCCCTGTGTCCATTCAATACTGTACTTTACTATTTTATCTGTGTGGTATTAGTGTTGCACAGATGTGTTGGAGTGGTGTTGTTAAGGCGCTGGCCCTGAGCCCCAGCCCTGCCCCTGTCCCTATCCTGTAGTATGTAGACATTGTATAACTTCACTTTCTCAGTACCACCGTTACCTGGCCCTGTAAATTGGGGTCTTCAGATTTTCCGCTACAAGGAAAAGCACATTTTATTACAATGACTCGTGCTCAATGCCACCGCCCTCTTGATCTTTACAAAAATGTCTCCTCCTTTTGTGCTTCTCCTTCCAGAGCTAGGGCCCCCTTTGACCCGTGGCTCATGGAGGCCCATGTGGCTGAGTGCCCCGTACTTTAAGCTGCCCCGCCTTTTCCTGTGCCGCTGCTACTTGGCGCACCTGCAACGTACTTCTAACTCCTCCTTTTTCTCCTTTGCCCTCACTGCCTGCGCAGTGTAGGCTCTTCTGATCCCCCTCCCACCGGTCGCATCACCTCCTTGTGCGACCCCAGTTGTAGAGTACGTGCCGGTGTTTTCCATGTGTGACCGCCTCTCTCCCTTCATCCCACCCTTACTGTGTGTCCCTGCCCCGATCTCTCTTGCAGGGGAAAAAGAACCGTGGTATCCTATGCAAGCTTTATGGGTGACATCACCAACCATTACAAGAAGTTTTACCGGTATGTACAATTTCAGCAAATAATCAATGCGCGCCACATTTGACAGTCTTACTCCCCGTTATCCCTACAGCTGTCTTCCCACCATGTCTGAAGTGGAGTATTCATCAGTTATTTAGGTAATACAATCAGCCTGTGCACGCTACGTCGCCTCGCGTGTGATACGCCTCCTCTCTATGGGGGCTTAACCAGCCAATTATCTTCCGCACTGAGAAACAATCTAGCTACCTCCTGCAGGAATACGTCATCTATTCACAGAGCTAAAACACTCAATCAATAGTAATCTTCATCTATTCATTGATCTACAACGTCAACTCATAGGAATGCCACACCCGCTTATACAGGTGTCTGCGATCTAGACCAATCAGCGCAATACGCCAGTCACACGTGGGTGCGTGAAGCCCCACTCAGTCTGCTCTGTAACGCTAGAGGGGACGGCCCTCGTGCCAGGCCCCGCTACACCTTACACATTGATCGCCGCTCAACTGACAAAATCTCTTCTTAACACCATTTAACAACCACCCGCCACCCAAATTACAATTCCTCCCCCCTCCTGCACAACATTGTTTTGCTGGTTGTGTGTGCCATACTCACATCGAGCTCTCGCCTGCCAGTGCCGCTCGACTGCGGGCACCCCTCCCAATCAGCTCGCCGCCTCCCCTCGTCTGGACCACACCTGGACACTCGCCAACTGCGGGCGGGATACTTTTGAACTCGGCTCCGACAGCCATTCTCCAGATTGCGCTGTCCGGTCGTCTCACAGTTCCGCGATGGTCGTGTAGCCCTCCAAAGGGGGCAACGGCAGAGGGGGCCGCGTTGCCGGGCCACCTCGATGCAAGCGGCCTTGCTCAGTCTCAGCAGATCTCAGCAGTGCCTCCAACTTGTCAGGGTAATTTCCCGGGGGCCGGCAAGGCCGTCCGCGGACCTCCGGGGCTGGGGAGGCCCCAACTCCTCCCGCGTCCCAACAGAGTAGGAGGCACACACAAGAGCAAAGAGATACTGCTGTTTATTGCATAAAACAGGCAGGGACGGGCTCACAGGTCACAGACATCCGAGAAACCTCTCGATCATGGTGGGCTCGCAGGCCCTTTTTCTAGCTGTATGACGCGGCTACGTGCATCACCTAGGAAGACTGGCCCCAAAACCTAACACCATCTCGGGTTGGCTCCCCGAGTGGTAGGGTCAGTATATACACATATAGAGAAGACGGTTAGTGGTGGAGAAAGTGTCAGGTGGCACACTTGGGCCGTCCCTAATAATTGTTACATGAAAGTTGTTACAAGGGGACAATTAGTGATTGGCTAAACTATAGTGGGGTCATGGTGAGTCCCCAAGCTTGGGACCATCGCTGTTCCCAGCTCGCGGTGTACCTGGTACTGGCAACAAAGTATGACTATGTGTCAGTGGCGGACAATGGACAGGTCTGACTATTAGCTGGTGTGCATGTCTTTCCCATCACTGTCGGTGTCCAATTTGTCACTTCATTTTTGCAGTCTGTGTCCCAGACGTGAGACCCCAGTGCTTCTCTGTCCCGTAGGGCTTGGCATCTTATCAGGTCGGCCTGGTCACGTGTTGTGAGACCGTGGCTGGAGCAGAATTATGAGCATTTGATTTGTATTTCAGCTCTGAGGAGCATTTTAGCAGTGGCAGGTGTAACCTTGGCGTGCGGAGCGCGGCATGTAGATTGCAACATTGCGGCATTGGCTGTGGGCTCTCGTCGGGGCTTGTTCTGCGTGATCAGCACCTTGCAGTTTTGTCAGAGATGCTCTGGCCTGGAGACTCTTGCTTTGTGGCCTACCTTGGCCTGGCCTATGGGTGGCGGTACATGGTCCATAATATGGGGGTCACAAGGGGCGACAGAGATTCATATGCATTAGTCCATATATATAGGGTTACATCTTCATAGTTGCAGTGGCGAGGAAGCGTCTGCAAGCATGTACACAAGCTCTTCTGGCGTCTTGCGTTTCTGCGGTGCTGTAGGTGGCCTATGTGAAACATAACAACAATGCATGTGTGGGTGTAAGTGGTCCTCTACGTCATAACACTGAGTATGTTCTTCGTGTGGGTGTCCAATGTGCTTGGTGGCACGTGTGTTCTTGTCTGTTGCCTATGTCGTCATGGCATCTCTAACGATGGCGGTATTTTGTGGCTACTGTCTAATCGAGTTGATCCATATGCTCAATGTCAGTTCCACCTGAGGTACCCGTACGTGGTTTGATTGACGGGCAGGTATCCTGGCTGTGTCGGGCGGGACCACAGTGAATCTTGACATCTGGAGCGGCAGGGAGCAGGTCGAATTCCTCTTAGGGGGTGCTTGGGTTGTGATGTCCTCGTCATGGTCTGGATGGGAATCGGGGGGAAGGGATTTTCCCGTTTTCCCTCTTCAGACCCAGAGAGCCCAAAATGCAACAGGGGAGAAGATACTAGGCTCCATCATTCTGAGAGAGACTTCCAGGCTCAAAGAATCAGGGAGCACCTAGATGATAGGGATGGGACCCCAAATAGCAGCAGCTCTGATACTGAGGGTTAAATGGACTCAGGTGCAGCGGAAAAAGAGGGTGCCAAACAAGAGAGAACTCGGGTGAAGCACCCCATTAGACAGATAAAAGCCATTAGAAGTTTCATGACACTGTACCATCAAAATGCCAAATATTCAGTCTGGGAGCATCTGGAGCTATATGACCAGATGATGACATCTTTTGACATTAAAAATTATCAGAATTCTATAGAGTTTGCCAAATGGACGTTCTCCCCAGAATACTCCAGCTTAATTGCTGGGCTGGAGGATCAGAACCATTCAAGGTGGTCTACTTACAAGGTTGAAGCACTTCTCCATGCACAGGAATCCCCAGGAGGCTCGCAAGGTGGCCTACAACATGGAATCCCCAGGAGGCTCGCAAGGTGGCCTACGACCTGCAGTGCAGAGAGGATCAGACTCGAGAATTTGTTCAGGAATTGAAGCAGGCATTTGCACAAACCACTAGGCAGGTGCGCATGAACAGTAGGGAGTTCATAAATACCAATTTCCTTGCACTAAGTAAATTATGACGCAGTTGGTAAGGGACTTCCATGATGAAAGGACCCTGGACTGGGTAATAGAGCAAGCTACCCGGATCTATGAGGTCCAAAAGCCTGTAGAAAACAAGAATCCCCCAAAAACACCAAACAAACCAACACCCCCGCTGCTGCCAAGGTGGCGGAGGTGAAGGTAATCCCCATTTTGGACCTAGAAACGGGAGAGCCTAAAAATACACCTCCCCCTAACCAACCAAACCAGAGGCAGAGAAGACCCTCTGACCAGTCACAAACAGGTGGTAGTCTGGCAGGGTACACCACAAATGTGTCACCTGACTCTACCAATTACATCAGCCCTAGTTACAAGGGGAACAGACCCATCTTAGGGTATGTGTGGATTCCCCCGGCCGAGGGGGGATCCAATCAGGTGAGTACAGCCCCAGGGAACTTCCCTCAACTTCCCTCAGCAGGGCAGTAATCTTCCATTCTCTAATTTAAGTTTCTTCCCCAGGTACCCTCAAAACCCCAACGTTCAGGACAACCCTCCTTACTCTTCCCACTTTCAGGAGTCTCGACCACCAAATCAGGGAGAGGGGAGACCAAGGATGGAGGGCTACCAGGGAAACCCTCAATACCCAGGTTACTCTGAGAGAAAAGACAGTTACCCTTCCGGAGAGCAACCCAAATTTGACTCAAGACCCCCGTATCAGCCAGAGAGGGTGTCCCAACTGGAGCGCCAGGTCCAGAGCTTGACCCAAGGCCTGAGCCGCGTGTTTTGAGCTCAGCAGATCCCTCAGATGAACATGGCTGCTCAGAACAGCTCGAACTAAGGGTCTGGCAAACAATGACAGGACAAGAACCCCGACAACCAACAGGTTCCAGAGGAGGAGGCCCGGGAGGAAGGGCGCTGCAAAGCCCTAGAGGAAGCTTCCTTCCTCACCCGTGAAAATACCCTAGAAACCCCTGAACCTGAACTCAAATCTCTTACCCCCGAAAAACTGCAACCTAGGGAACAGAGGGTAAGTAGGAGAAACAAAGGGGCAAAGAAGATCCATTTTGTGGAGGAAGTCGGTGTCCTCCAGTTTCAAGGGGAAGAATCCTTGGAGGATTCTGGGAAGAAAGCCAAAGAGAAATGGGTCCCAAAATACCATATGTCAGACTGGATAGGTATGGGGACTGACTTAGAACCGCCTATCCCTGAAACCCAGAAATGTCATATTGAGAACTTAAAAATCACTGAGAGATCCTCCCCACAAACCGATTCAAGTGACTGTCTCCGTGAAAATGGGGACAGCACAGAATCAAAGGAAAAAGGGATCCAAAAACCCACCAATCTCAGGATCCCAAATTTTATTTACAGATTCCGGAACCAGCCAAGATTCCACAGTGTTGGAGTCCAAAATAAAGAAATTAACTGCTTAGCTGACCCAAAATGCCCATTACCTTTGGCCCCTGGAGGAGAAAGAAGGTAGGTTTTATGCCCCCATCCGGGTGCAAGGGCAATGTGCAATTTTAGCACTGGTGGACACCGGATCCCAAACCACTCTTCTGTTAAAAAAAGGGCCTTTGAGCAACTTAATTCAGGAAGGGGGGAGAGCCACCAAATTCCCCTCACCCCTCTTCCTAGACAACTCCAGAACTTCGAGGGGACAGCGGATCTAGAGATCAAAATTGGGCGACACAAGGTGAAACACCCAGTTATAGTCGTAACTCCAGAGGGGACCCCCTGTCTCTTATGGGATGAACTCCTTTGGAGGTTGTCTCCACTAATAGACTGTGTGAACAAGGTCCTCTGGACGCAGGCTAACCGGCCAATGAAATTAAAACAGAGCACCAACTATGTCAGTCTAAATGGAACATGCCACATGGTTGAGCAGCGATCTGACAAAATTGAGTTCCATTTTCAGAACAATCAAGTACCCGACATTACTGTAATTGCTGTAGGACAACAAACTGGTGACGGGAACTACTCTTCATTTCTGAAAATCAACCTTCCTTCCAGTTCCAAGTGGCATTCCACAATGGAAGGAAATACCCTGAGATTTTATACCGATCCACAATTCGAAAACCCAAATCCTATGATAAAAAGTGATGAAAAACCAGCTCAAAGGTTTGCCGATATTCGGAAAAAGGGTGAACAGCTGTTCCTCCCCGTTCAGGTAAATGAGGGCAGGGAGCCTGTTCTCGCCAGAGTATGGAAAAAGCTTAATCAGCGAAGCGTTATTCAGGAAACTCCCAAAAGATCAGCCCATTCCCACATTTAAATTGATTCATAAGTGGGAAATGGGCCTGAAACTCCCAATTCCAAACATCTCCTGCCTAGCAGGTGCATGCTAAAAATTTCCATTGGTGATAAAACCATACAGCATAATTGTTGGGTCGTGCAAGATGTCCCTTCTGCATTCTACTTAGGGAGACACATTCACAATCGGTTCGCAATTAATTTGGACCTCATAAATTACTAAGCATGGTCCTGACTGAGGGGTAACCCCATGGGCTTTGATGATCCTGAAAAGGCATTTCGGTCAGCTCAATTGCTACCGTATGCAGTTGAAATTCAAATTGGAGAGGAGGTCACCATCCCAGGACCGACCCAACAATTCCAGATCTCCCTAAAAATCAAGAGAGGACAGAAACTCCAAAGCCTGGACACTTGTATAAATTTAAATCACCATCTCCATCAACGGGCGTGGGGTTTGAACCCGACACCATTAGTTGGCTTAACACATTACACCATTCCAATATTGGTTGATAACAGCGACCCTAGGAGTATAATTCTGGGCGTGGACACCTTTATTGGAATGGCGGTTGATGACCAGCATTTCTCCATGGACTTAGGGAATGAAATCATAGGACCAATCCCCAATGACTGGTATGACTTTGACAATGACATAACGCCAGAAAAGATCATCACCTAGCAATGGGGGAATTTTTTTGGTGTACTCTTCCTGCCCTTAAGGAGGGGAAGAGGTGACCTGTGACATCAGGAAGGATGAGGTGATATTCCAGGTCCACGAGGATTGCCTCTCCTACCTGAAACCTCCTGTCCAGGCCAACACCCTAACCAGAGATCTCTCCACGCTGCTGGTACTGCTGAGATTTCAAAACCCGTGGTCTTTCCAGGCTTCAGACAGATGGTTGAGGAACAGGTCAACCACGCTGATGGCTGTGAGACCGAGGTGCAAAAGCAAAAGCTGAAGCAAGTGTTTTTAGATTTTCAAGAAATCTTTGCTGTGGACTCGTATGACTGTGGTCGCACTGAGATACATTCTACCTCAATTTCCACAGACCCTAGGATAAGTCCTGTATTTGTGACGCAATATTGCTTGCCTCTGGCGTCTATGGAGTCCTTCACGGAAATCATAAAGAACCTAGAGGCCCGTGGGATAATTCGTCCAGTCCACAGTACCTTTAAAAATCTGGTACTGGGGATTCTAAACCCTAATGGCCAATGGAGACTATCAGCAGACCTTAGAGAGCTAAACAAACGAGTCCACATGTCCCAATGGCCTCTTCCCTACATTGACCAGGAACTGGCCCAGATCCAGGGGTCAAAGGTGTACACCGCCATTGACCTGACCAATGGATACTGAACAGTACCCATAAGTAGGAAAGACCAGTACAAACTGGCCTTCACCTTCGGGGGGCAGCAGTACACATGGACCTGAATTACCTTCGGATATATAAACTCCGGCAATGAATTTAACATCTTTCTGCATAAGGCCATGCCCGACTTGGTTGAAAGGGGTAACCTGGCCTATGTGGATGATGTCCTAATTAAAAGCTCAACTGTGGAGGAACACGTAGCAGAAATCTGCTATGTTCTGACTCAGTTAAAGGTTGCCTGAACAAAACTGTCCTTTCAGAAGGCACAGTGGTGTAGGACCCGTGTGAACTCTTAGGGAATGAAATCACCCATGAGGGTCTCTGTACTCGGGCGAAAAAAGTGGAAGCACTACTAAAACTAAAAGACCCCACAGCTCTGCGTGAACTCAGGAGCCTTCTTGGACTGACTAATTACAATAGGAAGTTCATTGAGGATTACACAGAGATCACGAGACCCCTGGTCCATTTCTTAAATGTCGGGATCAAGTGGGAGTGGGGTCCAGAACAAGCTGTGGCAGTGAAACGACTAAAGAGAAGCCTCTCACAAACGCCTTGTCTATCTTACCCCGTCAAAAGAAAAGGAGTTCTCCTTGGAGACGGGGTTCTCGAATACGTGCTTAACAGCAGTATTATACCAAAAGCATGACAAGGTCAATAAAGTCATCTCCTATGCAAGTAAGACTATATCCTCTGTGGAGGAAAAATTCCACGATTTTTAGAAGGCACTCCTCACAACGGTGTGGGCATTAAAAAATTACCGCCCTTTCATCCAGGGGGAACACATCATCGTCGAGACTCCTCACCAGCCTTTGCAATACCTCCAAAGTGACAGAATCCTTGCAGGGAATGTGACTAATTCCAGAATTACTTCCTGGATTCAGTCCATGCAAGACTTTCTTGTGGAGGTCAGATAAGGCAAAAACAAGAAGAGTCCCCTTGCGCAAGATTTGGTTGACTTGCATGATTGTGCCTGAGAAAACTGTCTTGAGGACGAAAGTTTCAGAACCCAAGACAACGTGGAGGTGTACCTGAATTCCCTGCACAAAGTCTATGAAGAAGACACGTGCAAGGGGATGCCGACAGTTTATGTGGACGGGTGTTCCTATCAGGTTGATAACAACGGGGAAAAGGAACCAGTGGCCGGCGTTGGGAATGCCTGGGTGAATGATGCCCCGGAGCCCTCCGCTGGGTACAAGATCGGTCCCCTCAGTAGTCAGGTAGCAGATTTGATGGCAGTTCACCAGGCCATCCTCACTGCTGTGCAACACCGACTCCACAAACTGGTCATAATCACAGATTCAGATTATGTTCGGAACAGGTTTGTGGCGCACCTGAGTAATTGGAAAACCAGAGGCATGCTGTGTGCAAACAATAAACCACTAAAGCATGGCAAACTAATACAGAACATTGATGATCTGGTCACCTCTAATGGGATGACCATCTATTGGAAGAAGATCAAGGGTCATTCCAGAATGAGGGACCAGACAAAACCGGAAATGACCTGGCTAATCAGTTGGCCAAAACCAGAGCCATCAAGGGGGATTTCCTTGAGACCAAGACCATGTAGGGGGGTCCGAAATCCTTGCCCAAAATCCAAAATGAACTCTCAACCACCTAGTGGAGTAACGAGACCCCAGATGCTGATTTGATCACGGGACAAAAAGGGGATCGATTATTTGGAAATTTTACCAACACATTGAAGACCCCGTGAATTTTCCTCTGACGGAAACCGATTACATTGGGAAAGAAGATCTCCGGGTGTAGAAGTTACCCAAAATGTTCTGAATTCAAGACGGTTTGTAAGGATATCCATCTCTGGGTGTGACTAGTGGGTGGTACCTACCTCATTCCAAAGCCTGATGCTAAGTCACGCCCATGACGCTGCCACAGCTGGTCATCGGAGGTTTCATGCTACTTTGGCAATCTTGCGAGAGGTCTCATACTGGCCGCATATGGGGCAGGACCTCGACCAATATTTTGAAGGGGTACCTTGTGTGTGCACAATTTCAGCTAAGTTCACTCACACCAAACTCCCCTCCAGAAAAGTGGGATGACGCTGCCTTGGTCAGATTTACAAGTAGATTTAATCGGGCCCGTGATTCGCTAATCTAGGGGAAACCAGTACATATTAACAGTAACATGCTTGTTTACCAAATGGGTGGAATGTCTCCCGGCCCCAAATTGCAAGGCAGAAACAGCAGCTGCCCTGATGATCAACCACATCTTCTCGCGTTTTGGCCTTCCCCAAAGGATTGAGTTGGACCGAGGAAGTCACTTCATCAGTGAGGTGATGACAAAAATGTGGGAGATACTTGGCGTAAAGAGAAAACTCCATATTACATACCACATAGCCTCTAGTGAGGGATTTGAGAGGTACAATAAAACCATTGTGAGCATTCTTAAGAAGTTCATGACAGACTCTGGGCCTAGTTGGGACATCCAACTACTGCTTGTCCTGATGGCCATCAGATCTACCCTATCTTCTGCGACCAAATGTCTCCATTTGAGCTAATGACTGGACGAAAAATGGTGCTACCCCAGCATCTGCTCCATAGAACACAAGAGCAGACACTGATTAACGCATCCACAATACATGAATATATTGAGAATCTGAGAAAACACCTTCAGCATGCTTTTGCATATGCTCAGCAGAATCTGGAGAAATCGGCAGAGGGGATGAAAACCCACTACGATTTTAAAGACAACTAAAAAAGAATATCAAGTAGGAGCAGGGTCTACTTGTACAATTTTCAGAGGACCAGACCTGTCATGGCGTGGCCCCTTTGAAATTGTAGACAAAATTTCACCTGTCACCTATAAGATCTGCATCCACAAAGAACAGGCAGAAGAAAAATTGGTCCATATCAATCAGTTGAAAGCAGTCACCCCAGACACGCTTTGCAGCTGATTGATGAGCCAAATGAAAGTCGAGCAGAGGAACCATCTGAAGAATGAGAAGAAAGGAGGAAAAAGCAGACAGAGGTATTTAGATGCATAGGTATATCTATATAACAGGGAGTGATTTACCTGGTGTTATTGTAAAAATGGAAAAAGATGTCATAAAAGTTGTAAATTGTTGTCATGATTCTGTTGAGTTATTTACTTGGTGTTATTGTAAAAATGTGAAAAAACAATATCATAAAAATTGTAAACTGCAATCATTGTTCCATTGTTGTAAATCTTCTGGGCATAATGTCAGTAAAAAGTACTAAAAGATTTTTTCTATCTTCTATTAGATCATTAATATACTTACATTCTAGCCTGAACAGGATCACTCCGGGTACCTGGAAGGGAAGAAAGATAAGAGGGTGCTGCACCATACACTCCAACTTAAAGACGGAAGGGATCCTGGAGTGCCACTCCCTGATGAAGGAGAATTCCACCAAAGGAAAGCCCACTCTGCCCTACTCTTCCCCAACAAGATGTCATGGAAGAGGAAGGGGAAATCTGTGGGGTGCATTTAAGGCCCTAAGCAGAAATCCCCTTCACCTAAAAACCGCATTAAACATTGCCACCAAAACGGGTGTGCTTCTGTCTTCCTTGCACATGTGTGGCAAGCAGTTGAACATTGCAATGAAAAACGGCCCTGCCTTTGCTTCACTTTCATCTGCCCAACAAGAAGTTATGCCCTGCGTTCAGAACGGCTCTGCGTTTGCTTTTCTTGCGTCTGGACAACAAAACGTATGCACTACATCCAAAACAGCCTTGTCTTGTTGATAAATCACATGAGAGGCAAGGATTTCTACATTGCACCCTGGCGCGGCTTTTGTTTTCCATTTGACGTGAACCACCGCGCTCTAAGCACTGCAAATGAAAGAAACCCCTTGGGCTTTTCCTCTTTTCAGTGTCAAAATCAAAGCAACCCTGTGCCGTATCCCTCTGTGTTCGTGAACCAACAGTACATGCTAAGCCCTCCAAAGGACTAATTAAAAGAAAATCCCATGACCTACAGAACGGCATTTGAAACATTAAATGAAAGGCTTGCACACGTGTGAAGGAAACATTACATTTAAAAGCCAAAATGAAATGACATCTTTTGCTTGCACAGACAGAAATGCCTGTGAATATGTGTGGGTGGGGGTTTGGCTACACAATTTACCTTATGTTTGTCCCCACAAGGATTTCAGTTACCTTGGAGAAGGCTCAGAAAACCAGTAAAACTTGTTTTTGGATCAGGCACAGAATTCAATTGAAAGCCTGGCCTCCCACTGGAAGTCACTTTAATCAGTGAACCATTCCACAATGGCATGTGAGGTGGCCAAGAGTGTGAGGATTCTCTACTCTGCCAGACTAACAGGCAGTACTGGAAGAGGGAACAAAGAAAGCCAGTGTGGCTAGTGCGTGTCCATGAAGTGCAAATTCTTCCAGCACCCACTCTGAAGGATAAACTGTCAAACTTCAAAGGGCATCATAAAAGTCTTTTGTTGCAAGCCGAGCCAGGAGGAGACAGTTTGCTGTGGGGGGGGAATGAAGCAGCGCCCCCATATGTGACAAATCCTCCACATTGACAATAAAGGACTTCTTCATTTTAAGCCATTTTTCTCAGCACTCCAAATAAGTAATAATTTTGTTTTATGCTATCTTTCCATGTGATTGTTAGGCAGATGTATAGCGATGAAGTGCATGTTTCTAGCACTTTGTGAACTGAAATTGCCAGTAAAGACTCATTTCTGGCTGATTTATAAATGGTACACATATGAAACTTGGGGGAAAGATGCAAAATGAGATTATGAACATGTGTAATCATTGGCAGAATTGTAACTGTTAAGCATTTTGTGAAAATGACCAAAAGATGCCAAGGGGCGATGCTACCTTGCACAGAGTCGGCGATCAGTTTGTCCAATTCCCTGTGACCCATTGAATTCACATATCTACTTCTTATGGTGGTGGTTAGTATAAGTTTGAGGTTTTGATCCATAACTCATTTTTGCTCAAAAGTGGACCTGAGAGACAGAGAAAGGTCATAAATGCAAACAGACAAATTATGCCCTTTCCCCTGAACCAATAGGGCCAGGGGGAGGAGAGAGGAATGGTAGGCTGTCCTATCCCAGGATAGGAGTACTTCCAGAGTACTTCCCCCCCCCCCAAGATTGTAAAATAAATTATGCCATTTGGGTTATATAAGGGGGACACAGAGAGACACAAGGGATGCACAGCAAGATACACAGATTCCAGATCCAGACACACATAAGAATCCGGCGACACAGGGGAGGAGGCAGCTGAACCCATCCAAGAGAGCGCAGTGACCAGACCTGGGCCTAGCTGTCCAGAATCCCATTCAGGAGGGCGCAGTGACCAGACCCTGGCCTAGCTGTCCAGAATCCCATCCAGAAAAGCACAGTGACCAGATCCATTGCCCAAGCTGTCCAGAGTGACCAGAGACCTTGCTGGCTTTTCAGAATCCCAAACCCAAGCCTACATTGTAAGTAGCAAATAACTCCAGTCCCATATTGCATACCCCTCTCTTTTGAATCTTGCATCCCATTGAAAATCACATTGAAAGTCCTAAATTGCCAATATCGTTCATTCGCCTTTCCTTAGAAGAATCTGTATTAGCCTGTGTATGTTAGCGTATTCCTTTTAAAAATCTTTCACTTGTCTGTATAAGTCCTTAGTATCATTTTGAAGTAAGGCAATTCATTCCCCCATATGGAAATTCAGTGTAAGATGCTTAAAATTAAAAATTAACCCTCTTGCGCGTAGTGTCTTTCTTTAATAACTATAGTCATCAAAATATAGCCTCAATATAATTCGTCTCTGTGTAACAAAAACCGAAATGTACCCGTCTATTGTGTGCATTCCCACAAATTCCTAATTTGCATCTGTCCCATAGAAAACCCCAAACCGTAGTCACATTGAGAACAATCCCTTTCTTTTAGAATCCTATCCGTTATGTTCCTGTGTCCTTATACTTAAAACCGATTTCTGATTTTGACAGCTAAGCCTTTTCCTTGGCTGCCTTTCATCACAAATCCTGTATAAACACAAAATCCCATTTGCCGTGTGTGTTTTCTTTTGCATTTGATTTCTTCCCCGAAAATCAATTTTCCTACCTTGTTCCATATTGTTCTATATACTGATTAGTAGTCTTGAAGCTTCCTTATCTCCTCGAGTGTAGCAACACGAATTTCCTTTCTAGCTGTCCCTGGCAGTTGTGAGTAACTGCGAGTAACAATAAAATCTGATTATGCTGTTCTGCTCATAAATCGGGTTTTCATTTTTCTTTTCTGGCCTCCCATCTTGAGGTGGTGGGCTGTATTCCAAATCCGATTTTTCTCTCTTTATCCTCACTCCTTGCCACTGCCTTCCATCCAAAAAGAATGAAGTTAGCAGATGTTTGGGTGAGTGTTACAGGGGGAGTGCTTAACCTTAGTAACTTCACAAGCTTTAAACCCCTTTTCCTGTTTTCCATTAAAGATTCATGTGAATTGTGGGGATTTTGAACTCATTGGGCCTCATTACACAGATGGCGGTAAGGGTTTACCGGTACCGGTATTTTACCGGTACCGGTATTTTACCGGTACCAGTAAATCCTTACCGCCTTAATACGAGGTCCCTTTGCGGGTTGGGGAATTTAACGCCTGTTTTTTTTTTAAAACCAACCCGCAAAGGGACCAGTGGAGCTAATTACGGTACCGCAATTTGCAGTACCGTAATTAGCGCCATCCCCGTTCCCATAGAGCCCTATGGGGCAAAAATGGGAATGAGGAAGGGCAATGGTGGAAGGGGGAATTACTGCCCCACCAACCTTGGAATAGGGCGGTAATTCCCCTTTCCACCAAGGCGATGCCGGTATTTTACCGGCATGAGCGCCATGGTTCACCGCCATCTGTGTAATGAGGCCCATTGTGTTGTAGGAATCTTTGAATTTTTATTGTCACAACATTGGTTGCTGCTGTCAAATTGTTTGATTCTGCTGTAGGAAGTGCTGTAAGATATGTCAGCATGAAAGGACGTGCTCAGCAGCACACATGTAAAACATGGCCAATGCACACAGCCTCCTACATACCGTTCACCATACCTGCACCTAACAGCGTAGGCCTTCATAACAGCCACCACAACATATTGCAGCCATGCAGTTGTCACTCTGCATGCATTTGAAGTTGGTGACTTTTACACAATGGTTGTGGAGGACATTGCACACTTGGTAGACCAGCAGAAGAGAGCTGCTATGCGTAAATTAGCATAAGGTGTACACCACTGCCCCTGTTGCACAATAGGGCAGCACATGTCACCATCTGCATTTCATATGGTTTGCTGCTTACAAGCCCCTTGCTTTACGGAGTGCTTTAAGATATTGCAGCATGAAAGCAACCATTTAACATATGGCTAATATACACAGCCTCCTCCATACCGTTCAGCACACCCAACGGACTGTTATGAAGCCATGCATACAAATATGTGCCCTGGGTGAAAGCTGGCAGGCTCAATTGAAGATGGGGAGTGCAGTGCACATGGCATGAGCATTTAAACATAGTCTGTATGATGGTGTCTGCATGCATGTGAAGTTGGTGACTTTTATACAATGGTTGTGGAGGGCATTGTAGACTTGGTACAGCAGCAGAAGTGAACTAGTATGCATACATTAGCATACAATGTACATCATTGCCCCTGTTGAACGATAGGGAGCCACATGCCACCATGTGCATTTCCTATGGTCTGGCCCTTATAATCCCCTTGCTTTTGGGAGTGCTGTAAGATATTGCAGCATGAAAGGCTGTGCTCAGCAGCACACATGTAAACTATGCGTTAAGAGCACCAGGGACCATGGGTTGCCGCGCCATCCATCTTTGTTATCGGTGCACTAACAGCCAGTTGGTGGAAACTTGTGAAAAGGCCTGTGCTCGTGGTGCCTATTTTGTGTATCCAGAGAGAATTGTTATAGTTTCCACTGAACCGGGAGGCAGAAAGATACAACACGAGAGGTATTGACCTCTGCTAAACCAGGCACTGGGCGGACTGAACCCTTGCTATTACCACTACCCAGTAACTAACTGACCTACCTGCAACAAGCAGGAACCAGGACAATCCCTCTATCTTACCTATCAGCCTAGAAAAAGACCTGTTAGGTCGAAACATGTGTCAGCACCACCTGTTATATCATCAATTGATGGATTTGAGACAATAAAACATTGGAAAAAATGAAAATCACAAACCTTGTGGAACTCCATTTTTCAAACGCAGCAAAAGACAATGGGGTAAATCCCAGCATAAGAAATTGCACATGCGACGAATGAGTGGAAACTATACCAATTCTCTCTGAATACACATGTAAACTATGGCTAATGTACACAGGCTCCTACATACCATTCAGCACACACAATGCAACGCTAAGCAGCCATGCGTGCAAATATGTGGCCAGCGTGAAAGCTGTCGGGCTCAAATGCAGATGGGGAGTACAGTACACATGACATGAGCATTAAACCATCGCCTGTACTATGGCGCGTTTTCTGTGGGGAGGCCTTAGCGCCTTGCATGCATGGCTGGAGTGGAATGGGAAAAAGGAGTCCTCCTGCTTTACAGCGGCGCGGCCCTCACTGTACTTGGGGAAGTGTACGTGCCACATTCTGCATTTCTCACCATGCTGGCCAATGGACATGGGACTATGGCCTTTGTCCAATCAGGTGCTCAGGGTGTGCGTCACAGACAAGAGCACCAATAGGGAGAGGGACTCCTCCTGCTTCACTGGGGCGCGGTACTTGGGGAAAGGCACGTGCCACAATCTGTGCTTCTCACCATGGTGGCCAATGGAAATGGGACTATGACCTTTGGCCAATGAGGTGCTCAGGGTGTGCATCTTAAGCAAGAGCACCAATAGGGAGAAGGACTCCTCCTGATTCACTGGGGCACGACTCTCGCGGTACTTGTAGAAAGGCACGTGCCACATTCTGCGCTTCTCACCATGGTGGCCAATGGATATGGGACTGTGGGGAATGTCCAATCAGGTGCTCAGGGTGTACGTCACAGGAAAGGGCGGCAATCATTTCTTCCATTTGTTTGTGTAGTGCAGCTGTGTCCTTGCAGTGCACTGTGGTGGCGAAATCGAAAACCCCCCAGAAATTTGCCAGTTTTGGTAAGCTAAGCAACCATAACTCGCACCACCACTGTGAAGACTAACACCCATGACATCAAAGGTGAGTTTGAGGGACATTTTGACCAGGTTGTGGAGGGGAGTAAATGTAACACTCACCGGGGACAACACATAAGAAATACTGCCTCGATAAACAGGTGGTATTTTGGAATGGGGAGGATTCCCTGGCTATGCACAGCAACTGCAACCATATGGGATTTCATTATGAGTATGGCGGTAATTCAGCAAATTTTCAGTGGAATTACAGCCAAACTCATTTACGGTTACAGGCAATCGGGCCCGTGGATTTACCACAGGATTACAAGCACTGGCACGGATGTGTGCATTTCCAATTTGGAGCCCATATGGCTCAGAGGATGCTTTTGTTGATCTATGAGTGGGTGATACACCTCCAGCTTTTTGCTAAAGTTTGTTAAAGTGAATCCTCCACTTTACCTCCATTCTCGGATTCCAGCAGTGCAGTAAAAGTGGAAGAAATTCGGCTAACGCCAACAAATTCAAGAAAAAGAAGGAACTCGCTGCCATATGACATCAATAGGTCAAGCCTGTAAGCGATTTCAATCCGGCACTTCACCTAAATTAATGCCTAGCGTGGGATGCACAACTGAAACCCTTAATTATTTATTTGTGTCTAAAAGTTCCTTTATTCTGAACGATGTACCACTTATATCACGCCCCTCTCTTTTAACCTCCCCCACCACCCCCCCCCGGTCACAGTGAACCAGGAAGCAGGCTGGTTTGCAAAGTTAAAATATTTATTTATGTATTTCACAATATATATATATATATATATCCTTTCTTGCATCCAAGACCGTTGCTGCCTCCTTTGTCCATGTATTTCAAATAATAAAGGACACTTTGACTGCACGGTACACAAGCCTGTGTGTGGATTTGTTGGAGACATCCAGTCTTTCGCTTTTATCACAGCCGGAGTGCCGATGTAATTCGGATTGGTTTCCAGTCCTTCTCTACATATATATATATATATATATATATATATATATTACATGTAGTGGCCATGTAGTTATGGTTAAGTTGCTGTTTCCATAGGAAGAGCACTTTTTGGGTGGCTTATAACTTCGCTCTCCCTGGACGGACCCTCACCAAACTTTGCATAAAAAGTATTTGGGTCACTCTGAATTCTTTTGCAAAGTTTGGTGAGGATTCGTCCAGGGGGGGCAAAGTTATAGGGGGGGCCCCAAAACTTTTTTTTTTCCCATAGACATAATGGGAAAAAACTTTGCTCACGCCTACAGCCCAAACCGCTGGACGGATTTACACCAAATTAGCGGCAGGAGCGGCGGCTTGGTCCCGAAAGCGTGCTTTGCTATTTGGTGTAAATCCGTCCAGTAGTTTTTAAATAAATGACAAAAATGTAAGTGAAAAAAATTAGTGATATCTGTGTTCGCTTCGCGGACACACTTCCCTGTTCGCTCCGTGGACAGCTCGGTGATTGGGCAAGCAGCTTGCGTGATGTCCGCGGACATCTGACGTGCTCTCTCATTGGATGCGTGAAAGCGTGCAGTGCGTCTGGCTTCAGAGACGCCCGCCATCTTTGTTCCTCGCATGAGAGGCTTTGTATCCCGCCTGCACAGTAAGTCCCCCGCCCATGCCCGTGTCTGTCTCCTGTTCCTCCCACCCCCCGCTCATGTCCATGTGTCTTTCTACATCCCGCCCACCGCCGGCTCATGTCCGTGTGTCTTTCTCCCTCCCGCAAACCCCCGCTCATGCTCCGCTCGTCTCTCCCAACCGGCCACCCCCCGCTGTTGCCCGGTGTGTCTCTACCAACCGCTGCTCATGTCTGTGTGTTTCTCCCCACCCGCCGCCCACCCCCCGCTCATGTCCGTGTGTCTCTCCCCACCCGCCGCCCACCCCCCGCTCATGTCCGTATGTCTCTCACCACCTGCCGCCCACCCCCCGCTCATGTCCGTGTGTCTCTCCCCACCCCCGCTCATGTCCGTGTGTCTCTCCCCACCCGCCGCCCACCCCCCACTCATGTCCCGTGTGTCTCTCTCCCTCCCCCCATCCCCGCTCATGCCCCGTGTGTCTCTCCCCATCCCGCCCACCCCCCGCTCATGCCCCATGTGTCTCTCTCTCCTTCCCCCCACCCCCCACTCATGCCCCGTGTCTCTCTCCCCCCCCACCCATGCCCCGTGTGTCTCTCCCCCTCCTGCCCACCCCCCCTCATGCCCCGTGTGTCTCTCCCCCTCCCGCCCACCCCCCGCTCATGCCCCACGTGTCTCTCCCCTTCCACCACCCCCCACTCATGCCTCGTGTGTCTGTCTCCCTACCCCCCACCCCTGCTCTTGCCCCGTGTGTCTGTCTCCCTCCCCCCCACCCCCGCTCTTGCCCCGTGTGTCTGTCTCCCTCCCCTCCACCCCCGCTCTTGCCCCGTGTGTCTTTCCCCCTCCCGCCCACCCCCGCTCTTGCCCCGTGTCTTTCCCCCTCCCGTCCACCCCCACTCTTGCCCCGTGTCTCTTTCCCCCTCCCGCCCACCCCCGCTCTTGCCCCGTGTCTCTTTCCCCCTCCAGCCCACCCCTGCTCTTGCCCCGTGTCTCTTTCCCCTTCCCGCCCACCCCCGCTCTTGGCCCATGTCTCTTTCCCCCTCCCGCCCACCCCCGCTCTTGGCCCGTGTCTCTTTCCCCCTCCCGCCCACCCCCGCTCTTGGCCCGTGTCTCTTTCCCCCCTCCCGCCCACCCCCGCTCTTGCCCTGTGTCTCTTTCCCCCTCCCGCCCACCCCCGCTCTTGCCCCGTGTCTCTTCCCCCTCCCGCCCACCCCCGCTCTTGCCCCGTGTCTTTCCCGCTCCGGCCCACCCACACCCGCTCTTGCCCCGTGTCTTTCCCCCTCCCGCCCACCCTCGCTCTTGCCCCGTGACTTTCTCCCTCCCGCCCACCCCCGCTCTTGCCCCGTGTCTTTCTCCCTCCCGCCCACCCCCGCTCTTGCCCCGTGTCTTTCACCCTCCCGCCCACCCCCGCTCTTGCCCTGCGTGTCTTTCACCCTCCCGCCCACCCCCGCTCTTGCCCCGCGTGTCTATCACCCTCCCGCCCACCCCCGCTCTTGCCCTGTGTCTCTTTCCCCCTCCCGCCCACCCCCGCTCTTTTCTCCTCCCACCCACCCCCGCTCTTGCCCCGTGTCTCTTTCCCCCTCCCGCCCACCCCTGCTCTTGCCCCGTCTTGCCCCGTGTCTCTTCCCCCTCCCACCCACCCCCGCTCTTGCCCCGTGTCTTTCCCGCTCCGGCCCACCCACACCCGCTCTTGCCCCGTGTCTTTCCCCCTCCCGCCCACCCCCGCTCTTGCCCCGTGTCTTTCTCCCTCCCGCCCACCCCCGCTCTTGCCCTGTGTCTCTTTCCCCCTCCCGCCCACCCCCGCTCTTGCCCTGCGTCTTTCCCCCTCCAGCCCACCCCTGCTCTTGCCCCGTGTCTCTTTCCCCCTCCCGCCCACCCCCGCTCTTGGCCCATGTCTCTTTCCCCCTCCCGCCCACCCCCGCTCTTGGCCCGTGTCTCTTTCCCCCTCCCGCCCACCCCCGCTCTTGGCCCGTGTCTCTTTCCCCCCTCCCGCCCACCCCCGCTCTTGCCCTGTGTCTCTTTCCCCCTCCCGCCCACCCCCGCTCTTTTCTCCTCCCACCCACCCCCGCTCTTGCCCCGTGTCTCTTTCCCCCTCCCGCCCACCCCTGCTCTTGCCCCGTCTTGCCCCGTGTCTCTTCCCCCTCCCGCCCACCCACGCTCTTGCCCCGTGTCTTTCCCGCTCCGGCCCACCCCCGCTCTTGCCCCGTGTCTTTCTCCCTCCCGCCCACCCCCGCTCTTGCCCTGCGTGTCTTTCTCCCTCCCGCCCACCCCCGCTCTTGCCCCGTGTCTTTCACCCTCCCGCCCACCCCCGCTCTTGCCCCGTGTCTTTCACCCTCCCGCCCACCCCTGCTCTTGCCCCGTCTTGCCCCGTGTCTCTTCCCCCTCCCGCCCACCCCCGCTCTTGCCCCGTGTCTTTCCCGCTCCGGCCCACCCACACCCGCTCTTGCCCCGTGTCTTTCCCCCTCCCGCCCACCCCCGCTCTTGCCCCGTGTCTTTCTCCCTCCCGCCCACCCCCGCTCTTGCCCCGTGTCTTTCACCCTCCCGCCCACCCCCGCTCTTGCCCCGTGTCTTTCACCCTCCCGCCCACCCCCGCTCTTGCCCCGCGTGTCTATCACCCTCCCGCCCACCCCCGCTCTTGCCCCGCGTGTCTATCACCCTCCCGCCCACCCCCGCTCTTGCCCCGTGTGTCTATCACCCTCCCACCCACCCCCGCTCTTGCCCCGTGTGTCTATCACCCTCCCGCCCACCCCCGCTCTTGCCCCGTGTCTTTCCCCCTGCCGCCCACCCACGCTCTTGCCCCGTGTGTTTCTCCCTCCCGCCCACCCCCGCTCTTGCCCCGTGTCTTTCCCCCTCCCGCCCACCCCCGCTCTTGCCCCGTGTCTTTCCCCCTGCCGCCCACCCACGCTCTTGCCTCGTGTCTTTCTCCCTCCCGCCCACCCCCGCTCTTGCCCTGCACCCCCGCTCTTGCCCCGTGTCTTTCCCCCTGCCGCAAACCCCCGCTCTTGCCCCGTGTCTTTCCCCCTGCTGCCCACCCACGCTCTTGCCCCATGTCTTTCTCCCTCCCGCCCACCCCCGCTCTTGCCCCGTGTCTTTCGCCCTCCCGCCCACCCCCGCTCTTGCCCCGTGTCTTTCACCCTCCCGCCCACCCCGCTCTTGCCCCGTGTCTTTCACCCTCCCGTCCACCCCCGCTCTTGCCATGCGTGTCTTTCACCCTCCCGCCCACCCCCGCTCTTGCCCCGTGTGTCTATCACCCTCCCGCCCACCCCCGCTCTTGCCCCGTGTGTCTATCACCCTCCCGCCCACCCCCGCTCTTGCCCCGTGTCTTTCCCCCTGCCGCCCACCCACGCTCTTGCCCCGTGTCTTTCTCCCTCCCGCCCACCCCCGCTCTTGCCCCGTGTCTTTCCCCCTGCCGCCCACCCACGCTCTTGCCTCGTGTCTTTCTCCCTCCCGCCCACCCCCGCTCTTGCCCCGCACCCCCGCTCTTGCCCCGTGTCTTTCCCCCTGCCGCAAACCCCCGCTCTTGCCCCGTGTCTTTCCCCCTGCCGCCCACCCACGCTCTTGCCCCATGTCTTTCTCCCTCCCGCCTACCCCCGCTCTTGCCCCGTGTCTTTCTCCCTCCCGCCCACCCCGCTCATGCCCCGTGTCTTTCACCCTCCCGCCCACCCCCGCTCATGCTCCGTGTCTTTCACCCTCCCGCCCACCCCCGCTCATGCCCCGTGTCTTTCACCCTCCCGCCCACCCCCGCTCATGCCCCGTGTCTTTCATCCTCCCGCCCACCCCCGCTCATGCCCCGTGTCTTTCACCCTCCCGCCCACCCCCGCTCATGCCCCGTGTCTTTCACCCTCCCGCCCACCCCCGCTCATGCCCTGTGTCTTTCACCCTCCCACCCACCCCCGCTCTTGCCCCGTGTCTTTCCCCCTGCCGCCCACCCACGCTCTTGCCCCGTGTCTTTCTCCCTCCCGCCCACCCCCGCTCTTGCCCCGTGTCTTTCCCCCTGCCGCCCACCCACGCTCTTGCCCCGTGTCTTTCTCCCTCCCGCCCACCCCCGCTCTTGCCCCGCACCCCCGCTCTTGCCCCGTGTCTTTCCCCCTGCCGCCCACCCCCGCTCTTGCCCCGTGTCTTTCCCCCTGCCGCCCACCCACGCTCTTGCCCCGTGTCTTTCTCCCTCCCGCCCACCCCCGCTCTTGCCCCGTGTCTTTCTCCCTCCCGCCCACCCCGCTCATGCCCCGTGTCTTTCACCCTCCCGCCCACCCCCGCTCATGCCCCGTGTCTTTCACCCTCCCGCCCACCCCCGCTCATGCCCCGTGTCTTTCACCCTCCCACCCCCGCCCACCCCCGCTCATGCCCCGTGTCTTTCACCCTCCCGCCCACCCCCGCTCATGCCCCGTGTCTTTCACCCTCCCGCCCACCCCCGCTCATGCCCCGTGTCTTTCACCCTCCCGCCCACCCCCGCTCATGCCCCGTGTCTTTCACCCTCCCGCCCACCCCCGCTCATGCCCCGTGTCTTTCACCCTCCCGCCCACCCCCGCTCATGCCCCTTGTGTCTCTCCCCCTCCCGCCCACTCCCGCTCATGCCCCGTGTGTCTCTCCCCCTCCCGCCCCGTGTGTCTCCCTCCCGCTCACCCCCGCTCATGCCCCGTGTGTCTCTCCCCCTCCCGCCCACTCCCGCTCATGCCCCGTGTGTCTCCCTCCCGCTCACCCCCGCTCATGCCCCGTGTCTGTCTCCTGTTGCCCCCCCACTGCCCCGCTAATGCCCCGTGTATGTTCTCCCCACCCCCCGCTTATGCCCGTGTCTGTTGTTCCCCCCACCCCCCGCTCATGCCCCATGTCTGTCTCCTGTTCCCCCCCCACCCCTCGCTCATGCCTGGTGTCTGTCTCCTGTTGCCCCCCAAACCCCGCTCATGCCCTGTGTCTGTCTCCTGTTGCCCCCCACACCCCGCTCATGCCCTGTGTCTGTCTCCTGTTGCCCCCCACCCCCGCTCATGCCTCGTGTCTGTCTCCTGTTGCCCCCCACCCCCCGCTCATGCCCCATGTCTGTCTCCTGTACCCCCCACTGCCCGCTCATGCCCCGTGTCTGTCTCCTGTTGCCCCCCTGCTCATGTCCCGTGTCTCTCTCCTGTTGCCCCCCACCCCCCATCTCATGCCCCGTGTCTGTCTCCTGTTCCCCCCACCCCCCGCTCATGCTCCGTGTCTGTCTCCTGTTCCCCCACCCCCCGCTCATGCCCCGTGTCTGTTTCCTGTTGCCCTCACCCCCCGCTCATGCCCTGTGTCTGTCTCCTGTTGCCCCCACCCCCCACTCATGCCCCATGTCTCTCTCCTGTTGCCCCCCACCCCTGCTCATGCCCCTTGTCTGTCTCCTGTACCCCCCACCCCCCGCTCATGCTCGTGTCTGTCTCCTGTACCCCCCCAACCCCCCTCTCACGCCCCATGTCTTTCTCCTGTTGCCCCCCACTACCCCGCTCATGCCCCGTGTCTGTCTTCTGTACCCCCCACCCCCCGCTCATGCCCCGTGTCTGTCTCCTGTTCCCCCCACCCCCCCGCTCATGCCCCATGTCTGTCTCATCTTGCTCCCACCCATGCCCCGTGTCTGTCTCCTGTACCCCCCACTCCGCGCTCATGCCCATGTCTCTCTCCTGTTGCCCCCCACACCCCCGCTCATGCCCCGTGTCTGTCTCCTGTTCCCCCCACCCCCCGCTCCTGCCCTGTGTCTGTCTCCTGTTCCCCCCACCCCCCGCTCCTGCCCTGAGTCTCTCTCCTGTTGCCCCCACCCCCCGCTCATGCCCTGTGTCTGTCTCCTGTTCCCCCCACCCCCCACTCATGCCCCGTGTCTCTCTCCTGTTGCCCCCCACCCCCTGCTCATGCCCCGTGTCTGTCTCCTGTACCCCCCCCGCCCCCCGCTCATGCTCGTGTCTGTCTCCTGTACCCCCCCAACCCCCCGCTCATGCCCCATGTCTGTCTCCTGTTGCCCCCCTGCTCATGCCCCGTGTCTGTCTCCTGTTCCCCCCACCTGCTCATGTCCCGTGTCTCTCTCCTGTTGCCCCCCACCCCCCCGCTCATGCCCCGTGTCTGTCTCCTGTACCCCCCACCCCCCGCTCATGCCCTGCGTCTCTCTCCTGTTGCCCCCCACCCCCTGCTCATGCCCTGTGTCTCTCCTGTACCCCCTCACCCCCCGCTCATGCCCCATGTCTTTCTCCTGTTGCCCCCCACTACCCCGCTCATGCCCCGGTCTGTCTTCTGTACCCCCCCACCCCCCGCTCATGCCCCGTGTCTGTCTCCTGTTCCCCCCCACCCCCGCTCATGCCCCATGTCTGTCTCATCTTGCTCCCACCCATGCCCCGTGTCTGTCTCCTGTACCCCCCCACTCCGCGCTCATGCCCATGTCTCTCTCCTGTTGCCCCCCACACCCCCGCTCATGCCCCGTGTCTGTCTCCTGTTGCCCCCCACCCCCTCGCTCATGCCCCGTGTCTGTCTCCTGTTCTCCCCACCCCCCGCTCATGCCCCGTGTCTGTCTCCTGTTCCTCCCACCCCCGCTCATGCCCTGTGTCTGTCTCCTGTTGCCCCCCACTCCCCGCTCATGCCCCGTGTCTGTCTCCTGTTCTCCCCACCCCCCGCTCATGCTCCGTGTCTGTCTCCTGTTCCCCCCCACCCCCCGCTCATGCCCCGTGTCTGTCTCCTGTTGCCCCCCACCCCCTGCTCATGCCCCGTGTCTCTCTCCTGTTGCCCCCCACCCCCCCGCTCATGCCCCGTGTCTGTCTCCTGTACCCCCCACCCCCCGCTCATGCCCTGCGTCTCTCTCCTGTTGCCCCCCACCCCCTGCTCATGCCCTGTGTCTCTCCTGTACCCCCTCACCCCCCGCTCATGCCCCATGTCTTTCTCCTGTTGCCCCCCACTACCCCGCTCATGCCCCGGTCTGTCTTCTGTACCCCCCCACCCCCCGCTCATGCCCCGTGTCTGTCTCCTGTTCCCCCCCACCCCCGCTCATGCCCCATGTCTGTCTCATCTTGCTCCCACCCATGCCCCGTGTCTGTCTCCTGTACCCCCCCACTCCGCGCTCATGCCCATGTCTCTCTCCTGTTGCCCCCCACACCCCCGCTCATGCCCCGTGTCTGTCTCCTGTTGCCCCCCACCCCCTCGCTCATGCCCCGTGTCTGTCTCCTGTTCTCCCCACCCCCCGCTCATGCCCCGTGTCTGTCTCCTGTTCCTCCCACCCCCGCTCATGCCCTGTGTCTGTCTCCTGTTGCCCCCCACTCCCCGCTCATGCCCCGTGTCTTTCCCCCTGCCGCCCACCCCCGCTCTTGCCCCGCACCCCCGCTCTTGCCCCGTGTCTTTCCCCCTGCCGCCCACCCCCGCTCTTGCCCCGTGTCTTTCCCCCTGCCGCCCACCCACGCTCTTGCCCCGTGTCTTTCTCCCTCCCGCCCACCCCCGCTCTTGCCCCGTGTCTTTCTCCCTCCCGCCCACCCCGCTCATGCCCCGTGTCTTTCACCCTCCCGCCCACCCCCGCTCATGCCCCGTGTCTTTCACCCTCCCGCCCACCCCCGCTCATGCCCCGTGTCTTTCACCCTCCCACCCCCGCCCACCCCCGCTCATGCCCCGTGTCTTTCACCCTCCCGCCCACCCCCGCTCATGCCCCGTGTCTTTCACCCTCCCGCCCACCCCCGCTCATGCCCCGTGTCTTTCACCCTCCCGCCCACCCCCGCTCATGCCCCGTGTCTTTCACCCTCCCGCCCACCCCCGCTCATGCCCCGTGTCTTTCACCCTCCCGCCCACCCCCGCTCATGCCCCTTGTGTCTCTCCCCCTCCCGCCCACTCCCGCTCATGCCCCGTGTGTCTCTCCCCCTCCCGCCCCGTGTGTCTCCCTCCCGCTCACCCCCGCTCATGCCCCGTGTGTCTCTCCCCCTCCCGCCCACTCCCGCTCATGCCCCGTGTGTCTCCCTCCCGCTCACCCCCGCTCATGCCCCGTGTCTGTCTCCTGTTGCCCCCCCACTGCCCCGCTAATGCCCCGTGTATGTTCTCCCCACCCCCCGCTTATGCCCGTGTCTGTTGTTCCCCCCACCCCCCGCTCATGCCCCATGTCTGTCTCCTGTTCCCCCCCCACCCCTCGCTCATGCCTGGTGTCTGTCTCCTGTTGCCCCCCAAACCCCGCTCATGCCCTGTGTCTGTCTCCTGTTGCCCCCCACACCCCGCTCATGCCCTGTGTCTGTCTCCTGTTGCCCCCCACCCCCGCTCATGCCTCGTGTCTGTCTCCTGTTGCCCCCCACCCCCCGCTCATGCCCCATGTCTGTCTCCTGTACCCCCCACTGCCCGCTCATGCCCCGTGTCTGTCTCCTGTTGCCCCCCTGCTCATGTCCCGTGTCTCTCTCCTGTTGCCCCCCACCCCCCATCTCATGCCCCGTGTCTGTCTCCTGTTCCCCCCACCCCCCGCTCATGCTCCGTGTCTGTCTCCTGTTCCCCCACCCCCCGCTCATGCCCCGTGTCTGTTTCCTGTTGCCCTCACCCCCCGCTCATGCCCTGTGTCTGTCTCCTGTTGCCCCCACCCCCCACTCATGCCCCATGTCTCTCTCCTGTTGCCCCCCACCCCTGCTCATGCCCCTTGTCTGTCTCCTGTACCCCCCACCCCCCGCTCATGCTCGTGTCTGTCTCCTGTACCCCCCCAACCCCCCTCTCACGCCCCATGTCTTTCTCCTGTTGCCCCCCACTACCCCGCTCATGCCCCGTGTCTGTCTTCTGTACCCCCCACCCCCCGCTCATGCCCCGTGTCTGTCTCCTGTTCCCCCCACCCCCCCGCTCATGCCCCATGTCTGTCTCATCTTGCTCCCACCCATGCCCCGTGTCTGTCTCCTGTACCCCCCACTCCGCGCTCATGCCCATGTCTCTCTCCTGTTGCCCCCCACACCCCCGCTCATGCCCCGTGTCTGTCTCCTGTTCCCCCCACCCCCCGCTCCTGCCCTGTGTCTGTCTCCTGTTCCCCCCACCCCCCGCTCCTGCCCTGAGTCTCTCTCCTGTTGCCCCCACCCCCCGCTCATGCCCTGTGTCTGTCTCCTGTTCCCCCCACCCCCCACTCATGCCCCGTGTCTCTCTCCTGTTGCCCCCCACCCCCTGCTCATGCCCCGTGTCTGTCTCCTGTACCCCCCCCGCCCCCCGCTCATGCTCGTGTCTGTCTCCTGTACCCCCCCAACCCCCCGCTCATGCCCCATGTCTGTCTCCTGTTGCCCCCCTGCTCATGCCCCGTGTCTGTCTCCTGTTCCCCCCACCTGCTCATGTCCCGTGTCTCTCTCCTGTTGCCCCCCACCCCCCCGCTCATGCCCCGTGTCTGTCTCCTGTACCCCCCACCCCCCGCTCATGCCCTGCGTCTCTCTCCTGTTGCCCCCCACCCCCTGCTCATGCCCTGTGTCTCTCCTGTACCCCCTCACCCCCCGCTCATGCCCCATGTCTTTCTCCTGTTGCCCCCCACTACCCCGCTCATGCCCCGGTCTGTCTTCTGTACCCCCCCACCCCCCGCTCATGCCCCGTGTCTGTCTCCTGTTCCCCCCCACCCCCGCTCATGCCCCATGTCTGTCTCATCTTGCTCCCACCCATGCCCCGTGTCTGTCTCCTGTACCCCCCCACTCCGCGCTCATGCCCATGTCTCTCTCCTGTTGCCCCCCACACCCCCGCTCATGCCCCGTGTCTGTCTCCTGTTGCCCCCCACCCCCTCGCTCATGCCCCGTGTCTGTCTCCTGTTCTCCCCACCCCCCGCTCATGCCCCGTGTCTGTCTCCTGTTCCTCCCACCCCCGCTCATGCCCTGTGTCTGTCTCCTGTTGCCCCCCACTCCCCGCTCATGCCCCGTGTCTGTCTCCTGTTCTCCCCACCCCCCGCTCATGCTCCGTGTCTGTCTCCTGTTCCCCCCCACCCCCCGCTCATGCCCCGTGTCTGTCTCCTGTTGCCCCCCACCCCCTGCTCATGCCCCGTGTCTCTCTCCTGTTGCCCCCCACCCCCCCGCTCATGCCCCGTGTCTGTCTCCTGTACCCCCCACCCCCCGCTCATGCCCTGCGTCTCTCTCCTGTTGCCCCCCACCCCCTGCTCATGCCCTGTGTCTCTCCTGTACCCCCTCACCCCCCGCTCATGCCCCATGTCTTTCTCCTGTTGCCCCCCACTACCCCGCTCATGCCCCGGTCTGTCTTCTGTACCCCCCCACCCCCCGCTCATGCCCCGTGTCTGTCTCCTGTTCCCCCCCACCCCCGCTCATGCCCCATGTCTGTCTCATCTTGCTCCCACCCATGCCCCGTGTCTGTCTCCTGTACCCCCCCACTCCGCGCTCATGCCCATGTCTCTCTCCTGTTGCCCCCCACACCCCCGCTCATGCCCCGTGTCTGTCTCCTGTTGCCCCCCACCCCCTCGCTCATGCCCCGTGTCTGTCTCCTGTTGCCCCCCACTCCCCGCTCATGCCCCGTGTCTGTCTCCTGTTCTCCCCACCCCCCGCTCATGCTCCGTGTCTGTCTCCTGTTCCCCCCCACCCCCCGCTCATGCCCCGTGTCTGTCTCCTGTTGCCCCCCACCCCCTGCTCATGCCCCGTGTCTGTCTCTGTTGTTCCCCCACCCCCACTCATGCCCCGTGTCTGTCTCCTGTTGCCCCCCACCCCCTGCTCATGCCCTGCGTCTCTCTCCTGTTGCCCCCCACCCCCTGCTCATGCCCTGTGTCTCTCCTGTACCCCCTCACCCCCCGCTCATGCCCCATGTCTTTCTCCTGTTGCCCCCCACTACCCCGCTCATGCCCCGGTCTGTCTTCTGTACCCCCCCACCCCCCGCTCATGCCCCGTGTCTGTCTCCTGTTCCCCCCCACCCCCGCTCATGCCCCATGTCTGTCTCATCTTGCTCCCACCCATGCCCCGTGTCTGTCTCCTGTACCCCCCCACTCCGCGCTCATGCCCATGTCTCTCTCCTGTTGCCCCCCACACCCCCGCTCATGCCCCGTGTCTGTCTCCTGTTGCCCCCCACCCCCTCGCTCATGCCCCGTGTCTGTCTCCTGTTCTCCCCACCCCCCGCTCATGCCCCGTGTCTGTCTCCTGTTCCTCCCACCCCCGCTCATGCCCTGTGTCTGTCTCCTGTTGCCCCCCACTCCCCGCTCATGCCCCGTGTCTGTCTCCTGTTCTCCCCACCCCCCGCTCATGCTCCGTGTCTGTCTCCTGTTCTTCCCCACCCCCCGCTCATGCCCCGTGTCTGTCTCCTGTTGCCCCCCACCCCCTGCTCATGCCCCGTGTCTGTCTCTGTTGTTCCCCCACCCCCACTCATGCCCCGTGTCTGTCTCCTGTTGCCCCCCACCCCCTGCTCATGCCCCGTGTCTGTCTCTGTTGTTCCCCCACCCCCGCTCATGCCCCGTGTCTGTCTCCTGTTCCCCCCGCTCATGCCCCGTGTCTGTCTCTGTTGTTCCCCCAACCCCGCTCATGCCCCGTGTCTGTCTCCTGTTCCCCCACCCCCCGCTCATGCCCTGTGTCTGTCTCCTGTTGCCCCCTGCTCATGCCCCGTGTCTGTCTCTGTTGTTCCCCCACCCCCGCTCATGCCCTGTGTCTGTCTCCTGTTCCCCCCCGCTCATGCCCCGTGTCTCTCTCCTGTTGCCCCCCACCCCCGCTCATGCCCCGTGTCTGTCTCCTGTTCCCCACACACTCATGTCCCGCGTCTCTCTCCTGTTGCCCCCCACCCCCCGCTCATGCCCCGTGTCTGTCTCCTGTACCCCCCCACGCTCATGCCCTGTGTCTCTTTCCTGTTGCCCCCGACTCCCCCGCTCATGCCCCGTGTCTGTCTCCTGTTCCCCACACACTCATGTCCCGCGTCTCTCTCCTGTTGCCCCCCACCCCCCGCTCATGCCCCGTGTCTGTCTCCTGTACCCCCCACGCTCATGCCCTGTGTCTCTTTCCTGTTGCCCCCGACTCCCCCGCTCATGCCCCGTGTCTGTCTCCTGTACCCCCCACCCCCGCTCATGCCCCGTGTCTGTCTTCTGTTGCCCCCCACTCATGCCCCGTGTCTGTCTCCTGTTCCCCCCACACACTCATGTCCCGTGTCTCTCTCCTGTTGCCCCCACCCCCCCGCTCATGCCCCGTGTCTGTCTCCTGTACCCCCCACCCCCTGCTCATGCCCCGTGTCTGTCTCCTGTTCCCCCCACCCCCCGCTCATGCCCTGTGTCTGTCTCCTGTTGCCCCCACCCATGCCCCGTGTCTGTCTCCTGCATTCCCCCACTCCACGCTCATGCCCCGTGTCTCTCTCCTGTTGCCCCCCACGCCTCCCGCTCATGCCCCGTGTCTGTCTCCTGTTGACCCCACCCCCTGCTCATGCCCCGTGTCTGTCTCCTGTTGACGCCCACCCCCTGCTCATGCCCTGTGTCTCCCTCGTGTTACCCCCCGCCCCCCGCTCATGCTCCGTGTCTCCCTCGTGTTCCCCCCACCCCCTGCTCATGCCCCTTGTCTCTCTCCTTTCCTCCCCACCCCCGCTCATGTCCCGTATGTGCCCTGTACCCCCCAGCTCATGCCCTGTGTCTCCCTCGTGTTCCTCCCCACCCCCTGCTCATACCCTGTGTCTCCCTCATGTTCCTCCCCACCCGCTGCTCATGCCCCGTGTCTCTCTCGTGTTCCCCCCACCACCGCTCATGCCCTGTGTTTCCTTCCTTTTCCCCCCGACCCCCTGCTCATGCCCCGTTTGTACCCTGTTCCCTCTCACCCCCCGCTCATGACCATGTGGCTCCCCTGTGCCCCCCCCAACCCCGCTCATGCGCCGTTGTGTTCTTTATACACCCCGCCTTCCCTTTCCATGGTGGCCATCTTGGTAAAAGATTTTCCTTCCTACACCGAGACGCCGCAGGCGTCCCGGCGTAGGAAGGAAAATCCTTTTCTTTTTTCTACCACCCGGCATTCCCACTTTGAGGACATAAGATGTTAGTGGTCTTCATCTATTGAAAAGGATGTTATGGTCACGTTGTACTAATAAAAACCTTTAAAATTTAGTTAAAAAATGTTACAGAGACGTTATGGTTAAGTTGCGCTACTAAAAACCTATGAAATTCAGTGAAAAAACTTTGTTAAAGGGACATTATGGTTCCAAGTAAAACCGAAAAACCCTTGAAATTCGCCAGTTATGGTAAGCTAAGCAACCATAACTCGCGCCACCACCGTGCACTGCTAAGACTAACACCCAGGACATCAAAGATGACATCACAAATGTCATTGATGGCATCACTGATGACATCACATGTCTGGCTCACTCTTTTTTCTTTTGCTGACATATCTAGGCCACATGGTTTTCTTCAGTAACAGTCAGAAACTAAACATTTTATTTTATTTGTAGACGTATCCTTCAAGTAGGTTCTTACAGTAATTCTGTTAGAGTCCAGTCACATCATATGAAACATATACATACGGGAAGACACAAGCTTGAAAGACAGCAATCCTTTTTGTGCATAAAGATAATCAATAGACTTATGAGCACTTTCTGATAGTTCTGTTGTTTTTTTTATGGCTGTACTTTCCCTGTGGGTCCAATCACATCAAGTGATACATATACATAGGGTGAATAGCAGCTTTGAAACAGAGCAATCATTTATTTGCATGAAAATAATCAGTTAAGTTATGAATTGTTTCTGCTACTACTTGTGCTTTTTTGCTAACTTCACTTTCCCTGTATATACCCATATTGGTATGTGTTCTTGTGTCTTTGTGTTTTGTCTATAGTAATGTTTTATTAGCTACGTATTACATATTTCACAGTACACAAAAATCTATTAAGAAAACAATTATCATTTCATTATTCAACATATTAACATTACAAATATTATACCTTCATCTTGTACACTGCACACCATGTTATGTTTCTGTATCAGTAGCTTAGTAGACTAGATAGAACCCCATAATAGAATGCTATTTATATCAATGCATCGCTCAATGCACTAATTAGGGTATGATATTTATTGCAATGATCCTTGACACTTGTTTCGCAACATTATAATAAGAATCCCTTGTACACATATTTCATGAAAAGTACATACACATGTGATGTCATCAATGACATTTGGGATGTCATCTTTGATGTCCTGGGTGTTAGTCTTAGCAGTGCACGGTGGTGGCGTGAGTTATGGTTGCTTAGCTTACCATAACTGGCGAATTTCAAGGGTTTTTTGGTTTTACTTGGAACCATAACGTTCCTTTGACAAAGTTTTTTCACTGAATTTCATTGGTTTTTAGTAGCGCAACTTAACCATAACGTCCCTTTAACAAAGTTTTTTCATATATATATATCACTTTTTTAATGGGGATACAATAATCCCCAATAGGGTGATATCACACTACACAATCTCTTTAATCACAGGGAGTAATGATGGGCAAAAACAATGCACTGAAAATACTTTTGTGGGTTTGTTCAATCAAATGGCAATGTGATTACTATTTCCCCCTGCACACCCCTCAATCCCCCCAATATGCAATATAAAGAGATAGAAGGAGAGAGAACAGGTTTCAGGAATGCAGAATTCAAGCAAAAGTATCAATCCCAATTCCCCCCCCCCCAGCAAACACAAGAGAGAAACACGAATGATTGGCAAACTTGCCAAAAATTGTTTTAAAGTTGGCTTTGAATGAATGGGGTAAAACACTAAAAATGGGCTAAATCACAGAAATTGTTGAAATTCTAATGGGAGCCGCTTTATCTGGGTTCAGACACACACTAGCAATGATTTGAGAGTAATAAGCAAGTTGAAAACTTAAATTTGAGGTTGGGTGCAATGAAAAACTATTTTACACGTTATAGATTTTGCCAAACGAAAAATTTGCGGCAAACTTTTCAGCGCGCGGTAAACGTGATTGTGGAAAAAATATAAGGAGTTGAGATGCAGACACTTCAATTTCGTTTCTAGCATGAAAATTGAAGAAGCTATGGCCGTTTTCGTGGAGGTCGTTTTTTTCAGATAGAGGCAAATTGTAAAATAAGGATGCGCTTTAAGAATACAAACAAGGTTTCTTTACACTAGGGATGGACTATGAAGAAACAAACTACACGAGAGCACCGCCACCAGACCAGGACGTCTCCGATCAGGTTTTTACCCGCCGAGATGCTTGCCTTCTTCAGATGAAATTTATCAGCGCAAAGATGATTTTAACAATATTATTACAGAAGGACTATAGGATGAGAGAGAAAGTTCAGGGAAGACAAAAAGGATTTCTAACAATACAGTTCTGGATATAAGATATATTTGATTTGGATAGGGATGACTATGGACAGTACATAGGCTAGTGACAATAGGCTATGGATACTCACTACCAATGTTTTGAATGGAACCGTCAGGGATTCTGGTTCTGGTCAGGAATACTTTCTGAACAGACGCTGGGCACACCGGACTGGACAGCAAGGCGCCCTGGTCTACACTGCACAGCACGACTGGATTGGACTGGATCTGCAATGTCTCTCTGGTCGGCACGGCACGGCACGAGATTGGGATTTAATCTGCCCTTCTGGTTATGTAGATAATTCTTTGGCAGGCAAGCAGTTACAGCACAGCCTGGCTGCTTCTTTGGTTTCCCCCTTAAGTTGAGAGATGGGTTCTGGAAGTTAGGCCCAGCTGAAAGTGGGTCAGCTATGCTCTGAGCCTTTCTGCTTGCAAAGTTTTTAAAGTTTGGAACAAGGAGTATGGATGGATCTCCTTCAGAATGCTTTGCCAAATCGGGATGATAGTTGGATCAGTCTGTTTTTCTGAGTCCTAAACTGTCTCTATTTATGTTTTTGACAAAGGGGTGGGTTAGCTGAATTATCCTAGGCACACCCACTAGGTAGTCAATTGGCTAAAGTCGGCTCTCTCCCTTGATTGATGGAGAAAACAGTGTGTCATCATGATGATGTGGTTTATGAGGCAAAACATCCTCCCCTTTGCCTTTTACACACAAAATCTATTTTTGATATAATACATGTTTACATGTGTAAGTCATTATACCAATAACATACATAGATCACATAATTTGTGGGGCAAACCCTCTTTCAAGCCTCATTGCGGTGAGATCTTGGGTCTGGATTTGACAGATTTTCGCACTTTGTCCGGGACACAATGTCTAATCTGTCCAAAGTTTTGTACATATGTGCGCATGAAATCTGGGCATAATCATATGAGGTTTCATGCTTCTGACATAAATACAATTGCTACAAAACCAGAATTTTCACTGTGCCTTCTCAGAACGTCGCACAGAGTTCTGGCTCCTTTTAAAATGTGCACAAAAAAAAATCACATTAACAATGCTGTTAATTCTATAATTTTTACAAATTTGCACAGTCCTTTATCAGTCTTTTTCAAAAATATGCTTTCTGTCCTTTATGAATCAACAAAAGTGTCTGTCTCCGCCTCCATCTCCATCTTGCAGCTCAAGAGCAATCTCCGCCCTCTACCTCCTGGCTGAGGTCACTTTGACACTTTACAATGTGCATATCCTTTCAGCCAAGGAAGGTCCATTGTCTCTCGCAGGAGCAGCCCAAAATCTCCTCCCCTGATTTAATCAACACAAAGGTGTAAGTTCCTGGCCTTTGTGGGAAGCAGGAGAGATGCCTTGTTGGGAGAAGCTTGGGGGAACTAGTCTGGTGACTCTGAGTTCAGCTAAATTCACTGTCAATTTATAACATTTTTCTTAATTTAAAATACAACTTGCAATTTTTAATCAAGCAGCTAGAACTCTGATTCCAGTCTCTAAATCATGGAGATTAAATAGTTACAACCTATGTTCCTCTTAATGACAGCTCACTTGATTCCGAACATTTGATTTCAATTGCATAGTTTAAGCTTCTGATGCAATTGCTGACTGCTGTGATACAGGAGGCTGCGGGTACTGCGCCCATATTTTAACAGATTGTCACAGGCAAGCACACTTTTTACTGTGGATATTTTGATGATAGATTCCACTTTTCCTGACATTGTGTGTTCATATTGATTCCTTAAATGAAGTGACGGGTAACACCCAGCAAAGATATTGGATGTTTTGTGGTGTTTTGGACCGGTAATTGGTATTTTCAGCAACTAAGAAAAAGGGATTTCAGAGCAATTTCCAGGTTTCTTTCAATAAAGCACTGCCTTTCATGCAGTTTCCAATTTTTCCATGGTAGGCAGCACAGTAACATGTTCCAGCAGTGAGGTCTCCTTTCCACTACTGACAACAGGCAAAGTAGATTTGGCAGCCATCTTTTCCGGTTTCAAAGCGCAATTTTCATAGGTTTTGGCACGCATAGGTCTTTTGCTGCCATTTTGCTGATTCTGGTGCCACCAGCACACAGTGATGCCGCAGGGTGGGCGTGGCTTGGCAACCATGGAGTAGGCTGCATCTCTACAAAGCTCCAAGATCGGTCAAATGATCCAGGAAAGCATGAGCTGTCTGGCAGAAGATAACCGTACCTAAATAGCAGTATGCACGTGGGAAGGCGATGGGAAGAAGCACCTATCCATTAATAAATCGAGCCAGGCGAACGGAAGATCCATCACTTTATGCCCCAGACCGAGGGCGCCGGCAACTACAACAAGATGGCGGTGACCCTAGGACAAAGAGACCCGCGACGAGATCAGTAATGAAAATAAAACGGGCTGCTGACGGAGGTACAACATACAAACTGCAGCAAATAGAAGTGCTGCCGTGCGGCTGTGATATTAAAGGCACACGGGCCTGCAGGCAGAAGCGGATGGCGAGCCCGAAATCTCGAGGCGGACAAAGGAGGCTGGAGACTGCACGACACGGCAAGCAGAGCGTATGGTGGCTCGTTGCCGTGCGTGCATGAAGAGAACTGCGGACCCCGCCCCTGCGGAGACCGGTAGACGCGGAAACGTGCAGTGAGTGCCCCCCCAAGAGAAGAGTAGAACGGCAGGGCGCACACGCGCAGGGCACGTATAACTGATAGCGGGACACCCGCGAGACACCCGCGAGGCTGATAGTGTGTCAGGAACCTACGGTTCGCAAGCCGTACCTGCAGCGTTGGGAAAAGGATCAGCCGCGGAAAGATATAACACATATGGCATATCTAGTTAATTGCGGCAAGTGGAAAATAAAGGGCACTCAATCGGGAATATATATGCTTTCAGAACTGTTTGGCTGATACAAAGGACCGTATCACGCGAGTGAAAGGGCATCCAGATGAAATTGACACGGGACTGCACGCAGGATGGAGGAGGTGCGCAAGGAGCTGCTTGAGGGCAGGGGAGTTGGATCAGGCTCCTCTGGAGTGAGAAGCAGCTGGAATCCTGCACATTACGCGACCGCCAAGCAGCCGTAAGCCGACCCAGGACCAGCACAGGAGGGGACACTATATAATGACTGGCACAGGAAACCAGCAATATTTAAACAAAAGCCTGAAGAGAGGCTAGTATAATAAGGAGTGGGGAATGGCCATCGGGAGATAGGGCTGGATAAGGACGGACCCTCACCCCCCCTTGTGGTCGAATAGCACAAAGCTCATCAGAAAGGGAGGGCAGAGCTGCACATTCCCCCTCAAAGGTGCTGCACGCTGTACAGTAACAGAACACGATACTGTTGAAACAAGCAAGACGGATATCAGAACTAGGAAGCCCATGAGGACACTGCAAGACACATAACCCGATGCGGTGAATGCAAGCTGTGGCGGGAAAGAAAGTAGTGGGCGAGTGACTGGGAAGCGCCTACTAGGAGAATAGTGCAGCATGTTGGATCGTGCTATGTGGAGGGGAGAGCTGGTTTGAGCACAAAAACAAAAGGAATCCTGCCCATCACATGGAAAACTACAGACTGTAACTAAACCAAAGCACAAAACGAGGCATTGCACTGATCGAGGTTACCTGGGCTCATACAAAGGCCAAAGATAAACTAATAATTGAGGCTAGAAGCGGAAGTCGGCTGAGGATGCAGTAAAAGAAGAGCAGTGCAGAAGACAAATTGTCGGGACACAGCCAGTAAACAGTGAAAGGAGTCAGAACCCAATTTGCCCTAGACAGTCGCTGGACGACGGCAAATAAGAAGTAAGGAATCAAGCAGGCTAAATGCAGATGCTGCGGGAAAGTTTCCCTTTAAGGTGAATATATATAGCACCGAACTCCACGGAGGTCTGAGGCACAGTGGTAGAGGCAAGTAGGGTGCACTTATTGGCTTCCAGACACACGCTAATGGGACATTGACTACAGAAGTCAGAGGAGGGACGTGGGAGGACAAAGCCCACTCGAAACGCTACTTTTCACGCCACCACACAACGCAGCCCATTGAGGAAGACACTCCAGCGCCTGACTGAACTGGTGAAGTCACAACAACACTGAAGAGCTGGAAACAGAAACGTAGGAAGGATTGCATGATGTCAGTGAAAGGGGTGAGGGCCAAGAGCAAACCACCTACAATGGAGACCTTTGCAAAGGCAGAGCGGACCCCCTCGACCCCGGCACAAAGTGCAGTAGCGGCCTCCGTGGATGGTACCCCAGGAGAAAACCATCAGGTCCTAGCAGCAATAACAGAACTGAGCGATAAGTGGGGTACAGCAATGGCGGATCTAAGGACGGCCTTGGAGAACAAAATTGATGCAGTAGGAATCGAAGTCACCCTGCTGCGACAAGACGTTAGGGCGCTGGCAGAAAGGACAAGTGGCCTGGAGAGCGCGGTGAAGACTAACACAAATGTCAGCACAAATAATGCAAAAGAGGTCCACGTACTAAAACAGCAGGTTGCTAACCTTGAAAACCGAGTGGAAGAAGCGGAAGGAAGGGCAAGACAGAACAACATCCGGGTGGTCGGCCTGCCGGAGGGAGAAGAGGGCCAAGACCCCACGGTCTATGTGGAGAACATGATCCTGAAAGAGATAGGGGCAGACAAGCTCTCACAAGGGTTCACAGTTGAACGTGCACATTGGGCCCTGATGAGGAAAACACGGCCTGAGGCCCCACCGCGGCCAATAATTGTGAAAATTCTGAACTTTAAAGACAGAGAGAAGATCCTGAAGTATTTTCGTGAAGGCGGAACGATAGAAAGAGCATCCACCAACATCACGGCATACCCTGACTATACTATGCTGGTGCAAAAACCGCAGCATAGATAAGTGGGCGGTCAAGAGGAGACTGCGTACGGCTGGTATCAAGTACATGCTTTTGTACCCTGCGAAGCTAAAAGTCTTGCACAAAAGCACAGCGCTCTTTTTTGATACCCCAGAGGAAGCAGCGTCATGGATGGACTTGCAGGGCTGTCCGGAGCGAGATGAGGAGCAAGATCGCCCGGAGCATGATAAGTGAGGAGAATGTATCGTGAACACTGTGGGGATAAGCGGGGGGGCGGGGGGAGTCCTAGTAGGAAGCTTTGGAACATTTGATCGGTATTATGTAGCTTTTGGACTCTATGACCCTGTTGGACTGGAATATAGTGAATAAAATGCACAAGTGAACTGGGCAGCACTATGCGTAGCAAATTTGGAACAAACAGGAGCAACAGGATGGAGGCAACCTACCCCCGAGAGTTAGTAGTAAGGCGGCCACTAGGGCGACTTCACCCTGCTGAGCCGCGAGTACAGGCTTTTGCCAGAAAGGGCTAGATGCGGGGGTGCCTGAGATCCAGGGATGGAGCTGGACAACAGTTGGGGAGGGTGTTGTTGGGGAAGAGTAGGGAGGTGGGAGGGCTTGTTGTGTTTATAGTTAGAGGGAGTTCAAGTTGGGGTATGAGCCTATATAGACGAGTTAAGCAACTGGAGTTGGACTGCATAGGCGGGTGGGGGGAAGAGAGACTCTGACATGCCATGGGGGATTCTAAAATAGTCACTTGGAACATCAGCATCAAGGGGCTCAATAGTTACCTGAAGAGAAATAAGGTTATGCTATACCTACGGAGACGAAAGATGGATATTGCCTTATTGCAAGAGACGCACCGGACGCAAGATAAGATGGAGATGATCAGGAGGAAATGGAGGGGAATGGTGGTGGGTTCGCCATATTCGACTTATGCCAGGGGAGTGATCATCTGGGTGGCGCCACACATCCCATTTCAGCTGTTACAGACGCTGGTGGAGACGGACGGGAGGATGGTCGTGGTGAGGGGATTGGTGGAAAATAGGGAAATAAGTATTGTAAATACGTATGCCCCGAACCAAAATGCTGTGGCATATTTTAAAACGCTGTGTAACAATCTAAGCATGTGTGTGGGGAATGCAGTGAGTTGGGGGGGGACTTTAATTGCGTATTAAACCCTAGGGTGGACAGGTCAGATGAGAAAATGGATAGGCCTGCCCCATCGGCAAAAGCGTTACAGACGCTGCTGAATGATTTTGGGTTAGAAGATGTATGGAGGGCGCGCCATCCTCAAGAGAGGCAATACTCACATTATTCTGCCCCGCAGCAACTACACACAAGGCTGGACTATGGGCCTCATTACAAGTACTCCGGTCCGGAATTAACACTGCCGATAAAACCATTCCGGCACTGTTTCCACATCCGCCCAATCATGACCCGCGGCCCTGGAAATAGCACCACCCCCAACCGCCACCGTGGAAATAAGTGTTCCGTTAAGTCCGTCTGCACGGAAACCCCTCCGTTACCGGCAACACGAAACACCGCGAGCATCACAACTAGCGCAGACACGGAAACACCGCCAGAAAAATGGCGTTAAAACCGTGATCACGGTGGCGGTACCGCTGCCACCGCGAACATGACGTTAAACACTGCCTGCTGAACTGAATCAGGGCACAGGTGCACTAAATCAGCCCAGCTGGACCTAGCAGCCCACTGGGAGCCTACAAAAGGGCCACACCCAGCCCAGCCCAACACAACACAGAACCATTCAGGCAGCAGCTCTAGTAGCACTGGGACTGGGCCTACTCAACCAACAGGCAGCACTGCACATGATGGCAGTAATGGCGCAGAGGAGGAGGAGGAGGCGGAAGAGGCGCAGGCGGCAACCAGCCAACCCTGCACCTATAGCAAACCCCATTGTCCAGCCGGCCCTACCCCGTAGGCAGCCAGCAATACCACACATCAGGGCCTCACCCTGGAACCTCACCCCAGGACAAATCCACACACTATACCGGCTGGACCGTGCAACAATACTCCACATCACCGCCATGATTGAGGACGACATCAGCAGCCAAATTGACACCCCCACCGCCATCCCCCCCTCCTGAAGGTCGTGGCAGTACTGCATTTCCTTGCCACTGGCACCTATCAACACACGGTTGGTGAGCTGCACGGCATATCACAACCCTGTTTTTCAAAAATCCTGGTACAGGTACTGGATGCCCTGTTGCGCCATGTGTCAGAACACATAGCCCTACCCCGCACCCTCCCCGAGGTCATTGCCACCAAGTTGGCCTTCCATGCCATAGCAGGCATGCCAAATTGCATAGGCGCAGTTGACTGCACCCACCTTGAGCTGACAGTACCTCGTGCAATTGAGCTGGTGTTCCGCAATAGGAAACAGTATCACTCGTTGAATGTACAGATGGTATGTGATGCCATGCAACTGATCACACACTGCTGCGCACGTTTCCCAGGCTCAACCCATGACTCAATGGTACTGCGGAATTCCACGTTGCCACGGTACATGGAACGCTATGCCGGACAAAGCACATGGCTATTGGGTGAGTAGAGCTGACAATGCTTCAACCCTGTCGAAGTGCTGTGTGTGTGTCCAGGCCAATGAGCATTGGGTGTGCCGCTGTGACCGCACATGCATCACCCCCCCTTCCATCTGCCAAATACACAGCGGATACCAAACATCACAAAGGAAGACATGACAGGTCACCACAATGTGCCCGTGCACACCCTGCCACAGCCCATCCCGTCACTGTCCCATGAACCTTGTGCCACTGCAGACACCCACCCTCAAATGAAACACTGCCCTCAAAATGCACGAGATGCCTGTAAATGAGACGTTGTGCATTTACTACTTCAGTACAGTGGAGTCGATCTGCCATGTGTGGACAGCACTGCACCCTGACATGCTCACAATCAAATGTCACCCGCAGGGCACAGTAGACATGCACGTTAATGTGTTGGCCCATATCCAGTTTCCGACATACATTCTGATGCCCAATATACACCTCCAAACACTGCATGGCACATATGCATGAAAGAACAATGATACAAGATTGCACAGCATCAGATGAGTACATGATGCCACAAACACTGACATGTTCCCCCCCATCTACATCCCATGTAGGTGATGCCGGATAAGCACTCACGCCATGGATGATGACACCTGTACGGAGACCAAGGAAGAGGCATGAAGAGGCATACAATAGGGCACATGTCCGCATACGTGGAATGATTGAGAGGACATTCGGACTGCTGAAGGCACGTTTTCGCTGTCTGAGAAGATCTGGCGGATCACTGCTGTACAGCCCAGTGAAGACGGGTAAAATCACGCTCGTATGTGCCATGCTGCACAATATATGCCTGCGCAGGAACATCCCAATGCCACCAGACGCAGATGAGGGAGATGGGGATGGAGATGGGGATGGGATGGCACCACCTCCCCCTGGGGGTCCACTTGATGGCCAGAGAGCACGGGATGGCCTGATTCGCATTTACTTTTGAGACACAGCACATTCACAGCAATGCACGAACATGGTGACGACAATAAATGATTAGTTGCACTCTCAATGAAATGATCAATGTCCACACATGTATGTCTTGATTTCAAATGGTGATATATTGATGTAAACACAACAGGGAAGGAGGTGCATTGGTTAGGGAAGCTGTACACCCGAGCCCACCCACCACCCAAACGTACCCACCCCCACCCAGGCCCCATTGTTCAAACCACCAAAACTACCTGCCCCACCACCCAAACGTGCCCACTCCTCTCACACCCTTCTAGTCCACGAGTGTCCTGCACTGCCCCACACACATGCCATCACTTCCGTGTGCGCTTCTGTGCCTGTGCAACCTTGCCCGAGGGACCCGTTAGCCTACTCGAGCACCTCCTTGGACCGGCAGTAGTGGAGCTGGATGGGGTGGTGGTGTTTGATGGCACTGAATCTGGTATTAATGGCATCCGTGCAAGATTTGCCTGTTGCCCAATCAACATGGCCTCTACGAGCCTGGAGGTGTTGTCGTTACCCTCCCGCACATGGCGTGCAAGGGTGACTATTGTGCTTGCAAAGCGTCCAATAAACCTTGACAGGCAACGCACTGAGGTGCTATAGCTCTCCCTCTGCAGCCTAGATTCCTCAAGCTGCCTCTCCACCAGCTGGGTGAGGGTAGCCTGCTGCTCCTCCATCCGCTGCATGTGGGTATTCAGCTTGGTCATAGATGGGGTGGGTGACCTCATGGGACTCCTGAGTGAGGTGGGGCTGAACTCCAGCTGATGGAAGGAACCCATGTCCTCAAATGTGGGCGTCCCCCCCCTGTGGCCCAGTATCAGAGTGCTCTTGCGGGGCACTGTTATCTCTACAGGCCGCCCCCTCTGCAGTGCTGCTGCCTTCTGTGTTGGGTGGCCATGATGGGTTCCCGTGGCACCTGTCTTGCCTCAGGCAGTATGGAGACGGTGGGGATGTCGGTGGTGGTGGGCGGCACATCTGTTGCAGTTGGTAATGTGGGCAGAGATGCCGAACTGCCGGCAGCATCCTCTAGTGTGGTGGCGGTGGCTTGGGCACTTGCCGGTGCAGATTGCCTGGCCTGTTGTGCAGTGTCACTGTCACTTGATATGGCTGTGGGGACACAAAGGAAATGCAATTAGTGTTGTGGTGGTGGCTGATGGGTGCATCACATGCGTCATCCAGGTTGGACATTGAATAATGTTAGTTACATGCATCTGATTGCTGGGGGTATGCATTTTTCTGATGTTGGTTGCCATACGGATCATGATGTGTCCTATGGGCCAGTCATGCACTGCCGGGGGGGGGGGGGGGTTGTTAATGGGTCCTATGGGCCAGTCATGCTCTGCCGGGGGGGAGGGGGTTGTTAATGGGTCCTATGGGCCAGTCATGCACTGCCGGGGGGGGTTGTAAATGGGTCCTATGGGCCAGTCGTGCACTGCCAGGGGGGGGGGTTGTTAATGGGTCCTATGGGCCAGTCACTGCCGGGGGGGTTGTTAATGGGTCCTATGGGCCAGTCATGCACTGCCGATGGGGGGGTTGTTAATGGGTCCTATGGGCCAGTCATGCACTGCCGGGGGGGGTTGTTAATGGGTCCTATGGGCCAGTCATGCACTGCCGGGGGGGGTTGTTAATGGGTCCTATGGGCCAGTCATGCACTGCCGGGGGGGTTGTTAATGGGTCCTTTGGCACAGTACTGCCATCTACATATTCTCATATGGCATTCAGGTTTCACCACTTACCAGCATCTGCAGGTGGGCTCACTCCTGCCTCAGCCTCCCCGATCCCATGGATGCCCTCAAGGTGGAGGACACTGCTGCAACGCTCCTCCCATGCTTGCAGCCTCAGTGAGGAAGGGGGTCCTCCGCCTGTACCACTGCTGCGTTGGCGGTGTGTGGATATCAGGTTGCGTACCCTCAGCCTGAGGTCGTCCCACCGCTTGTGGCAGTCCTTGACGCTCCGCAATGTCACGCCCACAGCGGTGCACTTGCGTGCTGCTTCCGCCCACACTTCCTTCCTCCGCTGCTGTGTAGCACGCCGTTGATCGGCGCTGAACAGCATCTCTGCATTCTCCACAATATGCTCCACCAGGACAGTTAACTCCGCCTCACTGAAGCGCTGTTTGCGCTGCCTCTGAGCTGGAATCCTGGCAGACATGCTGGTGGTTCCTTTGGCCTTCTCACAGTATGGATTGTGCTTGTGCTGACTCTGGATGGCAATGGATTGCGCTTTTATATGATGGCCGCCTCTCTGTTTCCTGTTTTGGCGATCATGGTATTTCCGGTCCCGTGTCCGTGGCGACGGAGGCGGACACGGGTTTTGCGCTACATGTGGCAGCGCTATGTCCATTTACGTGACTTTTTCCGTGATGGCGGTAACAACGTTTCCGCGTCCGTGTGGTGCGCGCGACCCACAGCATGTAATCGGACGGTCTTTCCGCGACCTTGCGGACACGGAAACGTTTTTACCGCCGTCACGGATTTACCCCGGTCCGGACCTAGCAGGTTGTAATGAGGCCCTATGTCTTCGTCACTCCAGAGATACTGACAGAGATCACGCAAGTCGAATATAAAGCGAGGGTGCTCTCGGACCACTCGCCTCTGCTCCTTAGGTAGCAATGTTGCCCCCCGATAGCAAGAATTCCGACGTGGCGCCTCAGAGCAGAGGCGCTCAGGGACTCCCATTTTAGGGAGGACATGAGGGAAGAAATAGTTAGCTACTTTGAGACGAATACGGGCAGTGTAGATTCAGCGGGCACATTATGGAAGGCCTTCAAAGTTGTGATGAGAGGAGTGGCTATAGCAAAATCTAAAGGTTTGCAGGGAGGGATCCTGGTGGACCTGCAGGAAACCAAGGGAGAACTGGAAAGGGCACTTAAAGGAGAAAACAGTACCAACCAAGACATTGGGCCTCATTACAAATCAGGCGGTCTGGAAATAACGGTGGCGGTAAACCCGCCGCCACCGTTGTTTCCGGACCGCCTGATCCCGACTCCTGCAGGCGGGAGGTGATGTTCCCGCCAGGTTTGACCTGGCGTGTTTAACACTGCCCGCCTGCAGGCAGACGAGGAAACACCGGCAGCATTACGAGATGCTGCGGGTGTTTCCATGATCCCCATTCCCATTGAGTCCCAAAGGACTCAATGGGAATGGGGATTAACACCATTCCACCTCCGTGATTCCCGGAAAACCGGGGTTGTAATGCCCCGGTAATTCCGGGAATCACGGAGGCGGAAAGTTAATACGAGTCCGGCGGTAACCAGGTGGTTTTACCGCCTCGGTTACCGCCGGACTCGTAATGAGGCCCATTGATCTGATACTAAGACTGCAGCAAACGTGCGCAGTGCATTGGGAAAGATTGTGTAACCTTAACTATAAAAAGTATATAGTGATGCTGCGGGGCAGAGCAGAGTGGGTTAAAACATCCCACAAGTCCTTTTCACCAATATTCAAGGTATCTTTAATTTCATTTGCATGGATGCAATATGATTATCTATGGATGCAATATGATTATCTAAGTCTGCATGCGCCATTCGCAAATGCTTTTGATTTCAAAACCTGGAAATTGTGTGGGTGTGTGGGCATGTGATGCCAATACTTGGCCGAAGCCAGTACATCAGCTAAAACTATAGGCTTTGCCAATGCTTGTTTAACACTAAAACTGCTGCTCACCTCCATTCCTCTGACTCTCCCAGGAACCTTTTCTGTCTTCAGGTTTTCATTAATTTCTACCAAGCTTCATGTCACTGTGATTATGTTCCTCCATATGTTACCGAATTGAGTACAGGCATCCCAATCCCACAGAAAACGCCTACTAATTCTCCTAGGAGCCAGGACATTCCAAGGGAGTCAAAATGAACGACTATCTGCTCACACGTTGCTACCAAATGATCAAGTAGGGGAAATCTTCCCCATTGCTTCCGCTTTTTAAACAAAAAGTCCAGTTTTTCTACAATTTGTTTTCAGTTAACATCAAAGGAAATGTCTCCTTTTTTGGTCATAGCACTGGGTCTTCACCTCTCAAAAATCCTTGTCCTCCCCATCCTCTAAAATCTCACGATGATACCGGCAGGCACTTCAAAGTTGTTAGAATGTTCATAAAAAAGTGATCCATGTTTAAGTTAATCTTATTGAACGTTGACCAGTTTCGAGAAAGCCAGATAACCAATAAGCGTTTCATCTCTTGACTGAAGAGTACTCAATATGCTTCATTTGTTTCTCTTTGTACAGGTCGGCTGGTGAAGAGGGGAGATGTGTTTAAGGGTGACTGGGCCCAACTGTAGAAATGGCGCTGTACTCGCTCTTTTCTGTGTTCTTGGAATCTTTGGCATATCCTATTACTACCATTATGAGAGTCGATGCACGCCTGCGTGCTCAGCCGATTCAGTGACCAGAAACTATGAGCGACCAAAAACAATAACAAACATAACCAATGCCCTTGGTGACGGGGTTTGGACTATAAGTTCCATTGGCCGTCTGGGCAACCAAATGGGTGAGTATGCAACGTTGTATGCCTTGGCTAAACTCAACGGGCATCCAGCTTACATAAGACCAAAGATGTTCAACTTTTTGGCTCCCATCTTCAAGATCAGTTTGCCACAGCTGCATGAAAGTGTGATCAAAAGGATAAATTGGAGGCATTATGGGCTGCATAACTGGATGTCTGAGGAATACAAGAGCATCAGCGGAAAGTATGTCCATTTAGATGGCGTTCCCTTTTCATGGACCTTCTACCACCACTTACGAAAGGAGATCCTCCGAGAATTTACTTTCCACGACTTTATCAAGGAGGAGGCCAATGCCTATCTGGAAAAGCTAAAGGGCTCTCGAAAGAATGCGACTTACATTGGGGTTCATGTTCGTAGGGGGGACTATCTCCATATTATGCCCCAATACTGGAAAGGTGTGGTAGCTGATAAAGGCTATTTGGACAAGGCTATGGCTTATTTCCTGGACAAATATCAGGAGCCAGTGTTTGTGGTGACAAGCAATGGGATGCAGTGGTGCAAGGAGAATATCAACAACTCCAGAGGGGATGTCTACTTCTCCGGCGACAGCGATGAGTCCTCCCCCAGGAAGGACTTTTCTATCCTTGCCCACTGCAACCATACTATCATGACCATTGGCACTTTTGGGATTTGGGCAAGTTACCTCGCTGGCGGAGAGGTGATATACCTCGACAATTTCACCTTGCCCGAATCACAATTACTCAAGTTCTTCCACTATGATGCTGCATTCCTTCCGGAATGGAAGGGTATTCCAGCTGACCTTTCACCTCTTCTCTCAGCGAAACCTTGACAATAGACACTGTACAGGACCCACTTTTACCGGCTCACAGAAAAGACTCATGTCTCAGTTTCCCACTGGTCTTAAATCTGTAGGCATCATTATAGGCTAATAAGTATTTATGTTTCTCATACCCAGTCTGTGAAGAGCATCAAGGTCAATATATGGTATACATGTCAAAGGAAATTGAAGTAACCTCAAGTGTCATTGCCGTACGTTCATATGGTCAGTTAACCAAGTGAGTACAGCAGCAAGGTTGCGTGCACAATGATGTTAATGTTAAAGTATATTTGTACCGCACCCTATCACCACCAGAGTGGTCCCCTGGCACTCTTATACATCTGCCAGATGTTGTGATCTTCATGCAATCTACAGAGTGATATTCAAGGTTTGCTCACCATGGCGTGACATACACCGCAGCTGACCATATTCAGCAAACGAGCCAACCTGTTTTGCTCGCACACGTCTTAGTTGAACGTATCAACAGATTAACAAAATAATATATTTTCTTATCATGATTTGTTGGCTTGTATACTTGGGTTGCCAAAAATGAAGGATGAGTCCGGCGTATCAGCGTTCCTTGAAAAGATGCATTATTTATTTATCGTATAGTTCAAATCACAGGACTCCAACGCTTCTCTGGGGCCCGGAATCTTTGACATGGTGATATGACATCCTCCTGTCACGTTAACATTGTACTGTCCACCGCAGGCTGTTAAAAATATATACATACATTGTACTGTTCAAATGATCTGCCGATCGTATGTAGTGAGGGTGACTCCAGAAGTCCCACAATACCCTCCCTTCCCCGCATTTCAAGTGATAATGCTAAAGTCTCAGCTGTTTAGCAAAATCCCAATGTAAGAACGTTTTGGAAAATTTAATTAAAATAACTTTAAATGTGTTCAAATGGGATGGATTGTATTCAGAATTGGTAGAAAGAAATGTTCGGCCCTGTGTTTCTCGACTGTTCCAGAAATCTAAGTTGTGACACTTTTTAGTGACCTGACTGAAAAGCAGATGCACAGAAGGCGCAATTCATACGGGTTCAAAGGCTCATTCTTAACATGAAAGCCACTACCATGAGTGCCACAGAGTAAAAGGAATGACGTAAACCGGAAGTGATAATGTATTCCCATGCAAAACGTCCACGTGGCACAGGAAAAAGACAGAGGCCAGGAGTGCCCAGGTCACACATTGCTGAGATGCCCACCTTATCTCCAGAGTAATACACCTGAAAAAGGAAGCGTGGTTTTAAAGGGTGACTGAACGCACTCATTGTGCGTGAATTAGAAAACATGTGCCGTCTCACAAGAAGGAAGAGGAAGCACTTGATTCAGGTGTTCAATGTGCTCGATCGCACGCCTGCGCCACCGCCAATTTTCCAGCAGGCCTTGTGACAGCACCCATGATGCCATGGCATACCCGCTTGCATACATTAGTGTTATGAGAGTGCCCCAGACACTAATGTATGGCATCCCAGCAGCACCCACATGGGCGATGGGAGCGCGTTTCCCATTAACAGGCACAAAAAGGACCTATCATTGTAAAAAGTAAAAAAGCATTCAGATCTCCATTTTGGGGCATAGAAATGCAAGTGGGACAACAGCAGTTCAGTTGTGCAGTAAAAGGTATCAACGTACATGTGGTGAAATACATTTGGTCTGTGCAACCCGAAAGCCAGCATGGACTGCATTATTTGTATTAGATTATTAATCCACCACCTGGACTGGATAAGAGGTATTATGCCACCAAGCAAACCATTTTTGCAACAACTTTTCGAACCTTGCTGGCGCTTGGCCAACGGGATGGCTGAAATGAATGGGCTTCTAGCGACATAAAGCAATGAGTAACCTGCCATTAATGCCGACGCCCTAGTATGGGTCAATAACATCAGGGCTTGCAAAATCTACTAGCCCACTAGCATTGACTAGTAGTTTTTAAGCAGGGTGAATACCATTTGCATGATACTCAACCTTTTTGGCGAGTATGGGGATGTTAGAAACTTATTTTTCATTTACTGCAAACACACTTTGTTTGCAGTAAATGGCAAATACAGGTTTCACTGTGCATGCTTGACAGTGCAGAAAATCTGAATATGCTTATGGTGACATGCACCATTTTACAAAAAGCAGTGGTAAATATTTTGTCAGCAGTCACCTTGGGGCAAGTGCATTTCTCTTAGGTCGAGTATGTAAACGAGTGAACTCGCCCTGCAGGTCTAGTGAGATTTGTAAGAATTTGCAGGGTCTGAACATGAAGATTCCTTCAATAAGGGAATTATTATTTTGGTACACATAGTGAATTATAGCACAAAATGACCTGAGCAGGGCATGACGGGGGTTGCGTTTTTGGTTGTATTAAACCTGTTAAGGTGTCTTGAACTGAGGTTTTTTCAAGGAAATTGAACCAAGTAACATTACCTGCAGTGCCGCAGGATGCAGCTGAAGGCCATTTTGTAAAGTCACTGTGAACGCCCCATGGCCATGTCCCTTTCACAATGAGCACCCGATCAGATCTGGCGGACATGACTTTCAGGCACTTTGCTTGAGGCATGGCATTTACTGAAGTCCCAGACAGCGCCCACAGAGCACTAGAACGTAAATAGTGGCCCTGGAAATGTTTTTCAAAGTGGCCCCATGTTACACCACGTGAGCGAGCCCAACCCCAGTAAGAGGAGCAGAAAAAAAGAATACCCTCACAAAACAGTTCCATGGTGCAGAGGCGAACTGGGAATCTCCAGAGTTCTCTGTAGGCCAGTCCAGTACTGCATACCTGTAGGGCTGTGTGGGCACAGTGCCACCTGTGTCTGTGCACAGGGTCGGACTGGGGCATGAAATTGTCTCGGCACCAATGAAAAAGTGATCAAATATTATGCAAATTGTGAATTTTAATGAATATTCATTCAATAGCACTGGTCAAAACTATTAGCCGCATAATGAAGTATCTTATCAAACTGGCCCACATGGGCCAAAAAACTGGCCCACGCCAGCATTTTGCATTTTTGGTTCGGGCATTAGCCTATTGCCCAATAGCCCAATCCGAGTCTGTCTGTGCAGTGCTACCCCCCTCCCACTCTTTTCCCTCCCCGCACACACACACACTTCCCTCTTCATGTGCATAAGTCTAGCTACAAGTGTTAGTTCCCGCCAAGGAAGATGGGAAAAACAGAGCCCAACGTCATCATGAAGAGTCGGGAGGAAACCAGGGCAGCTGCTCACACCAGGGGCTGGGAGTCACGCCATTCAGTTTTCTCTCCACTGCTGTCATCCAAGCACACCATGGCACACAT